>NC_140974.1:17368063-17373063 GCF_056783735.1 Eptatretus burgeri
CTCCCCCTCAAGTTTATCTTGTTTTCTGATCGAACCCAACACGAATGTTCACCACATGGCACATTATTACATAATACGTGGAGTTATAGGTGTGCAATAAGTGGGGGGGGGGGCTGTGCAGGTACACAATGATATAATGTTTCGTGTGTGATCAACAGGTTTTATTTTATGTTTTGGATACATTGCCGAGGCTCGTGGAGGAGTTAGAACACAGCTCTGATCAGGATGTAACAGTAGAAAGAGAGAGTGGGTAAGTGGGTAGGTGGTGGGGGGGGGGTACTGTAACAGCAGGGTTGAGGGGCCGGGGGGCTCTCTAACAGCAGGGTTGAGGTGCAAATTGGTGGAACCTTCGAGAAATAAGGAATATGGGAAAGATTGAGAGCTCTGTCAAGATCTCTGGAGTTACCAAGAGTAATACAGCTGCAAACTGAATCACAGAGGTGAAAGGGGTGGGGGACCTGAGATGGTGGTGAATAGCTGTCTTGAAGGTTGACCTAAGTCTCGGTGTGCCAAGGAAATACTTTGCCCAACGGAGGATTCCTTGTTGCCGACTGGCTTTGGAGACCATCGTGATTTTAACGTTTTTTTCTTGTTTTTGTTTTTCAAAGTTTGAAGAGCGGGACAATCTTGCAGCCTGCTTGTCTGAAGGATGAGGAATGTCATGTAGAAGGTGGCATCATCAGCAAGTAGATAAAGAGGATTTTTCAGAGAGTCAGAGAGCTCATTGATGAAGAGCATGAATAGGACTGGGCCCAGAACACTGCCTTGGGGCACTCCAGCTTTGACCTGGAAAGGAGATGAAAGGATTCCGTTGTGAGCCACACATTGGTTATGAGAGTTGAGGAAGTGAGTAAGCCATGTGTGAAGTTGGCCTCGGATGCCATAGGCAGAGTTTGGAGAGTAAGGCCGGATGCCAGACGGTCTCAAAAACACGAGAAATATCCAGAGAGACGGCTCTGATCTCATGTCTGACATTGAGGGCCTCTATCCATTGTTTGGTGAGTAGAAGCAACATGTCCAAGGTGGAGTGACCTGGTCTGGATCCAAATTGGTGATCTGAGATGAGGCTGTTCAAGAAAAGGAAGGATTTCATGACCTTGCTGATTATAAGTAAGCTGATAAGTCTGTAGTTAAGGGGATCAGTTTTTGCACCTTTTAATCTCCACCACCGAAGGCGAAGGTTATGTTTTCACTCCTCTCTGTCTGTCTGTTTGTCTGTCTGTGTGCAGGATATCTCGAAAAGTCGTGGATGAATCCAGATGAAGTTGGGTGTGTGACACGGACTAACTGATTTAGGTTTTGGGGGAAATCCAGATCGGGATCCGACTACTGGAATTTTTTAAGTGATTCTTCACCATTGAGAGTTGCGGCCAAAAATGGTATATAGCACGATATCTCAAAAAGTTGTGGACGGCTTTGCACGAAACTTGGTGGACACATTTGGTGTGTGACAAGGAAGAATTGGTTTGATTTTGGTGAAGATCCGAATCCGGATACGAGAATTTCTTTTTTTAATCTTCAAAGTGATTCTTCACCTTTTGAGAGATAGGACCAAAGCGGATGTGTAACACGATATTTTAACAATGTATTGGGCCTGATATGCTCTTGTGCATCAGGCATTACGTGGCGGAGATGTGCGCTGTAACGAGTGTCTTTCTAGTCTATGTAATGCAGTGACACTGGGGTCATTCCATGTCAAATCATCAAAGAATCTGCCATCATCTCTCAGGTTTTTGTAAAAAAAAATTGATTTTTTTGAAAATCAGCATTTGTAATGTGTTATACAATCAATAAGTGAGTTCAAGTACACAGTGTTCACTAACCTGACTTAGGCTTTCAATTTCCTCTTCAATGCAACAACAGCAGCAATTGTTTCTTCCCCTCAGGCCCAGTTGAAAATGAAAGTATATGATACTTCAAAGCAATTGATGGTCGTTCCCTGTGTTCCCTGTCATGGCTAGGTTAGAATGATTGTATAATACATTACAAATGCTGATTTTCGAACCTATCTGCCATACGTACATGTACATTATTGCTCATATCTCAGAAACTATTGGAATGCCCATCACAAAACTTATGTGGAAGCTTCTTGACATCATAAGGTACCTCTGGGATGAATTTGAGGAAATTTGAAGGATACATTTTTTGGGGATTCACGATTGAAGTTTATATTTTGTGATAACTTTTTTTGTGGTTGGAGGTAGGAAAATGTTGCCCAGACAAATTCATAGGGCATGAAAATACCTTTAAAATGACACCAAAACCAGCTCTCTAGGTGTTATACTTTTAGAGATATGGCCATTTGAATTTGCGACGCCGTGCTAATTAGTCCAAAGTTCGTTAGTCTGTATCTCACTAATTAAGAGGCTGTTAGCAAAAATATTTGAGTTCTTGCCGTTTTTCATGGGTCCCAATTGGTTCCCAAAGTTTTACAAAAATCTGAGAGATGATGTCAGATTCTTTGATGATTTGACATGGAATGACCCATTGGTGGATTTCCAAGCATATGGCAGATGATTTTGGAGGACAAATGATAGAGTGAATAGAGCAGATAAAGATATGTGTGCGATAAGCATGAGCAGGTGAAGGTAGTGGTGTGATCAGAGAGGGACGGTATCGGTAGGTGTATGATTAGCACATGCTCATACAGGTATAAGTGTGTGATCGGAGTGGACAGGTATATTTAGGCTTGCGATCAGCGTGAGGTGGTACATGCGGCCATACAATCAGTACAGGCAGGTACAGGTAGCCGTGAGATCAGCACAGGCAGTTGTACTTCGGTGTGAAAGCATGAGCACGCAAAAGATAGTGGTAGTACCAGTGCAGGCAGGAACAAGTAGGCATGTAATCAATCTTGGCATGAACAGGAAGGTGTGCGATCCTTGCAGGCAGGAATAAGGTTGGTATGTGATTTGCTTGTAAACGAGTAAAGAATTGGACTTGTGCAACCTTCAGGCAAAAAGCTATTTCGAGCGTGGTACCAGGAAACCTTGTGCCAATTTCTCTGACTTTTTCAATGACATTTCCATGTTACGAGCAGAATTTAATTTACAAATGCGAGCCTTGACCTTGACTGCTGTAACGTATAAGTGTGGCCTGTGTGAAATGAGGGGAGCAAGTTTACTGCAACATGAGGCCGATGAGCAAAATTTCACTTCCTTGTACGTAGATGCAATATATTACATTGTACAAAGGAGGTAGGTAAGTACATTCATCTTACTTAGATGATATTTCCCAAGTAGATGAACAAGCCTGGTTATAGTTTCTCATGCTTTGCACCAGTTAGTTTGTTTTGCTATTGGGTTTACAGACAGCCCAATAAAAATACAAATCTGCAAAGGACCTTCAATTGATTGTTACTGAGATACATTGGAGAGAAGTTGTGGTTTGTTGTCTTGTTTCCTTAGCCAGTAAGCTTGCGCAAAGTACCGTATCGTTTCTTCAGTTTCATCGCAAAACCACACCGGTCTGACTTTCTTGCCTCCGGTTCTCTTTTCACCCATCCTGAGTCTCAATGTCAATCGCGCGAAACCACAAGTTCAAGGTGAGTTAAATTTGCATTAGTGCGAGGACTTTTATTTCCTTTGGACAGTTTTGCTGGGTTGCAGGAATATCTTTTACCACTTTTTGGGACACCTTGGGCTGAGCCAAACCAAATCTTGTGGAGCATTATTCCAGCACCGATATGTGTACATGGTATCTTTGTGAAATACATCAATACAGTATACTAGAACAGCGTTCGGTGAAGCACGTACATCCAACAGGCTGAACAGTTTATGTTTTGGATGATCCCACTGATGGGTGGTGTGGTGGAAAATAACTCGATTTCCACAAGTTGGATCAGCATACCAAAGGAGAATCTTTAATTTTGTATATACGGAAGAAGAACATCGAATGATTCAACAAAACGTTCAAATGGACTTCACTGTAACAGAAGCCTGAAGCAATTTGTCTTGTATACAATTTGACATTCCAAAGAATGGGAGGGTGAGACATTTGGCAACTCAACTACTGGATTAGCTGATAAGCATTGGGCAAAAGAACTAAAAACTTCAATACGTGTCCACTTTGGGTGGAAGGGAGAGAATGACACAATCGTGGCAAACGTTGCAGTTTTATCAACCAGGTCACCCTGTTTCATAGTAAGACATTCCTTTTATCAATCTGTAGGTCAAAAGACTCTTGGGTAAAGGGAAACATTACTGACAGCAAATTCGACTATAGCATAAAATTAAATATATAAAGTACCAGCAACAATTATAATTGAGAGTACATGAATATAATTATTTTTCTTCTACAGTGGTATCCAGACCTGAACCCACATACCCACTGATCCCACTGATATCCAGACATGAACCAAAATCTATCAGCTTGTTCTTGTCACTGACCCAACTCATCCACCAATTTTTGTCACAACCCATCCACTACTTATTGAAATATCATGCTACATATCGTTTTTGGCCCGATCTCTCAATGGTGAAGAATCGCTTTGAAAACTAAATCATTGTCATATCCAAATCCGGATCTGGATCTTCACTAAAATCGAATCTATTCTTCCTTGTCACACATCCAACGTGTCAACCAAGCATCCACTTAAAACATGCATCCAGCTTACCAGCACACATCACAACACCAATGTGCACCTGTCAAAGAACTCGGAGAAGGGCAAACCGAAGGTGCGTGAGCGGTGGATACTTTTCTCACCGCCGATATCTACTTGTATCATACCATTAGTTACGATCGAGGAATGAGCGGAATCCCAATGATGATGATGGCGTGGCTTTGTTTTCACACTGAAATGTACATGGGATTCCTAGGCTTTGGCACATGACTGGAAATTTTTGATTCGGCTCTAAAAATGGCAACGTGCTAAAGTTAGGTCTCTGTGCTACAGATACGCGCTCAATATAATAGTATATTTCCTAATGTAATTGTGTAAATGACATATCGCTAATTCATGGATATTAAATAAGAACACAGATTCAGTGAGAGTAAAAACA
>NC_140974.1:17378063-17403063 GCF_056783735.1 Eptatretus burgeri
GCCTGATGGAGTACTGCTCTCCCCTCCGGGCTGGTGCTCCTGCCTCCCACCTTTCTCGGCTTCACGCCGTCGAAACCAGGGCATTTAAGATCATCGGCATCTCCCGCAATGAAGCTGAGTCTTTGGGCCTCTCACTCAATCACCGCAGGTTGGTCGGTGGTCTTTCTGTCTTCTACCGACTCCTCTCCAGCCTTCCCCCCCCCTGCTCTCTCTGCGATTTGTCCCCACCACATTTCCACAGGGCGCTCAAGGTCCGCCAACAACCCCCTTCTGGTAAAACTACCAAAATCACGAATCACTGCTCATCTTCATTCTTTCATTCCTCTTTTTTCCCGCCTTTGGAATAAACTCCCTCACTCTATTCAATCCCATTCTTCCCTCCAGGCTTTCAAAACAGCTGTTCACCACCACCTCTTATCTTCAAGCTTCTTATCTTATCTTCATCTTCTTATCTTATCTTCAACCTTCTTATCTTATCTTATAATCCACCCAAGCCCACTTCCTTCAATTCTCCTGCTTTCCTTCCTGAAAGTCCCTGAAATGTCCATCTTCTCTTCGCCATGTTCCCATCCCATCCTCATCCCTCTCCTTTCCACAGTTCACCTAATGTGTCTGTTCCCCACTGTTTTGTCCCTTCCACTCCCGCCCCTCTTGTCTCATGTCCCCTTGCTGTGAGTTGTGTGTTAGCTCTCATACGAGCCTCGACAAGGTATACAAACAAAAAAAAAATTCGTCCTTGTGACACACGCAACCTGTCCAGCAAGTTTAGTCCAAATCCGTCCTCAACTTTGAGATATGTTGCTCACAGACAGACAAACAAACGAACAAACAAACGGATAGGGGTGAAAACATAAGCTTGGTCCACCTTTGGTGGTGGAGGGATAAAGAAAAGCTGCTAACTGAAAGTGAAAACTCAAATTTGCCACCTTGTTCATGTCATTCATTGTGTGAGGAGCTACCAGAATATGAACCACCTGTCTTGTTTTCAATTTCAGTTTATAAGTTCTACATCGACCTCTTAACCTTAGTTTTTGACTCGAGTCGGACGGTCTCTTCGTAACAAATTTATAACTTTTGACATTTTTTACATCAAGGTGGCTATACCTGTAAACTGTTAAATTATGACCATTCATTTAACTCCATGCAGTATGAAAGCACAATCCACTTCATCAAAATATATTTATATATACATATTGCTTGTATTCAGTGTGTGTGTGTGTGTGTGTGTGTGTGTGTGTGTGTGTGTGTGTGTGTGTGTGTGTGTGTGTGTGTGTGTGTGTGTGTGTGTGTGTGTGTGTGTGTGTGTGTGTGTGCGCGTGCGCGCGTTTTATTACAAGTAAATTCAGCAGGTTATCATCCGGTGAAATATCTTCTAAATTCTTTCTTTTTCAACCTTTGCTGTATTTTACTTGCGCCACCGAAGGTGGATGGAGGTTGTTTTCACCCGTATGTCTGTCTGTGAGCGGGATGCCTCAAAAAGATCTGGGCAGATTCGGCCGAAACTTGATTCACAGGTGTGGTGTATTTCAATGGCGAATTGATTAGATTTTGATGAGAATCCAATGCAGACCCAGACTATCAGTGCGAGACAAATCGTAAACTTTTCAGCCTGACAGAGGTATGCACTTTTTAAGAGTGCCGTTATAGTTGTTTGTTGCATTCGATTCTCCTTTGCTCGTGTTAATCGGAAATTGTGAAACCACAATGGTTGCTTTCGATGCACCCACCATAATGCTTCTTCACATTTGCCTAATGTGTTAATTGTCTCATCAGTCGAAAATGCAAACATTTAATACGAGGGCAGCTGTTTCATTTGTGTAAACATTGAAATCAGAATGTAATATTTATCTGAAAAATTAGGGAATCTTTCCTTTTTCACCAGAGCGCGAAACACGTGTGGTATCGATCACCATGTCATCAGAGGTGCCTTAAACGTATTGCTGCTGTAATAATAAGTGTGGAATGTGAAATGGTGAATTTTCATTGGCTTAAATATCCTCCATTTTATAACACACTTGTGTTTTCACAATGCTTTGTTGTTGTGCTTCTGGTTGGTTTCACGTAATAACTGGTAATTTCCAATAATATTTCTGTTTGTGAATCACATGCTCAATGCTCAAAACCTCATTGGGTGAAATTATGAGCGTGTGACTTGAAGATAAATTTTGACTATTTTGTGTTCCAGACGTGCACATAATTGGTTCAACACATAATTTGTTACTTCTTTACCACCACTTTAATAAAGTAGGAGGCATTTATGTTATTGGTTGCTCAAAATAATGTTGTGCTGATTGTGAATACCACTGATATTTACGTTTTATTTTAGCTTAAGATTGCATTGGGATTGGAAGGAGGATGTGGGGGGTGAGTGTCGGGTGGGGTGGGGGGGGGTTCATTCATCCTGATTGCCTCAAGGAAAGGTGTGTACGTGTACGTATGTCTCGATCTCAAATGTCCAATCATGTCTCTCACCCACTCTGCTGTCACCTTACCAATTATTCATTTACGAGGAGGACAGAGAGGTTAACACAAAACTGATATCTATATATATATATATATGGATATCCATCCATCAATCCAGCAGGACCACACTCTGTGCAGAGCATTGGTGCTGCCAAAGCAATCTCCCGGGCTATTGGGCACAATCCTGGACAGGTTTCCACTCCGACGCAGGATACTCAAATGGCTGAATAATTCCAGAAAGCTGGTACTCGTTTTGCCGACCTCAGAAGGATGACAGGCTGATTCAACCCCATCTGGTATTAATTCGAACGGAAAGTGGGATTTGAACTCGGGACCCTCGGATCTGAAGCCTGCCACCCGAACCATGAAGCAAACACCAGGCATTATATCGCTTGATTAAATTGCTGGGTGAATGACATTTGTTCACTTTTCGACATATTTCAATCAAGGTATTATCACCGATTATTCTGAACGTCAGTGGTCTTATAAACAGATCTGCCCTGACTTGACTTCAACATCGATAAACGTATAACAAAAGTGAAGCAATGTCTTAGATTTTTTAGATCCTCGTGGAGGATCTCTAAGTCTTCTTCACGCTGTTGTTCTTGTGGACTTTTTTGTTTCACAACCCAGAGTTTTCATCGAATCTTCGTGAAACTTGCCATGTATATGCAGAAAGCCCACGCGCAGGCAGTAACCATCTCCGATTTTGGAAATTCTTCCTAGAAAAAAAAGTTGAGGTCATAATATCGCCGCTAATGGAAATCGCCTCTACCATTATCTCCGAAACTAGGCAAGCTGTTTGAATTTTGTTTGCGGGAATCAAGCTGGGAATTAGCACAGATAGTTTATCGCAAACCTGATACATCACAATGACGTCATATTCGTTTTTATGACGTCATCATTAAGAGGACGAGGATCTTAACTCATTCGAGCTTGTTTTTTTTTAAAATCTGAGTATAAAAGCTTAAATTTATCTCTGTGTACTCTCCTTGGCCTGGTCGGATGGCCGAGACCCTAGAGGTGTGCACAATCGCTTCTAAGCTGTCGAGCCTTGGTTTGCATCTCGGCCCAGCTGTAAACTGTCTGTCATCTCTGTGTTTCATGAGCACGGTTATTCATCAATGTGAGTGCTGTCCCTCAGATGGACATTAAACTGGGTGTCCCCTCTGCCAGCATTAGCTGGTGGGCGTTAAAGATTGCACAGTGTCCGTCGCGAAGAGTAGGTGAGCTCTTGTCGGCACCTTGAACAAATTACAAATACCCACCCTAATTACTGCTGGGAAGGCAATGACAAACCACCCAGTGTAACCCTTGCCAAGAAAAATGATTCAGCAACACCGACGCTCTGTAACAGAGTTCGGTAGATCATATCAGATCAGTGGTGACCTCAATCCTCCTTTCTGTCGTTTGTCTCAAACTCGTTTTCAATTTCAACCATACCTGTATAATTAATGATTGTCCTCAGGCAAGTGGCTTTCCTTGCACCAGTTGTATTCTCAAATGGTTTGTGTTTCAACGTATTTTACTCCCACGTGGCTATAAGCTTCATTAATTGTTTAAATTGTTTTCTTTATTTTCTTCTCCTTTTTTTTCCTCTATTTCACATCTTCAGTAGAATGAAACGTTCTCTTGTAAAGAAGCTTGCACACCGTTTCTACCTCGGTCTCACCTGCATATTTCTAATGCCCTTGCAAAACTGCATCAAGCTATTGTGCCATTTTTTTTTTTTAATACAGATAGATGGTTAATGTTCATGCTTCCAAAGCACACAACCGCTACATTGTTTGAAAGAAACTTGTGCTTTCCATTTCTAGATCTGTTTAACCAATTTTATGTCGATCCCACTGTTGTACCTCCTGACTTTAAATGAGTGCAAAACAGGATCGAACATTACAGATAGGCTATCGTTGATCCCAATTGTACATGATAAAATTGCAGAAACAGATTTTTATACCGTTCTATTGTTAGCAATAGAGTCCTGCAGATGGCAATACCCCCGTGCTCGAAGCGCAAAGCGGGGTTAAGCGATTCGTTCACTCTGTCTACAGATGTCAGTCATTGATCGTGGAACCATTTAAAATACAATTGTCTTTTTTTATTAATATTATTGTTATTATATTTTGAACACTGTAGAACACAAATCTCCATTTTAGCAGTACTTTGGCTCTGAATTTGGCAAATCGTGTGAAATCTCATCCCGATCGCGCATCCGCAGAGAGGAGTGACATAATATTTTTCGTCTATCCGTGTGTCTCTGTTGTCTGGCAGTCAAACAGATGAAAAATCATTCCAAACAGGAAACTTAGTGTTTTTAGAGACATCGTGAAGGATACAAACAGGCACTAATAACTCGTGTAAACCTGTTGCATCAGGTGGTGGGTGCAAAGATGGTGCAATAACTGGCTTTGGAGGCTGGAAGTAAACTTCTGAAAAAAAAATATTAAAAAATTCTACGTCCTTTGAAATATCTGTTTTATTTCTTTTGAATTGTATATACTTGAACACTGTAGACCACAAATCAGTTTCTTGGCACTTACAAAAAACCTTAAGTTTGCAGTACTTGGACAAAATAGTACGCCGTCTCGACCAAACAACTTTTCCGCTCGCGCTCTCAGTGTTGGTGCTCAGACAAAATATCGAGATTCAGAAAAAAATTGTGGCTCAGATGAAGTGTAGATTGTTCTCAGAAATGCAAAGCAGGAATTTAAAAGACCCTTTCCACATCCTTCTCAAGATTGTGTGGGGTCAGGTGTTCTAAGAACTCTCCAATTGGTTCTCTCAGGATTGTCACGGTGATGGATATCGACTGTGGAGTGACTGGTGTAGGTTAGTGACACATATTGGTTGTGGAATGACAGGTGCAGTGACGGATATTGGTTGTGGAGCGACTGGGGTGGTGACATATATATCGGTTGTTGAGTGACTGGTGTAGTGATGGATATTGGGTGTGGAGTGGGTGGTGCAGTCGATTGTACCGTGATACTGCACTTTTCTTATTATTTCAGGCTTGTTGGTTTCAGTACTGACTCTCGGAGTGTTGGTGTTTCAGGTGGTTATGGTTGTGGTGGAGGAATGGCAGGGCAGGTGCAGGCCAACGTCGAGGTGTCCGTCGAGCTTCTCAAGTTCTACAATGTGGACCTCTTTCAGCGGGGGTAATGATGTCTATTAACGTTTGGATAACTGTAGAAATTTCTGCAGATGTATTTTTTTTTTTGGACTTTTCATTCATTTTCACTGCTCCCCCATTGTGTTCAGCAAATATATAAGTGGCATGGTTACCTGGTGCTGAGCACAGATCTGCTGCTTCTGCAGAGATAATCCTTGTGTTGGCCACTCTTAGGATACCTGTCACAAGCTGAGTCAGTAAACCTCCACCCATTTTTTTTTGAGGCTGTATTGTTGTTAAAACACCTTTTGAATGTTGATGAAAAACGGATACTTTAGGAATGTTGGCTGATTTGAGCAAAACTTTGAGATTCCTTGCTGCAGGGATCCGACTTTGCGATCCTTTGCTCAAAAGTCTCCTGTCGATGAAAACACTTCCCCTGCTGAAAAAAGACCAGTTCTGGGAAACGCTTCATGCTGAAAAAGCAGCGGCAAACAAAATGAAATGAGGCATACATACCATTCACCATGTCGCTCCAGTTTGCTGAAAATATAAGAAATTCAATTGGTATGACAAAAGCGAAGTGATTGTCCAAAATTATATCAGCACCAAGTAGGTAATGATCCCAAGGATTCATCAGTAATTGCTTGCTCTCAGGTGGGTGACCTGTGAGCAAAGGGCTGGCTCTACCATCACCTCTCATGCACTCGCAAGCCTTCAGCAAACAGCCTTGGTGAGAGCAAAAACAAATTGAGAAATATATAAAGAGAGAAGCTGCTATTAGAAAACCTGGTGGGAAAATCTTTATTGCTCTTAAAAACTCAAAATTGCTTTTTTCTGTATTACAACGCTGAAGAGCCCTGCTGTTTTACCACGGGACATCTTCTTCCACCAAGCGGTTAATTGCACTCATACATGATCCGGGCCACTTGATGCCAGCACAGCAAGTTTTAAAGTGGCTTCCCTGGCCGTCCAGCAGAAAACCATGGGGGAAGTTGGCCAACAAAAGTTTTGATCTCATAACGGAGTGTCGTCTTGGGTGCATAATCGACAAGTCACCTTCAGAAATAATGGGGTTTTCCTCCAGACAAACTGCAATCCAAAGAATTGATCCCTAACTTTGTATAGTTTTATGAGATGTGGTTATTGTATTTAAATTATCTTAATTACCTCCGCCACCAAAGGTGGAAGGAGGTTATGTTTTCATCCGTCTTTGTTTGTCTTTTTTTTGTTTGTTTGTTTTATCTGTTTGTTTGTGTGCAGGATATTCTCAAAAAGTTGTGGACGTATCTGGATGAAATTTGGTGGGCAGGTTGGGTGTATGACAAGGACAAACTGAATAGATTTTGGTGAAGATCTGGATCCGGCTACTAGAATTTTTTTTTTTACACGATTCTTCACCGTTGAGAGATATGGCCAAAAACAATACATAGCACGGTTTTTCAAAAAGTTGTGGACGGATTTGGACAAAACTTGGTGGACACATTGGATGTGTGACGAGGACAAATTGTTTCGATTTTGATGAAGATCTAAATCCAGATCTGGATACGAGAGTTATTTAATTTTTAAAATGATTCTTCACCACTGAGAGATGGGGCCAAAAATGATGTATCGCATGATATTTCAAAAATGCATTGGACCCGACATGCTCTTGTGGATCAGGCATTGCGGGACGGAGGTATGCGCTCTACAGAGTGCCCTTCTAGTTTTCACTGTGACAGTATGTGATAAATGTCAGTGTTATTTTGCACAATTTCATGTTTCTAGCTGGTGTTTTAGTCCTCCCCTGCACCCACCACCACCCCCACAAAAAAATATTTATATTGGCAGGATGGCTTAGCCTTCCTTGAAGTACGCACACTCACCTCTAAGCTGTCTAGCCTGGGTTTTTTATTTTTGTATATGTTGTCAGAGCTCGTATAAGAGCTAACACACAGAACACATAACAAGGGGAGCAGGAGACAATAGAGGGAGGAGAGGAAAGGACAAAACATTGGGGAACAGAGACATTTGGAGAGCTGTGGAAGGGAGAGGGATGGTATGGGGTACACTGCAGAAACAAAATGGATACTGCAGGGACTTTCAGGAAAGAAAGCAGGGAATTTGAAGGTGTTGGGTTTGGGGTGGATTCACAGGGGTAGAAAAGATTGAGGCTTTGGATGGGAGAAGATATGAGATGGTGGTGAATGGCTGTTTTGAAGAGAGTGTAGGAGTTTGTTCCAGAGGTGGGGGGACAAAGAGGAATGAAAGAGTGAGGGTGAGCAGTGATTCTTGATTTTGGCAGTTTCACCAGAAGGGGTTTTTTGGGGGACAGAGCTCAGACACAAGTGGGGGAGGGGGTGGCAAGACCAGAGAGGAGATAGTAGCAGACAGAAAGACCTCCGACCTGCCTGTGGTGAGAGAGTGAGAGACCCAAAGACTCAGCTTCATCGCAGGAGATACAAATTATCCTAAAAGTCTTGGTTTCCACAGCGTGAAGCCGAGCTCGGTGTGAGGCCAGAGCACCACCCCAGAGGGAAGAGCAGCACTCTACCAGGCCACAGATGAAAGCTTTGTAAGTGTTTTGGAGCTCAGGTGTACCAACGGAGGAATTTGCACGACGGGGGATGCCCATTCGGCGACTGGCTTTGTAGGCCAGCTTGGAATTGTGGCGTTCCCAAGAAAGATCATGGCAGTGTGAATCTCGGCCCAGCTATAAACTGTCATCCCAGTGTTTCACACACACGGTGATTCATCAGTGTGTGTGCGGTCTCTTGGATGTACGTTAAACTGGGCACCCCGTCTGCCAACATTAGTTGATGGACGTTAAAGTCCCACGGTGTCTTCCATAAAGAGTAGGCGAGTTATCACCCGTACAATATTGCCATTTTCCAAATTCCTGCCATAACTACTGCCCAGAAGTCAGTGGCAAATCACCAAATACCGTATATCCCTTGCCATGAAACTGCTTCAGCAGTATGGACGCTCTGCAACAGAGTATGGCAAATCAGAAATATATATATATATATATATATATATATATATATATATATATATATATATATATATATATATATATATATATATATATAGATATACATATATCTTCTTCTTCCTCTTTCGGCTGCTCCCGTTAGGGGTCGCCACAGCGGATCATCCGTATGATCCGCATCGTGATTTGGCACATGTTTTACACCGGATGCCCTTCCTGACGCAACCCTGGTTGCCTCTTACGACACAGGGATATGGTACACCTATTTTAACCGGGGTATACACCGGCCCAGTATACTGGTACTCATTTCGCCGACCTCGGAAGGATGACAGGCTGAGTCAACCCCCTGGTGTATTAATTCAGTGGCCCAACGGGGCTTGAACTCAGGACCTCTTGGATCCCAAGCCGCTGCCCTAACCACTGCGCCAACACCAGGCTTATAGATATACATATATATGTATCAAAAATATGTGGAGTGTGACGAGCTCTCCTCCGATCTCCATTGAACGTAGTCCGACACCAAAGCATCACCTCCAATCCGAAGGTCTCAGCCTGGCGATTCTGTCAAAAAGAGAAATATTACATGGTCAACATCAGAAAACCATCAAACGGAGCCACCTATCTGGATTTTGGGCTTATTTGCCCTCACCAGGACAGCCTACCACCTCTCCTCAAGCCAAGTTTGTCCATTTTATGGATGTCCACTTAAGATGGCCCTTCCCATTATGTCTTGTGGGTTGATGGGACAAAATGCATTGTGACGGCTTTTAGTTTGGTCTTTTATTCATTTTATTCCTTTACGTTGCACAAATAACCTCTCCTTCATGCACGCAAACAAGTACAAGTAGATAGTAACAGGACAGCTTCAGGACCATGAACCGCCAGAACGCCGTTCAAGCTGCGCGCGATTCCTAAACGGACATTTCATTTCAATCTTCTCTGTACTCGAACCACAAATCTACAACCTTCATACAACCACCACAATACCTTCCTAAAAATCCCCACAATTACCTCTGCTCAACCTCCTCACCACAAATGCCATGGTACTTCACCCACCTCACCACAACCGCGCCGAAATTCCGCAAACACAGTCGGCACCCCAGACGCTGACCACAGTCCTTTAAGAATGTCGGGGTACAATGGACATTACGCACCATGACGGATGCTTGAGGTCGGAACAGATTGGCATGTAGCTCAGAGCGGAAGTTTGCGCTGGGGTCTGTTCAATGTCTTCTGAGTAGCCCTGGCGCTGTCCGAAATAGTGACCGCCATTTGGTGCCCAGGCTCGTATGAGAGCGAACACACAACACACAGCAAGGGGGGCATGAGACAAGAAGGGCGGGACTGGGAAGGACAAAACAGTGGGGAACAGAGACATTCGGAGATCTATGGAAGGGAGAGGGATGGGCAGGGTACATGGTGAATACAAGATGGACATTACAGGGACTTTCAGGAAGGAAAGCATGGAATTTGAAGGAGGTGAGTTTGGTGTGGATTAACGGGGGTAGAAAAGATCGAGGATTTGAATGGGGGATGATGAGAGGTGGTGGTGAACAGCTGTTTTGAAGGCCTGAAGGGAATAATGGGATTGAATCGAGTGAGGGAGTTTATTCCAAAGGTGAGGGAAAAAGAGGAATGAAGGAGTGAAGGTGAGCAGTGATTCGTGATTTTGGTAGTTTTACCAGAAGGGGGTTGTTGGCGGACCTTGAGTGCCCTGTAGAAATGTGGTGGGGACAAATCGCAGAGAGAGCAGGGGGGGGGGGGTGAGACTCGAGAACAGACGGTAGAAGACAGAAAGACCACCGGACATGCCTGTGGTGTGAGAGTGAGAGGCCCAAAGACTCAGCTTCATTGTGGGAGATGCTAATGATCCGAAATGCCTTGGTTTCCACAGCGTGAAGCCGAGAAATGTGAGAGGCAGGAGCACCAGCCCTAGGGGAGAGCAGTACTCCATCAGGCTGCGGACTAAAGCTTTGTAAGTGGTCAGGAGCTCAGGTGGGCCGAGGAAGGACTTTGCACAATGGAGGATTCCCAGTTGGCGACTGGCTTTGAAGGCCAGGTTTGAAATGTGGCTTTCCCAGGAAAGATCATGGCAGATCGTGAGACCCAGAAGCTTGAAAGAAAGGACTTCTTCCAGAGGATTGTTGAGAAAGTGGATGGGGGGGGGGGGGTTCTAAACGTTCCTTTCAGAGAGACATAGTGAGAGTGTGAGATTTGTCCGGATTGAAAGACATGTTCCATGTGTTGGACCAGTTTGTGATTTTTACCCAGATCTGTAGTGAGCGAAGAAGCTTCTGCTTGCCGGTCTGAGGGATGACCGATGTTACGGCGGAGGGTGGAGTCATCAGCAAAGAGATGTAGAGGATTTTCCAGAGAGTCCAAGAGATCATTGATGAAAACCAGAAAAAGAAAAGGACCCAGAACGCTACCTTGAGGAACTCCAGCCTGCACAGGAAGAGGGGATGAAAGAACTCCATTTAGGGCCACACGTTGACTGCGACAGGAGAGGAAGTCTGCGAGCCATGAGTGGAGATGGCTTTGGACACCATAGGAAGAGAGTTTGATCAGGGCAGGGTGCCAGACCGTGTCAAAAGCACGGGATATGGCTCTGATTCCTATGTCTAGGGATATGGCTCTGATTTCATGTCCGGCATTGAGGACCTCCATCCATTGTTGGGAGAGCAGAAGCAGCATATCCAGAGTACGGTGATCTGGTCTGAAACCAAATTGTTGATCGGAAATCAGGTCATTGGAGAAGAGGAAGAATTTAATGTCTGAAGCGATGATGGATTCCATAACCCTGCTGATGATTGGGAGAAGGCTGATTGGTCTGTAGTTGCAGGGATCTGTTTTTGCACCTTTTTATGCAGGGCAGTGATGTTTGCAGATTTCCAAGCAGATGGCAGATGACCTTGAGCAAATGAGGGTGAATAGAACAGAGAGAGGTTGAGCAAGAGCAAAGGTGCAGGTTTTGAGCACACTTGGGCTGGTGCCGTCTGGACCGGTTGCAGAATCTGAGTCGAGGTTTGACAGCAAGCTCTCCACTTTGTCAGGAGAAAAGGATACAGTGTCCACGGATAGTTGGGTGTGACTGGGTAAGGTGGGTAGAGAAAGCGATGGGTTTGGGACACAAGATTTAGCTGCAAACACCGAGTTTAGGCATTCTGCTTTTTCACGTGCGGTATCAGCAGTGCGGCCATTTCAGGTAAGGGAGGGGATGAAGGGGGAACATACACCAGAAACAGATCTGATTAGGTGCCACCAGGATTTGGATGAAGGAGAGAGATTTGAGAGTTCAGACTTGACATGAGAAAGATGTTGTTTTCTGGCTCTCCTGAGGGTAGATACACACTTATTCCGAGCTTTGTGGAAGGAACTGAGATTACCCTCAGTTGGGTTTGCTTTCCATGAGGCAAATGCAAGTTGTTTCAGGACAACTGCCTCGCCACAAGCTTCAGTAAACTGTGGGCGTGAGGAAGGGTAGGGCAACGGAACACGAGAGGGGATAAATCTGTGCATGGGGGAGAGCAAGTTTCTTTGAAAGAATTCCCAGGATGAGTTGATGTCACAAAAGTAGCGATGGGAGACCAGTCTGTAAGTTTGATGGCTGCTCGGAGACCCTGCCAGTCGGCTTGAGTGAAATGCCTGACTTGACGGCGCTGAGGTGGTTCTCTGATAACAGCCAGAGAGATGTTTACTTTGACATGGACGTGGTCAGAAGAACCGATCGGGGTGGAGGAAGAGCAGCAGATATTTTCAGGGAAATTTTTCAAAATCAGTTCCAGAAGAGATGGAGTACCATTGGTTGAGATCCGGGTCGGGAAATTGACCGATTGAATCGGTCCCAATGAGTCGCGGAAAGCTTTTGCTGAGGTGCCATGACAGGTGAGAGAGGTACCCACACCGAGCCAACTGGCATGATGACAATTGAAGTCGCCACATATGAGGAAGAGAGAGTTTGGATGAGAAGATAGAAGTTGGTCCATGTTTTCGGATAGTGAGGTGTAAATGGAGTCATCACTGTTTGGTGGATGGTACAGTACACATATAAACATGGGGTGGGAGTCGAGGGGAAGCCGTAGCCAGAGGTATTTCTGGGGGTGTGGGGGAGTGTGGGCAGTGCATGGAGAGTGTGGAATAGAGCCTCTGATGAAGAGAACAACTCCTCCACCAGGATGAGGCTGAGCTCTGTCATACCGGAGGGGGGGAGTAACCAGGGAGAGATACTTGGGAGTCAGAGACGTCTTGAGGGAAGAAAGTTTCGGTTGGGCAGATTATGTCTGGTTTGTCAGTGGCAACCTGTATGGAAAGATCTGAAAGGTTTGAGCGATGGCCCCAGATACTTGAGGTCCACACTGTTAATGAGGAGGGAGGGGAGGAGGCTTTGGGTGCAGGGGGTGGGAGGGTAGGACAAGGGATGGGGGGTGAGTAAGGAGGGTTGTTTAAAGAGTGACGGGATTGCAGAATAGCTCGGGGAAGTGGCCAGATGAGTCTGAGAAAAGGCTCTGTGGTGCTGGGGGAGAGGGGGGCAAGAGAGGAGGCAGAAGGCAGTTGAGGATTTGAGGAGGTGGAGTGATGAGATGGAGGTGAGAGGGCAGTGGAAGGAGGCAGCTTTGTGGATGAGAGGGGGGGGCAACTTTGAGAAGGGAGAAGGGTGAGGGGGGAATTTTTGAGAGAGGTTCCTAATCAATGCAAAATTTATCACTTCCTGTACTCTTTCATGTTGGAGAATGGATTATATTTGTGAGTGATGGGATGTGTTTGACTGGGGTTACAATGAAGAACTAGTCGTGCTGGTGAAGTCTTGTGTCGATTTGCGTCGGTGGACAGGGAGAACCAGACGTTTATCGAGGTATGCTAACCACCATGGGAAGGAAGGAGAAACTGAAATTTCTGGAGTTTACCCCCGATGAAGGCTAACCACCCAAAATGTCTCCTTCCTCTTGCGTTCCACAGTCATTAGCATACCTCGATCCTATTGATTTCATCCATTGTTTTGACTGTGGTTGGGCTGGGGAGGGTTCGTGACTTAATTGGGCAGTAGATAAGATCGAAGACCATTTTCATGTTTCACAACACAATCGGGGGTATGGTTCAATGGTCAAATTTATTTTATTTTATTTTTTCTACCAATTTATGTCAAGACCAGTCTGAAAAATGACTAAAGCATTTCACAAGAACAATAAAAAAGGAAGAACATTTGAGGCATCCCAAGGTGGTCTACCCACCGAAGAGAATGGTGGACATGCTGAGTTGCGGTTACAAGAGATGTCTGGCGTGACAGATGACGCTGTATACGATGCTTCAGGGTACAAAACAATCTGCCTTTTCATTGTAAAATCTTTTTCAATTTTTAATGCATGTCTCAAAGTCTCACGGGGTTACTTGTCGTGGACTAAAACGGCAGCACTTTTGTGCTTGATTGACTTTCGGACTCATGCTCTTGTTTCGAGGAAATTTGATTTGATTTTATTATTCCTCCGTGGAAGTACATTTGCATTTAGCATTTTGTTTGTGTTTTCTTTTCGATTGATCAATCAGCAGAATCTCCTTGCAGTGAAAGACTGGCTTTTAAGAGCTTGTTTGTTTTTGAAATTTAATTCTGCTTCCATCACTGAAATACAGCAACAAGTCTCGGGAACATTTTCCAAAAGAAAAACGTTTTATTGACTTAAATAACTACGAACATTACACATTCAGAGCTGAAACTTTGTGAGGAGACGCACTTAACCCAGCATGCCCAGAGTAGCTAAAAACGACATTGGAGAGATTCATTAGGTAATCATTGGAAGGCTTTTTGTGCCTGAAAATTGAAAGTCTTCAACTCGAGTCTCCCGATGTTCTTTCTCATCCCATTTATTTTTCTTTCTTTTATATTTTATTTTTCATTTTTCATTTTTCTCCAAGCCCAGGAAAAAAGGAACTTGCCACATTGAAAGATTTGGAAAGTACAAAGTGGAGTGGAAACTGTGGCACGACTGATGCTTTGTCAAAATCTCATCCGCCGGCATGGCTATTTATGAAGTATTGCTTTACGACACAAATAAGTCTCTCTGTGAACTCAATTCTGAGCATATGAGCTTTAGCTGATGCATATATTCATATATTTAGCATGGACGATGGGAATGGAAAATTTCTTCCCGAAAAGTGCCACCTCCCCACCAACTTCCTGACAATTAACTCAAACTCACAACAGGTTTTGGGCCTTTCTTCCCAAGTTGTTTTCAGCCAGTCATAGATTTCTTAGGTAGCCGTGGGTTATTCCTGGTGCCGGTGGAATAGAAGCCGTGTTTTTTCCCTTGAATTTTTATTCGGGGATGGGGTGGGGGGGGGGGTTGGGAAACTTTCTCAAAAACATACTTGCACAACAAGCACGGCTGTCTGACGAGGTCATCGGTTCCATACCTCACCATCATCACCGTTTTGGCCCATTAACCACATTACGGTTCTGTTGGGGCAGGCCAGCACCAACGCAGCAACCGAGGCAGTGAGAACACATGAGACAAAACGATGCACCCAACAAAATCTAATGCATCTCTGACGTAAGAGCAACATCAAATCAATATGTCCTCGGCATACAAGACCCAAAATTATGTTGCAGTTAACAACCATTCACACATCCAACATCATATCAACACACTTAAATGACACCACAACGAATATAAAATAAAAATAAGTATGAAACAAATTTTTTTGAGGCTCTGTGTGTGAACCACTGACCACCATATAGGTGGAGTGTATATGTGTATGTATGTATATATATATATATATATATATATATATATATATATATATATATATATATATATATATATATATATATATATATATATATATATATATATATATAAATATGCCTGGTGTTGGCTTAATGGTTGGGGTGGTGGGCTTGGGTTCCTAGAATCCTGAGTTCAAATCTCACTCTGCTGTTGAATTAATACCAGGTGGGGTTGCCTCTGCCTGTCATCTTTCTGAGGTCGGCAAAATGAGTGCCAACTCGCTGGTATACTGTATTGGAGTGGCGACCCGTCCAGGATTGCGTCCAATAGCCAAGGAGACTGCTTTGGCAGCACCAACGCTCTGCACCGAGTATGGTCACGATGGATGGATATATATATATATATATATATATATATATATATATATATATATATATATATATATATATATATATATATATATATATATATGCAGATGCTTGGTACTACAGAACTTTAATATGGATACAAACAAACACGACATAATAGTGACCGAAGCTTTTCGAGTGTAAAAATCGCAGCAAGTGAAGCCGTGTGCTTTATACGCAGGTCTCAATAAGGTAGACGCTGATTGGTTCAACGGTAATGACGTCACGGTTAATCCGAACGCCCATTGGTCAGCTCATCATCTTCACCTCGAGCTCCCATTGGCTGGAGCAGAGTTCGTCGATGATTGACATTTGCAACCACATCCTGGAGAGAGGGGGATGGGTTTCCCCTAAGGTCCATTCACCATTTGTTACCGTACTTCCCTTGATCTTTCCATGCTGAAAGAGACACAGAGATCGTACAAATTCCTTTTGACGACATAATATTGGATCGGTGGTAAGGATGAAGATTGGTTCCAACATACGTAAATGAAACGAGCTCCGACCTCGGCTCAATATCCTGAACATATCTGCATTGTACTGGTCTGCACAGATTGGGTTGGCAACCATGTACTGTGCAATGGCAGATGAAGCAGGTACAGTGGCCGGTGGTTACTGGGTATTTCTACATGCTCGCACTGGTTATTTTTCTTTTTCTTATTCTTATTCTTGTGGGTTTGGCTCAAGTCATTCACGGACTGGCTGGCCAAGCTTAATGCTCGACTAAGTAGTTACGGCAGGAATTTGTAATTTGGTCATGGTGCCGGTGAGAGTTTGCCTACTCTTTGTGAAGGACACGTGGGAACTTTAACATCCAGCAACTAATGCGAGCAGACAAGATTCCCAGTTTAACGTCCACCCGAGGAACGACAATTGTATTGATTAATCGTCCCTCCTGCGAAACACCAGTCGAGATTCAAATCCAGGCGAGACAGCTGAGAGGGAAGTGTGTGTGAACCTCTCGGCTATATTGCCAGCTCTTTATTATTACTATTAATTTTACAAGTTTGCAATGAGCAATTCGATATGGTGTATGAGATTTTGAATATGCGATCCAAGCATCATTAATCATGGGTTCAGATGGGAATTCTAAACATGCCAACCTAATTATTTTGTGTGCTAAATATTGTTGATCCAATTTTGATTGCATTCAATATTCTTCATCGACTACGGTCCTCGATGTGGTACAAATGATGTGCCAATCCTTCTGTTTACACATTTGGACAGACAGAAACAAGAGAGGAGAACCCTTAATTGCCTATTTGGAACAGCAGGAGTGCATTTCGCCCTTTTCACAGAAACGCTTCATGTTTAATGTCGAGCTTGGATGCTTTTGTGAGAAAAGAAACCTCACAATAGTTGGGAACTTGAGAACGGTACAGGGACCAGTGAATAGTGTTTCCTCAATCACCTTATTTAAGGTTATCAGCTTTTGTTTAGTTCTTCTCTTCAACACAATTGGAAATTCTGGTGTCCAACACAATTGCCATCATTCCAGAATATTGGCTAGAAGATTGGAGTGGAAAGCTGACAATACAAAACCAAGCAGTTTATTGTGGCATATGAAGATTGTAAGGAGCACATGTTTGGTTCTTAGTTATGTTTTCGTCAAAAACACCGTTCTTCTTTCTTTAATGGCCACGAGTATTTCCACATTTTTGTGGAGTTGGCCAGGGGAAGTTTTTGGCTCAAGTCTTTCATGACCTGGACAGCCAAGCCTGACGCTCGACTAAGTTGTTATGGCAGGAATTTGTAATTTGTTCATTATGGCAGTGATTGTTCACTTACTCTTTGCGAAGGACACTGTGGGATTTTTAACGTTCACCAACTAATCCTGGCAAATGGGACTTCCAGTTTGACGTCCATACCGGGGAATGGCACACGCATTGTTGAATCACCCTGCCTATGAAACACCGGGATGACAGTTTATAGCTGGGTGGGGATTCCAACCCAGGCGAGGCAGCTTTCGAGGCGAGTGTGCGTGCGTACCTCTCGGCCATCCTGCCAGGCCATTCAAAATCGGCATATACCTTACAAATGTACACGCGTGTCTCCCAAGGTACAACTTACCCGGCTTTCTTTCTCAAAACTACTTTATTTTTAATATGCAGTTTGTGGTTTTCCTTTTATGGTTTATTGGATTGGAGGATCATCGTAAATTAGTCATTGCATCCAGGAATGACAACATAGTTGTTGAAATTTTGAATAACTGGCATTAGAACTCGGTGGACTTCACTTTGTTGGCCTTAATATAAGAAATGAGAAATTGTACAGCACATGAGATTATTTACGATGTGCTTGTATCAACCTTCTGCTTAATCCCCCCCCAAATTTTTTTTTTTGGTGAGATGTGGTAAAGAATGAGGGGGATGGGGAATGTTAGTATGTTGTTACAACCGCAACCTGAGGTGGACAGAGGTTATGTTTTCACCCCTGCGTCTGTTTGTTACTTGTAAAATCGAAGATTTTTCAAGTATGTTGGTCAGTCGATTTTGTTGTTCTGCCTCTCTGTCTGTCTGTCTTTCTGTCTGTCTTTGTCTGTTTATCGCCTACAGGTCACAATTTTAAATCGATCTTCACGAAACTTCACCACATGCTTCAGTTTGTTAGAAGGAAGAAGCCTATTGTTTTTTAGTTCAAAAGGTCAAAAGGTCAACATAGGCGAAAGGTCAACAACTTGGGTAAGGTTTATAAAATCCTCAGTTTTCATCCGATTGACTTGAAATTTGAAGAGGATTTATGTTTGAGATCACTGAATTCAACCAACCTAATTGGTTGGTTGAATTAAACCAATTAGGTTGGTTGAATAAACCAACCAATTAGGTTGAAATTAACATAGGCCCAAAGTTAGCAACGAAGGTGATATTTCTAAAATCGTCAATTTCATCCGATTGACTTCAAATTTGAAGAGGATTTATATTCCAGGTCACTGAATTCAACCAAGCAATTATTTTGAGGTCAACATCGACCAAAAGGTCAATATAGGCCCAATGGTCAACAACTAAGGTGGTATTCCTAAAATCGTCAATTTTCATCCGATTAACCTAAAAATTAAACAGCAACTGCATAGTTCATCACTGAATTGGGAAACAAACTACTTTTGAGGTCAAAAGTTCAAAGGTCAACTCAAGGTCAAACTTCTGAAATCAATTTAAATCTGAAAAATCATCAATTTTAATCTTAATGAAACAGTCAATTTGATGTATCCATTGCAATCTTTTGAGAGTGAGGTGGCCTTTACAAGTATCGTGCTCTGCATGACGTGTTTCTTGTTCGTTTGTGAACAGAATATCTCAAAAAGTTGTGGACGGATTCAGACATATTTGGCAGAGAGGTTTGGGATGTGAAAAGGACAAAATGACTCGATTTTGGTGAAGATCCTCATCGAGATACTAATATTTTTTTTATGTGATTCTTCACCATTGAGAGATGGGGTCAAAAACGATATATATAGGACGATATCTTAAAAGGTTATGGATGTATTCAGACGAAACTTAGACAGGTTGGGTGTGTGACAAGGAAAAATGGATTCGATTTTGGTGAAGATCCGAATACGGACACAGATACGAGAATTAAAAAAAAAAAAATTTCCAATGATTCTTCACCATTGAGAGATGGGGCCAAAAAAACGACTATATTATTGGATTTGCTAGATATCCCTTAGTGTGTGTGTGTGTGTGCGTGTGTGCGTGTGTGCGTGTGTGCGTGTGTGCGTGTGTGCGCGCGCGCGAACGCGAGGCTCCACAGCACAAACCAGCAAACCGATTTCGATGAAACTTGGCAACAGGTGCCATATGGGCTGGGAGTGTGCGCGTTTGAGTTTCGTTGCGAAGCAACCACCCGTTGCTATGCAGCGGCCGAAAAACCGCGTTCACTATTTTCAATACTTGTCCCACAGTTTTGAATGTGGAGAAACGAGACTTTGGAATTAAACACTTCGAGATATTTAGAAAATTTTACTGGAGCCGATTTTTGATTTAGGTTTTATTTTTTCAGATGGTAGTCCTTCAAAAATAGGGTGTCTATTTACCGTCATTTTTTATGAGGAGTGCCAGTTGGCAAAACACGCAATAGGAAAAATCTTGCCAGGCAGAGGAACAATTGTATGTGAACCAATACGTCTTGGCAATGAATCTTCCTTGGTGGATCGGTCAGAATGAAAAACATCGTATCCAGCGCTTCGATCCGAGCGAATCCCTCGTCGCCTACCGGCTTGTGTATATATATATATATATATATATATATGTATATATATATATATATATATATATATATGTATATATATATATATATATATATATATATATATATATATATATATATATATATATATATATTACTCAAAACGTTGTGTTCAAATTGTGACAAAACTATATGGGTGAGTTGGGTAGTTGACAAGAACAATCTGATTCGATTTTGGTTGATGTCTGGATCCAGATCCGGCCTATAAATGGGACACAAAATGGAAATTGTTCAGCCCGGTTGAGGTATGTGCTCTCCTGAATGCCATTGTTGTTAATTTGTAAAATTATTTATCCATAACATAAATATGACCTGCATCTTTGAATCCATCCATCCATTCCATTGGGACAATACTCTGTGCAGAGCGTTGGTGCTGCCTTTGCAGTCTCCTTGGCTATTGGACACAATCCTGGTCAGGTCACCACTCCAACACAGGATACCAGCAAGCTGGCACTCATTTTGCCGACCTCGGAAGGATGACAGGCAGAGTCAACCCCACCTGGTGTTAATTCAACAGCCGAGTGGGATTTGAACTCAGGATCCTAGACAATGTATACATTATCGAGGCTCGTATGAGAGCTAACACACAATGCACAGAAAGGGGGCAGGAGATAAGAAGGGCGGGACAGAGGAGTACAAAACGATGGGGAACAGAGTCATTCGGAGATCTGTGGAAGGGAGAGGGATGTGGCGGGGAACATGTGGTATACAAGATGGACATTACAGGGACTTTCAGGAAGGAAACAGGGAATTTGAAGGAGGTGGGTTTGGGGTGGATTAACAGGGGTAGAAAAGATTGAGGCTTTGGATGGGGGATGATAAGAGGTGGTGGTGAACAATTGTTTTGAAGGCTTGGAGGGAAGAATGGGATTGAAGAGAGTGTGGGAGTTTATTCCAAAGGTGGAAAAAAAGAGGACTTGAAAGAGTGAAGGTGAGCAGTGATTCGTGATTTTGGTAGTTTTACCAGAAGGGGGTTGTTGGTGGACCTTGAGCGCCCTGCGGAAATATGGTGGGGACAAATCACAGACAAAGCAGAGGGGGCAGAGACAAGAGATAGTAGAAGACAGAAAGACCACCGACAGGCCTGCATTGAGAGAGTAAGAGGCCCAAAGACTCAGCCTCATCGCAGGAGATACCGATGATCCGAAATGCCTTGGTTTCCACAGCGTATAGCCGAGAAAGGTGAGAGGCAGGAGCACCAGGCCAGAGGGGAGAGCAGTACTCCATCAGGCTGCGGACGAAAGCTTTGTATGTGGTCAGGAGCTCAGGTGGGCCAAGGAAGGACTTTGCATGATGGAGGATTCTCAGTCGGCGACTGGCTTTGGAGGTCAGGTTGGAGATGTGGCTCTCCCAGGAAAGATCATGGCAGATAGTGAGACCCAGAAACTTCAATGAAAGGATTTCTTCCAGAGAATTGTTGAGAAAGTAGATGGGGGGAGAGGGGGGGTTCTAAACAGTCCTTTCGGAGAGACATAGTGAAAGTGTGAGATTTGTCAGGGTTTTTATTTATTTATTTCCTGTCTATTTTAGTCCAGACAGTTTAAGATATTTTGTCTATGGGTTCCCTGTGTGATGAGGATGGGGGAGGGGTGGGGCAGAGTGTAATACCACATTTTATTTTTCCTTCCACTATTAAAGAGAAAGGCCACTCCTCCCGGTTGTCCATCAATGGGTGGGAGCCATGTCTTTGACCGTCCTTGGGCTGTGATTGGCTGGACATATGGGTTGGTGATTGGTACGCTGTGCCTGAGGTGGGGAAAAACCCTGGGCCATGGTTGGTGGACCCCTCTGGGTTAAGAAAGCCCCTGACAGCTGGTGATTTGTTAGCCTTAGGGTGAGGTGAGGTGAGGGGTGGGGGCTGAGCGGGGCAGATGTAGCTGGTCTGGGAGTAGGAGGGGGGAAACGCTGTGATTGGCCAAGTATGATCAGTCTGAGGAGAGGGGTGAACTGCCAGTGAAAGCATACTACTTTCTCCTCACACGTGCTCTTGCTGCACAGACGCCATGCTCGCATGACCTTTACTCCTTTCTTGCTCTCTGGGCCCACTCCTGCTGTTCAGCCTGGGACAAAGCTCCTTGTACATACAACAGTCTTGGAGGGGGGTTGTATTTGCTTGCATATACACACACATGTGTTTTGATTTTGTTTTGTTGTATTGAGCTTGGTAAATGTGTCTTCTTGGTCGGGATTTCGTCTGTGCTCTCGTGTCCCAAGTAAATTATTTATTTCCTTAAGTAACGTGTGCATTGCGTTCCCACCATTTTGCCGTGCAGACGATTCGGCCAATAACCCTTGGAATGATAAATTGAGTGATTGCTTCATTATAACCGATGTGGTTTAAGACCATTCAGAGTAGGAGATGACAAAATCTGTTCACTGTTGCCTCCTGCAAATTATAGACCCCTTGGTTTAATTCTTGGAGCATTACTCGATCTCCATTGTGTCAGTTGCTGCCTAAACCAGCACTTTTTGGGTAGCAGCCACCCATGTGACAATAATATATAAATGGTCTTCAAGCATTTCAATAATTTGTAAATTGATGATCCATGTGCTAATAACAAGCCTGGTGTTGGCTTCATGGTTAGGGTGGTGAACTTGGGATTCTAAGATCTTGAGTTCAAATCCTGCTCAGCTGTTGAATTAATACCAAGTGGGGTTGACTCTGCCTGTCATTATTCCGAGGTCGGCAAAATGAGTGCCAGCTTGCTGGTATCCTGTGTCGGAGTGGCGACCCGTCCAGGATGTGCTCAATAGGCTGGGAGACTGCTTAGGCAGCACCAACGCTCTGCACAGAGTACGGTCCCGATGGATCGATGGTGCTAATAATTGGGATTTAAAAAAAAATTTTATTGCAAAAGTCCAATTGGGATTTTGGTTTACTTTTGTTTTTTTCTCCTTTCTTTACTTCTTTCTTTCTTTCTTTCTTTCTTTCTTTCAAGACATGGATGAAGTCCACATCATTACAACCTTGTTGCATTGTTTTGATGTGCTGTGAATGAGTTGTTTTGCTATCGGTTACGGCAACTGCTTCTTTCATCGGCAGCTCATGGCTGCGGGGGTCGTATTTTCTGGGGATGCAGCTGCTCTGCTGATGCAGTGCCCCCTCCCTGTAGATTCAAATCGCAATTTGTAATTTGGCCAGGGGACGCGATAACTTGGATACCCTTCGTGAAGAACACCATGGTATTTGTAACGTCCACCATGTAATGCTGGCAGATGGGACGCCCAGTTTGCTATCCAGCACTGATGGATGGCACACACAATATTGATGTATTGCCCGGCCTGCGAAACACCAGGAGACAGTTGGGCCAGGATTCAAACCCAGCTTAGACAGCTCAGAGGCGAGTGTGCAAACCTCAAGGCTATCCTGCCAGCCCAGTCGTGGCAGCAAAACCCGTACACCTTGTAAACTACTTTGTTATGAAAGCAAATATACGAATTGCACTGTCGCCGTCGTATTACTGAGAGAGGTAGGTTATGGAGACCGTTGGATATTGTTGACGTTCCTCAAATGAGGAATGTTGTGTCGCAATACATCTTTATAATCATTCCCTCAGAATTTTCTACCAGAATTGCACAGTTTGAACTCGTAATTTAAGTGTGCGTAGGGAATGCTGGGCACCGGGGGGGTGCAATACAGTTGCAGATCAGCTGATGGAAGCTTTGTGCCTGAAACTTCTCTCAGCAGTGAAAGCAGCGGGTTGCCAGGCCAATGCCAGTTTCTCTTTCTAATGTGTGTGGCTTTGAAGCGGGCAGGTAATTATTAGCACTGCAATTTTGCTCCCGTAATGGTTCATTTATCGCAACCCTATTCTCGCATGAGACTGTTATTTCTTCTTCCTCATTTCCCCCTCCTCACCTCTGGAATTTCAACACGTTCAACTCGCATTTTTGTCTCGGTGTTAATGAAATGTTTTGTGTGCGAATCTGTGCCATGCAGGTTTTACCAGGTGCATGTATCTTTGAAGGTACCGACGAAGATCTCATCAAAGATTGACGTGTGTCTTTCCAAATCTGAAGGTAGGAATTGGTCCTTGTTCATAATTACGCTGTTGCTGAGAATTTTCCAATTGACCGCAGTGGTGTTAAATCTACAAACATTGCATGCAATTGCCATTTTATATGTTATCCATGTTTGGTTTCCCTCTATCTATAGGTGTGGCCTACATGCTGCACTTGTATGGCTTTCATGAACATGCATTCCAGTCGGTCTGTGATGATCTCCTGAAGGCCAGAGGCATTATGTTTTAAGATTGTCTGTCTGTCTGTCGATGGTAACTTGTGAACCACTTGAGGGATTTCAACCAAACTTGGCATAAGTATGGATTGTACTACAACGATAAATGGATTCGATTTTGGGTTCAAAAGGTCAAAGGTCAAAAGTCATGCATGACCTTCAACTAAAATATACAGAATATATATATATATATATATATATATATATATATATATATATATATATATATATATATATATATATATATATATATATATACAGTCATGCGCCGCTTAACGACGTTCCGGGCAACGACGGATCTCATATACGACGGATCTGCCAGCTCTGAAAAAAAAAAAAATTGTTTTAAAAAAAAAAATGTAACTGAAAAATTCCTATCGCCGAGTGATGTAGCCTCAGATAAAAATAGCACATACAATTATATACACTGTACAGTACATAATACCTCATAATGATAATAAACGACAGTGTGGCCCTGTTATAATGTGATCGTTATAATGCGATAAACTCCATAAAATGTCATCGCGAAAAAAACGGTCGTACTAAATCGGCTTTCAAACTGAACCAATGTTTGCACGTTTACCTTCTAGCAAGTAAATCACCTTTGAATTGAAGAATTCCGTGAATAAATCGTTCTTCTTAGTCGACATTAAAACACAGGTTTATTTTTAGTGAAGCTTTTTATATTGTTAAAACAATCGCACTGTTCCGAAAATATATATCACAATTGACAGGTGCTCATTTATTCATTTATAAATTATGACATCGATGCAATGATTACGTCTTTATAAAATCCAAACGCTATTTATTCACCTTTCTATAATCGATGAGAGGAGATTGTAAGCTGCTGCT
>NC_140974.1:17410563-17490563 GCF_056783735.1 Eptatretus burgeri
TTTCAAACCGTCATGCTTTGGCGGTTTGCCATGGCTTTCCCAGCAGTGAGTTAGGGCAGGAATTTGGAATTTGCTCAGGTTGCCGGTGATAACTCGCCAACTCTTTGTGAAAGACACCGTGGGATCTTTAACATCCACCAATGACCATTGCTGGCAGACGAGTCCTCCGGCTTAACATCTATCCGAGGGACTGCGCACACATTGATGCCTTGCCCTGCCCATGAAACGCAAAGATGGCAGTTTACAGCTGGGTCAAGATTCAAACGTAGGGTGAAACCATTCATAGGCAAGTACATATACACGGTGTTTCAACAGACTTGGGACTATTTCGATGCTTTGTTTTGAAAAGGGTAGATAAGATTCAAAATTAAGAATCACCCATCATAAAGTAGAGACTTGGGAGATTTTTTTTTGGAACTTCGATTTACAATGATGGAATGATGCGGATGACTTGTTCTATGTGACCTCCACGGCTGCCAGGTAAGCGTTCACTCTGAAAGCGAAGTTCGGTGTCATCCTCGTGCATGTCAGAGGTGAGATGGATGTTACACACTCCTTAAAAGTTCTCTTGAGCTGCTGGATGTTATGAGGGTTGTCTTTCTAAACATGTTCCTTCACGTAGCCCTGCAGAAAGAAGTCCAACGGGTTAGGTCTGGAGAATGGGCAGACCAGATGTGCTCTGTCTTGAAGGAGATTACCAAGTCGCCAAACATCTCTGCCTTGTATGTTTCAGTAAGAGAATTATTGTTTTGTAAAACATATCAACTCCGGACTATTGAAACTTAGTCGAAGCCATTTCCCAACATCCTAGAACATAACCTGAAAAAAAAATTAATTACATTTCATCCTGTTCAATGGAGACACAATCCATAGAGTACCAAGACCTTTGAAACGCCTCATACCGACCTGCTAGCGCAAGAATGCCTTAACCAATTATAAATTTGTAACCCTTTCACATTATTTGTAACGATTTCCAGTTTCTCGTGGAAGATGCCTTTTTTCCTCTTCTCTGTGGCACTTGCTTCCAAAGTGAAGTATATCATTGCAGATTCATCTCTGTCACTGTAGATTATTGTCCATTTTTGTTGCTGTTGATTGTTGCTCATGCCGTCTGCTCATTCCATTGTTGCCTAAGTTTGGTTGTTTTTGGCCTCACCTATTCAACCCCTTACCTTCGCTCCTGTTTGTCATTCTTTCCTCATCTCTTACCATCCCTATTCCTACCCTCGTTCTCCTTTCTCATTCTACCGACATAAGTGTCCCTCCACCATGCCGTTTGTGTGGTGTTTCCTGCTTTCCATTGTACTCTACCTGTACCCTTCTGTTCTGCTCTGCTCTGTGTTCTACCTCTTTCATGACCCTCAACTTTGTTTGCAAAAATAAATAATTAAAAAAAACAAATCTGAAATATCTGATGTTGGTTTCATTTTCTTTTGAATGTGTTTACTTGTGTAATGCTCTTTTCTTTGCTTTTTTTTGTTTGTTCCCTCCCCCCCCCCCCCCCAAGTCGTTCGCAGGCTTAGTCGAATCTTCTTACGTCTTGGCAAACAGCTGCTTTATTTAACGGTCGACTGTTGCTCCCAGAACCCTGGTCTGAATTCTGGAACAATGGTGATTTAGATGATGCAATAATTTCCAATCGCATTGCAGAGAATGAAACAAAAGCAAAGGGCCTTAAAAAAGGAAATTGAGGAAACAATATATGCACAGGTCCATTTCGTTCTCAACTTCTTCCTGTTGTGAGGCTTCTTCTCACAAAGCATTCGACCTACAAATGTGAGGTTTCTGTGGAAACGGAGACATACAGTTTTGGAACTTCTTTTGAAATCCTTTTGAAATTCTCAATTAAGGTTCTCTTGTCATCTCTCTGTGTTCAGGTGTTTAAATGGAGGGACTGGTCCATCACTTACTTTAGTGTTATCACATTCATTACTTCCACCACCGAAGGTGGACGGAGCTTATGTTTTCACCCCTAATTGTGCATCTGTCTGTGAGCACGATATCTCAAAAGATATCGAAACTTTGGGTGTGTTTGATTCAGGAAATATTTTGGGAAGTTCCTCTACTTGTGGGCCAGCACATACACCATAATAGTTGAATTCTAAACTGCATATGAAAAACGAAGTAAAATTGAGAAAGAAAGTAAGGAAGGTGGCAGTTCGGGAGGTGCGTTTGTGTGTTTGTGAGTCGCAAGTACTTGTTGGAAATGTGTTTGTAATTGCCACTTTTGAAATGGGTGGTTCATCATCATAAAGCAGAATTTATCAGACATGGTCGGCCATCTCGGAGTTTTGTGCACTCACCGTGATGGCCGACTGGTGGCCATTTTGTAACTCAAACGTGTCCCCAACCATTTCTCAGACATCCATGGTTTGATTTTGTTCAAGCTTGGCACAAGCACAGCACATAATGGCATGCACGTGCACTTCACTTTATTTTGCGATCTGATCAAAGATGGCTGATTGGTAGACCGGCAGCCATTTTAGTTGCGCATAAATATGGGCTAGCCCTCTAAAACCTAGTTCAGCAAAATTAGTAAAACAGTAGGGGCTATGACATTTAAGGTTTTTTTTTTTTTTTTTTTTACTGAATATTATTGTTATTATTTTCATTTATAGCACATGCCGCATGCAGCATCATTTGTTGGTGTAGTTGGACAGACTTTATTTGTCATATTATTCTCCACAGTATCTATTTTCGATGTAGTTGGTCCAGAAATCGACAATTATTTATTTATCACAGCACAGATGCCTTCCTCTGGAGCGTCCTTAATGTAATGGACGTGGCTATGGTAACGTCTCCAGGGGATACAAAAATATTGTTATTCACAAGTTTGATGGATTATTATTTCTTCTTCTTCTTTTTCCCTTCCTGAAATTTCTTCGATGATTTCATGAGCATTTCTCTGCTGCATTACCATGTATTTAACAAGTTTGGATGTCTTCTTTGTTCAAAGTTTATGCTATGGTCACAACCTTGATACGTGATGCCATTATTTTAATGATATGCTGAAACTCAAAGAGTTTGAGAATTTTGATATTTACGAGTTGGCATTAAATAATAAGACCAGCCATGTAATATCATGATCGGCTAGAGCAAGGGTTACAAACCTGTGATCTGTCGACCTTTAGGAGTCCCCAAAAAAACTATTGATAGGGTCCACGATGGAGGAGGGGGAGAATGTGGTGGTGGAGGAAGAGGAGGAGGAAGAGGGGAGTGGGGGTCAGTGGGGGAAGTAACATTCACCTCCCCACACCATCAAGTCTGCATGTCCGAAGTGACCTGTCATGAGATTCTGTGGTTCATCATATTTGTGTTGGCTGGGAAATATCAGCGAAAGATTTTATTTTTATTATTATTTTTTTCTGAAAAATAGCTCATTGAACAAGAGAGCAAATTAAAATGATATTCCGACATGGTGGTCCAATAATCTTTTTGGAAGTTTGGAAAGGGTCTGCACACCCCAAAAGGTTGGAATCTACTGAGCTGGACCTTTTACTTGAATATTTACATTTGCAAGCTGTATAATATAATCTTGTTCGACCCCTTTTAGAGTCCTTGTTGGTTAACACGTGAGCAGGGGAGGTGAGGGGAGAAGCGTGGGGAGAGGATGGTTGATGTTAAGGGTGAACTTCCTCCTCTTGGTTTCATCTTTGCCATTTTGAAAATCTATCAGGATTAATAATCCTAAACTGTAGCTTAAAGACGTGGTTGAATTGGGAGAGAAAGCCGCTGTTAGATTACGTCTGCAATATCATGGTGGCTTCCCACGAGATATCTGACAAATGAAAATGTTCCATTGTTGCGTTTTTGCACGCCTCTGTTTTTCAGGCTGACAGATCTGTTGAATCGTAGGTCACAGACGTGTTGTAGCACTAAATGCTTGGATATTGAGCTGTCGACTCTGATTACTTCACTGCAGCATTACCTCTAAAAAAAACAAACCACATTGCCTCTAAAGGCAATGCTTACGGTTTGCGATTAAACTGCCTGAAGCTACAATCCCATTAATCCCACCAAGAAGGCCTTTGTAAAGGTGTATGGTTTTTATTTTTGGCATTCTTCTCTGTCGACGACGCATCCTGTTTGTTATATGCAGATTTCAACCGCAAAATTATAATATACCAGAGTCTGGATGTTCTTGGCATCTCTTTGTCTTGCAGATGGAGAAATGGTTTTTCCAGCTTTTTGTGGTGATGGCACTGGCTGTAGTAAGACCTTTAATATTCTCTACAAGAATGAAGAGGTGATTATAAACGACGTCATCCTTTTCAAAGTGCTGCTCTTCCTTGATGGGAGAAAGGTAATGGAGTGACGAAAAGTGCCTCGGTTTATCGGTACAACCTTTCGGCGATGCTCTGTGCTGTGCAATGAAATGTCCCCTGTCAGGCAAGAAATATCTACACTTTCTCAAAAAGTTGTTCGTGCTTGTGCGTTGCTCACTTTCTCCCAGATTGAGGAAGCTTTGCGTGAAGTTGAGCTACATTTGCTTGTCGAACTTTTCTTCACCAACAGCCATTTTACGTAAGTGGCTGAGCACGTGGGTTCAACCATTTCAGTTGGTGGATGCAGACATGATGACGTTTTGAGAGTCGATGAGCTTAATACGCTGCAGGGTCCCAATGACATAATGCTATTCTGGGGAATGCTTTTATTTGTTTCCAATACCTGTTGTTAATTTTCTTTGTTTTTTGGTTGTTTATTTTTATTACCAAACAATATTTGCTGTGCTCAATTGTAGCCTCGACACATGTATTACTATTGATCAGTATCTAGAATTGGACTAATTAGGAGTTCTGCTTGCTTGCCTCCTCACAGGCACGGAGAAGCAACCGCGCTTCAGCCAGTAAGCAGTCGTACTCTTCATTTGCATGCTGAGCTGCCTGCAGGTCTACACCATCACCTGCCGCTCATCTTTGACTACTTCCACCTTTCAGTAGTCTCTCTAACTGTGCATGTCGGTCTTGTGGCGCTACAACAAGCAATCATGTGGTGAATGGGGACAATGTCATGATGAGGGATGTTATTAGATGGGAGGGAGGGTATAAGTTAAAGAAGGTGAGCTGAGGATCGGTACTTTCTAAATGTAGAGTGCAGTTATTCAATTAAGGGTTATGTTGGAAAAAAAAAATGCAATCCAAGTTGTACAAAACACTATCATCAGATTTATTGTACCCACCCTCCACCCCTCACCACAGCTGTCTATCATATTTACTTATTGCTTTGAATGTTTATTTTTCAGCAATTGAAGGCTCATGGAGCTTGTCTGATTGCTTGACAAAAGGCATTCCTGGATCTGGTACTCCTAAGCTTCTCTTGCATGGCAAACACATAAAGAGACATCGTTTTTTCATTACGTTACAAACATATTAGTTGACCTTGCACAAATGAACACCATATATGAAATTTGCACCTGAGATTCCAGTATAGTCAGTCATGGGTTCAGATAGGAATGCAAAACAGGCCATCCAATTAAACTTTCACTTTTTTATTGTTTGTTATGTGCTGCAATTAGATGTTTTTTTTAAGTCAAAATATGACCAATTATTGCACCATCGTCCCAAGAAGGAAGCCAGACATAACAATGCACACGCACACAGACACATCCACTCGCGTACAAACATACTTGCTTATATACATATAAGTAAGTGGTGGTCTTTCTCTTAAATATGCAATGAGAATGGCACTTAGTGGATTGCATGCAATGAGCTCCACTAGGTTTTTGAGAGCTCTTCTCTTAAATATGCAATGAGCTCCACCAGGCTGAACAAACTATGTTTTGTATACCACTGATAGGTTGTATCTTGAGCAAAATCGAATCATCTTGTTCTCATCACCTACCCAACTCATCCATAATGGTTTTGTCGAAATCCGTCCACAACTTTTTGAGACATCGTGCTATACAGTATATCGTTTTTGGCCCTATCTCTCAATGGTAAAAAAATCACTTTTAAAAATGATATTGTCCGGATCCAGATCGGGATCCTCACCAAAATCTGATCAATTGGTCCTTGTCACACACCCACCCTGTCTACTAAGTTTTCTCTGAATCCGTCCATAACTTTTTGAGATATCCTGTTCACAGACAAACAGTGGAGAAAACATCCTTTGTCCACCTTTGGTGGCAGAGGTAAAAAAAAAATTGACACTCTTTGCCCTCTTTCATGTGTTTCATACATTCCTCAAGCCTGGCGGGATAAGTCAGAGATTTGCATACATGCCTCTGAGCTGTCAGGCTTGGGTTCTCATCGCAGCCCAGCTGTAAACTGCCAATTCCATGTTTCGCAGGCAGGATGATTCATGAATTTGTGTGCCATCCCTAATATGGACATTAAACTCGGCTTCCCATCTTCTGGCATTAGTTGTTGAACTTTAAAGATCTCGGTGTCCTTCATGACGAGTCAGTGAGTTTTCACCGGCACCTTGAACAAATTGCAAATTATTTCTATAACCTACAGGGGGCACTTCATCAGGACACAGCTGCACTCCCAGCAATGATGCAAACTCGCAGTCACGTGCTGCACATGAAACGATGGCGATGCATCACCCTTACTTGTATTTCCTGTAAACATCTTGTCCATTTTCTACCCATGCCTGTTCAACATACCCTTCCTGTTCTTGCTTTCTCCTCTTCTCAACACCACAAACTTTTCTTTTTTTTTTCTTTTTCTTTTTTCTTTATGTTTGCGCACATAGTATATAGATGGCCCTTTAATATTTCTCGTGGTCAGACAAATTATTTTTGCCTAACGTATCAGTAACTCGTATAATACTGATTTAACTTATCATTGTACATTTTAATTTTTATTATTACAAACTGCATTTTATGAAGTCGATTACATCTGCATGACCACATGGTTTATGTGTTTTGATGCACCATTGGGGCTTCTGACTTCTTTGCAATCAGAGCTTTGGCTAAAAGCAGCTGCTGCTAACAATCCTTCCCTGCATGTACTTTCTGTTCTTGCTGTGCTGAGTATGTATGCTTTACTCTCCTGGCTAATAACAAACATTGCTCCTTCTCTGGGGGTCATGTGTGAGGGCATGCTGAAGTTGTAGATTGCTTGTAATGCACTCAGGTAAAACCCTCAGGAATATAGAGTTTAAATCTCATAAGCCCACTGAAATTTTGATGAGCTTTGATAGCCAGGGATGCTCAAAATGTCGATTGAAATCCGATGATATTCTTTATTACTTGCCAACGTTTTTGTTTGCTGAGGGCAAATTGGTTGGTTCGGTGTGAATCTGAGAATCTGCACAATGTAAACGCCCTCAACAACCAAGGGTGCTTCAAGCATCAAAATGTTATTTATTTTCTCACGTTTGTTCTCTTTTTCATTTTTTAAAAATGACATAGAGTGATCAAAGCTCATGGGAGAGCATAATAACAGGGGTGGGAGGGTGAAGAGGATTAATTGACATAAAATGGGATGAGGGGGAAACGGTCAGCAGTCTTACGAGAACATGTACGGCTGCTTCATAGCACAAGAGGAGGAGACGTTGGTGGAGATTGAATTTTAATACACCTGCCGAGACCCTTTATCAGAGGCAGAAATGGTAGAGGCCAATGTTAACAGATTTTTGAAGTCCTGGAGGGAAAAGCTCAATACTTCAGTCATAAGAAGACAGTTCAACATACAAGAGAAGAAGACATTATTTATGAATGGAGCTGACCGTTGTGTTTTGATTCTGGAGGGTAGCAAGGAAAGGTCTCTCTCTACTTCTGTACCATGTTTTATCAGAAGATTTATTTGAAGATGGGACCCAAATGTATATGTAATTTGCACAAGAAAAACATTTTCTACGTTTGCAGCTCCCCTCGGCCAACCAAGAATTCTTCGACGAGCAAAACTGTTTCAACAACATCTCGAGACCCCTTCATCGAACCTCTCGAGTTGCTTCTCTTTGGTCAAAGCTACCTGAAGCAGGTGATGAATACACCTGATTAGTTTTTGTCTGATACTGAAATTGTTAAAGCACTTGTGTTTTTATCCCCCGCCAACCAACGAAGTTGGCGGGGGATATAGAAATGGGTTCCGTCCGTCCGTCCGTCCGTCACATTTCGTTTCCGGAGCTTAACTACAAATCCCCTCAAGATATATTTACGAAATTTGATACACATATCAAGCAAGTGGTGAACTGGTGCCTTTTGATATTTAGATTTCCCCCAAAAAAATTTCCGTCACTTTCCATGGAAACAAGTTGGGTATTAAGAAATAATTGAGGTTAACCTTTGTTTCCAGAGCATAGTTGCAAAACTATTAACTATTTCTTTATGAAATTTTGTACACACATCAAGAATAAATTGGACTGGTGCCTTTTGCTACTTGTCCTCATTTACTATGGCGGGGGATATCGAAGACTTTTTCTTCAACGGATGCTAGTTGTGATTGCTTCGTTGTTCAGTCTAAGATCCTTTGTTTTATTTGCCCACTTTTGAAACTGGGTTCCTGAATTGTTATTGTTGGCTTACGTGAAACAAACAATGCAATCCTAACCACTCACGCAAACATTAATGTTTCTTCCGTTTTTAGGTGGGTTAGAAAGTTGAAATTTTGCATACTGATGTAATTCGAAACCACAATTCCAGGAAAAATCCAAACACTGTCCATAAACGAAAATATTCAGAAAGAAAATCAGCCGTTGGAGCTTCGCTCCCACTCACAGAGGGTCACGTAACCAAAGACAATCATTTGATCTTGCAAAGGCACAATCACTCGTGGGTGTTTCTCGTTTGATGGCGATACGATTCGAGAGTATTTGTGTGTTGTTTTGTCATTTACAGTGTACAGTCCTTCCACATGTAAGAAGTCAGAAATATTTTTTTTGTTTCCAGACGGTGTACAATAGTAAGTGCTACAATGCATTTTTTTAAATGTATTTACTTGTTAACATATACAGTTCGACCTCTGTACAAGTCAGCATAGTTAAAGCAAACATTCAGAACATGTATTAGTCTTTGCATATTTTCCCTGTATTCACGATCCATGTTTTTTTAAAAGCTTGGATGTAAAGATCAATTTGTCCTGGAAGGTTGAACACAAACACAGCACCCGACATTAGAAAATCGTCAAACTGCAGATGACATTTCCAAGAACAATTATCAAGAACGTGAAAGGAAACTATTATTTTATTATTCTCTGCATTTTTCCATTACCCTGGTGGTGAAATACACCACCTGCGAACGCCGCTGAAGAAGAGAGTTGGAGACCCTCGACATTTGTAGTTCTCCTTGGCTCACCAAGATGTTGACTTTACATGATGAGTTGAATTTGTTTGGTTGGTGATGACGCGCAATGTGCGCAATGTGTTGATGACGCGCAACAGCCACAATAATATACCAATTGCTGTTTGTTTTTGACTTTTTTTTCGTGTTGTATACCTTCTCGATGCTCGTATGAGAGCGAACACACAACGCACAGCAAGGGTGGCATGAGACAAGAGGGGTGGGAGTGGGAAGGACAAAACAGTGTGGAACAGAGACATGAGGAGATCTGTGGAAGGGAGAGGGATGGGGCAGGGAACACAGGGTATACAAGATGGACATTACAGGGACTTTCGGGAAGGAAAGCAGGGAATTTGTAGGAGGTGGGTTTGGGGTGGATTAACGGGTTTATAAGTTTCAATTCCACCCTTTTAACCTTTTGATATGACTTAGGATCATGTATGTGTGTGTGTTTTTGTTTTTTAATGTGTGTATGTATATGAACATCACATCTCAAAGCAAAAAAGTGAGGAATCAAAGGAAGGTGGCCGGGGGCAGGGGGGGGGGTGAAGGAGAGGGGATGGGGGCAAAATTGACAATACCTCCATTCCTTTATGCCATGAAGTCAAAGTTTGAAACACTTCAGTCACCTGATTTCAAGTTTTTATACACTGCGTTGGGGGAAAAAAAACAAATCTTACTTTCTGCTTGTATACTCCTATATCTTTATGTAGCTTTTCATGTTTTTTTGTTTGTTTTTGTGTGGCATTATCATGTGAATTCCTGAATTGTGTACTGCTCTCCACATGTGCAATGCAGTGTTGTTTATTTGATTTATTTGCTTTGCTCATGGTACTTCTCACCATACAGGGTGGCTCACCGGTGTCTGAGGAAACCATGCGCCAGGCGTGTTGTTGGCACTTCACCGTGGTCAAGATTATTCTTGCTGCCTACAGAGACATCTTTAACTCTTTCACCGCCATCCTCCATCACCTTTCAGAACCACAAAGAGCACATATTGGTGTGTCACGTTTGGTCCTTTCACGAGCTTTGATATCTGCATTGAAGGAGAAGAAGAAAAGCTTTGTGACATGGTTTTTGTTGGTTTTTTTGTCCTTGCAATTATTATTTATCTAATTGAGAGGTTCCACCAAATTCCCAACTGATTTTGATGGGCCAGGAAATGTTGCTGACTGATGCTTATCCTGGCTCATTTTCTGCAAAAATGTAGATAAACGTTTCATTTACGATTTATTTTATTTGACTTTATTCATCACAAGTCAAAGTTGATGCACCTTCCCGAATTACTGACCGGGCAAGAAATGTTGCCAAGCAAAACTTTATCTGCCTCAATCTGTGCGAGTTGAAGCGATTTCTGCAAAAACTAATTAATGGATAGATTATTTTATTTTTGACAGACTATTCCATTCGACACAAACGATCACGTCGTTTCAAATGAAGAAGAAGAAGATGATTCCACCACAAATTACTGATGGCTTAGAATGTGGAAGTAGCTTAGGCGAGAACATATTGAGCAAGGGGTGTGTTCAGTTACCAAGTCGCTCGCCAGCGCTTGCCAAGCCAGCCTGTTTCTTAGCAACGGATTCAAATGGAGTGCTTGCTTGAGTGCTTAAGCCACTTGGTGAGCACTCTACAATAAACTTGGAAACTGCAAGAGCATACCCCAGGTTAAGTATCGATCGACAAAATTTCCAGCCCAATCAGCATTGGTCTGCAATTGGTAGGACCAAATAGAGATGTTACTCCAAAGTACCTTTTAATACATTCAAGCTATAATCTATTTATTACATATTTGTGGGGGTGGGGTTTAATTTGGCATTTGCATACATTGTGTGAACAGTGGAATCGTTTTGGGGAGGGGATAGATATTGTATGTATGAATCAATCCCATGGATAGATATTATGTTAAGTCTATTCTGTTTTACTTTCATTTTTCTCTGGTTTTTAAAAGTTCTGATTTCAAGTAAATATTGATCCTGATTTTTTTTTTTTTTTTTAGAAATCATTATTAATGAAATAAAATTTAAAAAATTTTATTTTAAATAAGCTATCACATATATATTTAGCCTTTTCTCCTATTAATTTGATCAATTAATTTACTTGTTTTCTACATTCTAGTCCTATTCTCACACTGAACTTAACATTGTCATCCATCGAAAATTTGCTTGCTTGGGCACGTTGATCTGTTCTACTTGCAGTCATCGATTTATCAAAGCCGTGATGTTGTATCCCTGTTGCTTTTGTTTTTTTTTTTCTCCACAATATCCACAAGGAGCTTATCTCCCTTTGACTCTCACTCGAGTCACAGTGAGTCAGGAAGTTTAAAAGAGCTTTCTGACTCTCAAAAATCAAATTAGCAAATCCCTTGTATTTTAAAGTGTATTTTTTTTTGTATGTTGCAACTTTTAAATGCGAAAAGTGGTGTTGATGCTTTTGAATTTTGCCTTGAACACACCTGAGATTCTGGAACATGCCTGGGATTTGCACTGGTGCGTGGTTCATTTCTCCAGTGACAAAGCGCTGATGTGTTTAATCTGCTGAAAAATAATCACCCGAGATTCGCAGGGATGAACAGCCATCTTTAAGGAGAACCCATGAAAGGTTGTTACTTGATATATTGATCGACGAAAGGTTTCGCTCTAGTTTCATTTGTCATAACCTTGGAAAAAATCAAACAATGGAATTCCAAATCAACCTGTTAATCTGCTCTGTTCTTGGAATCAAACCTTTATTATGAGAATATGGAGAACACAAATTAATAAAATGTACATTAAAAAAACTCATTTTCATCAAATTTAGTTTGCGTACAAAGTTGATGCAGACTGGTTTTGCATTTTGAGATGCTTACCGTTTCGATTTTAATTTTTCAAATTTTATTTTCCTCTTTTATTCTTTTTCTGATGCAATGAAAATCTGATTGGCACTACATATCTCTTCATTACTGAACTCGTTTTCATCAGACCCACTTATATCTATCCATTATAATTGTGCTGCAATAACATTGATGTACAGGGTACTCGGACATAGAAGGCCATTTGGCCCATCTTGCCTGTAGTTTACCAACAACACATTAATTTCATGTTTCAACACATTAAACACAAGTTACTGTAGAATGGAGCAACTAGTCTTACTCATGAACGCTAGCAATGTGATTGAAAAAAAATGGATAGAAATATGGATTGAATCGATAGATTGTTGATCTCGGTATGATAACCACCGTGCAAAGGAAGGAGAAGCTGACATTTGGTCATTAACTCTTTGTCAGAGCAAAAAAAGCTGTTTTGCTCTGGTGAAGGGTAGACGCCCCAAATATCAGCTTCTCCTTGCTTACCACGGTTTGTTGATTCCATCAATCATAAGTTTATCGATTTAAATTTCATTGGAGGTCGGTGAGTGTGCAGAGGGAGTTGGAGTGACAACGGGTTGTGAGGCATTGGGGTAGGTGCACAGGGACATCACCAGGGCGAGCAGTTGATTGTTATCCTGACTAACAGCTAATGCATTGTTCACCGAGGCACAAACCCTTTGTTCCCAGGAGGGGAACATCGACAAACAGCCATAGGTTATAAATGTCCAAAACTTTTCGAAAGTTGTACTTTGCTGCATGTTTACACTTATTGATTTAATTCCTCTTGTTTAATTTTTTTCCTTATTTTTTTTTTTAAGAAAATCTGCAAGAAAAGTTGAAGTTTGTAACATATTAAAGAAGAGGCTGTTGTTCTTGGATTCTTCTTTCTTTCTTTTTTAAAGTGTAAAACCTAGATCTGGTTGTGGAAATGTTACAGCATGCTTGGGGATTAATACCTTGGTGATGTTTTGAAATTCCTGAAGCATTTTAATCCCTTTTGTGTTTTTTTTTTTAGTCGAGCTATGTGTTTACAGTTTATTCCAAATAAAGTTGTTTTCCTTATCCTTGAATAACACCCAGAACAGAGCAACATACTCGTGCTGTATGAGCGCCTGCTTCGGAAGCCATGGACTCGCAAAACCAGTGATGCCTTGATAAGTATGTAAATGGAGATTTGTCTTGAATTTTATCCATTTTCAAATCTTTAAAAATTAACTTACAGGAATATTATGGTCTCGTCTTGTTTAATTGCAAGGGGGGGGGGGGTGCGGGGAAGTTGGTTATCTCTACTGGAGGCCTGATAATTCCAGTTATTGTGTGTTAGGGGAAATGAATTTTGTAACTTGTAAACCAAGTTAAAGACATCTTTGCTGAGCAGGCTTTGATGTACTTTATTATGTATATAACGAGTTATTGACGATGAAGTCGCGGCTTCCCATCGTTGTTGAACTTTGTTGCACATGGATTGGTGTGAGGATTTCATATGCCAAGGTATCATTTCTAGGTGATGTGGATCTTGGAGCGAGGATGGCACAGCTTTCTGCACAAGTCCAGGTCTGTGCTGTTTGTGGGGAAATTCTGTCAAAATGGCCTTTCATTTCTGCCACCTTATCATGGGTATTTATTTATTTATTTATTTCCTGAAGCCTTTTCTTCACACTTTCAAAGACAGATCTTCATTTCCATCCGATAGACTATCTCTCTCCTCAAATTTTAAATACTTCTATCGAAGAGCAACGAGGAAGTAATGATGACAACTGCATTTTGGGAAAAATGATTGCTTGGTGAAATTGCTCATGAAATCTGCTTTCACCAGATGTTGCTTGTTTTACCACTCGTAGGCCCAACTCATGACTTTTGTGGTTATTGCACATCATTTCAAAATTAAATACATCTTGCCAAAGGTATACCAAACAAGGATGGATTGTTTAAATTGAGCAAGGCTTTTGCAACATAAACATTTCAAGATAATTATAGGAGTCCAAAAATGATTTATTGCAGAGAAGGATTTTTTTTCAAGTTTTTTTTTAAAGTTCACTGCATTTAGTTATTTAACCCATTTGTTTGTTAAGAGGGTAGATAGAAAAAGGATGCACAAACTAAGGGAGGGGGTTGATGGGTAAACAGTCGGTTGAGGTGGGCTGGGCACCTATTGCAGATGGTGGAAGAGAGAATTGCAAAGAAAGCAGACAGGTTGCGGGAACACGGTAGGGGGGGAAAGAGGTAGAACTCGCCTGAGATGGGAAGATTGTGTGAGGAGGAATTTAAGTAAGATGGGGGTGGCGGGAGAGTGGAGAGTTGGCTCGGGGTAGAGAGCCGTGGAAGACTATTGAACAAAAGGTAGAGCAGTAGCAGCTTGGTACCATTATATCTCCCCGTATCAAGGGAAATGAGGAAGAAAAAGAAGAACTTTGCAACAATAACTCACATCTTGTCTTTGTTTGGGCTCATAAGCAATGATTTCTTGAATATAATCTTTCAAGGGCTTGTCAGTTATAATCCACAGCATATTTTACAGATTTGGGACACATTTGAAGCTGAAGTTGCACCACAAACGTGTATAGATGCCTGATTGGAAAGGTTCAGGTGCAATTATTTGATTACCCAGTGGATTTAATTTAGGGTCATGTTCCCAGTGTTAAGTATCCTCTCAAAGTGGAGGGTTTATCACCCGAGTGCAATAAGCAGATATGTGACGCCTGTCATCTTCATTTCGGATGAAGACTACTTTGTAGTCGAAACGTCAGACCTGAGCCTTGCTTACTGTGCAGTTCCTCGGTGGTGCCTACATTTTTGTAATACGGTACGAGAAACACCAGTAGTGGGGGTGGCGGCGGGGGGGGGGCGGAGGGGGAAATCTCATGTACGTGCTCATCAAGCAGATGGTGATTTCCTAATATTGTTTTGTTTGGGTAGATGGAGCAATTTCATAGTAAATGTAGGATTGTAAAGAGTAGTATGGTCCGTGGACGAGCAGGAGACATGTCTATGTAATTTTAGTCGGGAAACCGTCAGCTTAAGTTGTAGATTTCCTCGCATTTCATTTCCTCATGCTTTGATTTATTTTCATTATTACGCTTTTATTTATTCCTATTATGAATACTTGATTAATGTCCATTAAACCCCTATTTATTGAGGTTGCTTGTGTCCGTCTATTTGTTGTTGGTTCCAGTACAAACCCTTGTCCTCCGTCCTGGTGAACGCCTCTGTGGTGCATGCTTCACCACCTTCTGCCCCCCCCCCCACCCCCGCACCTTAATCTTTCAGGAACTCAGCTGTTCGCCTCCAAGGGATGGGATACTGTTAAGGCCTAGGTCACATTTGCCACGGCGGCCGTGGGTCTCCAAAATCTGCGACTACTAGCAATTATACGGCAGCCGCAGTATTTCCACGGTCACACAATGTAGCAGTCACATATGTTTTTATTTTTTGGGGAGCCGCACGGCGTATTTATAAATTGTGGAGATCGAAAACGTGGGTGTGCTGTACGGTCTTTGATTTGATGTCGCACGGTGACTTTAGGGCGTTGCTGCGGCGGCCATAGAATTTTCAAGGCAGACGCAAGGTGCCCGCAGGGGGGCCCTAAGGCGAACGTGCGGCCAGACGGACGGTAATGAATGGGTATATATACCAGTTCTTTTTTTTACTGATTTAAAAATATACCAGTATATATAACTGAATATACTATAACTATAATATACCGTGGTGCCCCCAGAATCCGAACGCCCCATTGTTTGAACAAATTGGAATCCGAACAATTTTTTCGAGAAAATTTTGCCCTAAAAACCGAATACATTTGAAAAAACCGAACACAACGTAGCGTTCATGTTTGTTCACGTGTCTCCCCCACCTGTTCGAGCCGCATCTTCGCGCTTTGTTCATTCAGTTCGTCGGTGGAAGTACTCGTGAAAGCATCTCTCGTGTGTCGATCGATACTTTAGGCCTCAGTCACATTTGCTCTACGGCGAGGATACGGCGGCCGTACGCCCTCTGAATTGACAGAAACGTGCGGCGGCCGCAGAGAAACTGAGGTGGCCTCAAGGTGGCCCTACCCCATTTGGCTATATTTTACAGGCCGTAAGGTCGCCGTGGAATTATAACGCGGAGTTATAACTTTTTTCATTTCTACGTTCGCCGTAGAAATTCGACAAGCCGAAAAAAATAATAATAATAATAATTAACCCATTCGTTACCGTCCGTCTGGCCGCACCTTCAGCTTAGGGTCCCCCTGCGGGCACCTTGCGTCTGCCTTCAAAATTCTATGGCCGCCGCAGGAACGCCCTAAGGTCACCGTGCGACATCAAATCAAAGACCGTACGGCACACCCACGTTTTCGGTCTCCACAATTTATAAATACACCGTGCGGCTACCCGAAAAATAACAAGGACAAATGTGTCCAAGGGCAGCGTCCAAAACCTAAAGGTTTTGTCGGTTAAAAAAAAATATATATATATATTTTTTTTAAAACAGCAACAACAACTTCCGATATTTCGTCACGTGCCTTCATTAAGCCAATAGCGAAACCCGTCATAATGTATTTACGATATATCGTGTATTTACGAAATATATAATATATTTACGAAATTACAACACGATAAATGGAATAATCTTTAAATAGTAACGTCAACTTTTCGAAACTTGAAAGCAAATGTCCGAATATATTTAAAAGTTCATGATAGACGCTCTCAAAAGGCACCGTCGATGTGAGGATGTGTATATGTGCCCAGTGTTTAAGGCGATCCGGATCTTGTATTTACAAGATCCGAGTCCGAGAGATTAAGGTTTTGTCTTCACAAGAAGAACAAGAAGAAGAACAACGTCAAGCTCTCTATGAGCAGCATTCGCTACGCGAGACGCTGCTAAAAACATATGTGACTGCTACATTGTGTGACCGTGGAAATACTGCGGCCGCTTTATAATTGCTAGTGCCCGTACATTTTGTAGACCCTCCAGCTGCCGAGCCAAATGTGACAGGCCTTACCTCGTGTATTCACCTTCATTTGTGATGTTTGTTTTTTTAATCATCTTGTATTTTAATTAATAACAAAAAAAGCAATCCGATCACGTGGTGTGACGGACTGTCGGGCAAGGATTGAATTTCACAGCAAAACCAGTTGTAATTTGGAATATCCATGATTACGTCAGCCCGATGCGTTTGATGAAAGTGATTGTGGTTCTGCGGGCATCATGTTTGATGAGCTGCCCTGGGGGCAGCACTCTCGCAGAGTGCGCGAGCGATCGGAACCCAGGCCCGAGCTCGAGCCTGTGTGGACCTTTGGATGTGGTGATTGTACCAGTTTACATACAATACACCGCCACCGAAGGTCATTTACTCATCTTATTTTATCTTAAACATGGGGAATTTCAGTTTAAAGTGTCTTGAAAGTGGGTTTTCTTTGGGTCCACGAACGGATTAATTCACTCCATTATTTCTTATTGGGAAAATATTTTTGGAATCCAAACTTTTTGCAATCCGAACAGCCTCCTGGAACGAATTAAATTGGGATTCTGGGGGCGCCACGGTATAGGCAAACACCTATACTCCGATCTCTAGCAGTAGCGCACGGTGGACTCACGGTCGACGCAGACTGCCACGGAGGCCGTACGTAGGTGCACGGCGGGTGTAGGGGAACCGTGCGTCGACCCTGCGTTGCCCGCAGTTAGTCACAAAGACCGCAAGGCCACCGTACGGCGACCATGGAAATAGTGCGGCCGCCGTAATTTTTTGGGGGTTGGGAAAATTCATTTTTCATTGAGAAGAGCTCAATGAAAGTGTCTTGAAAGTGGGTTTTCTTTGGGTCCACGAACGGATTAATTCACTCCATTATTTCTTATTGGGAAAATATTTTTGGAATCCAAACTTTTTGCAATCCGAACAGCCTTATGTCAGCCGCACGAATAACGCAAGCCCACCATACGCCCTATGTACGGTCGACGTGGAACACATCTACGTCATAGCTTGGCTTGTCAAATTGCTGCGGCGAATGTAGAAATGGAAAAAAGTTATAACTCCGCGCTATAATTCCACGGCGACTGTACAGCCTGTAAAATATAGTCAAACGGCATAGGGCCTCCCTGAGGCCACCTGAGTTTCTCTGCGGCCGCCGCACGTTTCTGTCAATCCAGAGGGCGTACGGCCGCCGTATCCTCGCCGTAGAGCAAATGTGACCTAGGCCTTAATGGCCACAATTATTCCCGAGTTGTGGGGTTAGCTGTGAAAAGCTTGGCCCAAGTCTTTCATGAACCGGCTGGCCAGGTGAAGGTTTTTGCAGGAATATGTAATTTGTTCAGGGTCCTGCCAATAGCTCGCAGACGGGACACCAGTTTAACATCAATCTGAGAAATGGCACACGTTGATGAATCACCCTGCCTATGAAACACCAGGATGACACTGGTATGACGGCTGGGTTGGGATTCAAACCCAGGCTAGACAGCTTCGAGAAAAGTGTGCACAGCTCGAAGCCATCCTGCCAGCCCCCGTGTTAATATAATTATCATCATTATGCATTTATCATCGGACGGAATTGACCGATTAATTTGTGGTTATAATAATTTTGACGAAAAATCTAACTTGGATGACATAGATGCTGGAGTCAGGATTGGAGAAAGATGCATCAAGAACCTAAGGTATGCAAATGATACCGTTCTCTTGTCAGAAAGTAAAGAGGACTTAATGAAACTGCTGCAGCCAGTGAAGTAGGAAAGTGAAAAGGCTGATCTTTATTTAAACCTCAAAAATATTGAAAGTTTGTCAACTGAGAAGATTAACGTGTTCAGAAGGGATGTGTGTTCCATCACCAATCAGCTTAGAGAGTGTTCGCCAAGTGGCTTGCTATATTTTAAGCACTTCAGCAAACGCTCCAATGAAACGGTTGATAAGGAATTGCTGGCTTGGCAAGCGATAGGAAGCTGATTGATAATATAACGCACCCCCAATGGATGGGTTAAAGGCTGCAACCAAGCTGTGTCTGCCAGAACTTCGGAAAGCAGTGCAAGATAGGGATGTTTGGAGACATCTCATCATGAATGCCACCAGAAATCGGCCACATGTGCCAGAACAGCACGTCGCTGCGTCCACTTTCCACTGGTACTCCAGGGGTCTCCGTCTGGCCATCCCCCAGGCAGATGCCAAGCCCATCGCCATCTCCTTGAGATGCCGGTCAAGCTGCTGCAACCACGCGGAACGTGGTCAGCCCATTGGCCTCCTCCACTCACGAGACTCCCTCGCTGAGAGAATCTGGTGAGCAGGATCAGCGTCAGGAAAACGAGCCACATGTCCATACAGCTGCAACTGACGCTCATGGACGGACTATGCAGGCAACAAATCTCATTCGAGTCTCTCTCAGCAACCGCTCGTCGGACACAAAATCCGACCAGTGATTGCCAAGGATTCTCCGAAGAGACCTGGTACCAAAGGAATTAAATCTACATCTCAGATCCTTTCCAAGTCTCGCATCCATAGAGCAAGACTGGAAGCACCAAGGACCTGAAGACTCGGACTTTCGTCCTCCCACAGAGGTATCGGCAGCACCACACCCCATGATCCAATGAATCCATGACTCCTCAGGCCCGACCCAGACGTCCATTGACCTCTGACTCACAGCCAGCAGAGACATGAATATCACTGCCAAGGTAAGTGAATCTCTCCACGACCTCAACATCGTCACCACAAACAGACACAGACAGGACAGCAGCATCCAAGATGTCATTGAAAGCCTGGATCTTAATTTTGACCCAAGAAACCCGTAATCCCAGCAGCTCTGACTCCCCATTCAGCACCCTGAGGGCCCCCAAAAGGATATCTAAAGTCTCTGCAAAGATGTCTGCATCATATGTGAAATCAAGGTCCAAGATCTTGATATTCCCAAACGATGCACCACAGCTTGATCTCTCTGACATCCTCCGAGGATCCAGTCCATACAAGTGCTGAAAAGTGTGGGGGCCAGTACACACCCCTGACGAACTCCAGTAACAACTGGAAATAAGTCAGACATGGTACCACCACGTTTCACAGCACTCTCAGTCCCAGAGTAGAGTTCAGACATCACATCGATCAGTTTTGGTGGCACCCCACAAAGACCAAGAATCCTCCAGAGGGCATCCTGATTCACTGAATCGAACGCTTTACAGAGATCAACATAAGCTGCAAGCAGCCCCTGCCGAAACTCTCGTCTGCGTTCGGTGAGGAGCAAGGATACGGTCAATCGTTGACCTCTTTGGTGTGAAGCCTGACTGTTCTGGACGCTGATGCTCAAGCAGATGGTGGCGAACCCTATCAAGAATTATCCGAGCAAAGACCTTGCCCGGCACTGAGAGCAGCTTCACCCCTCGGTAGTTGTTGCAGTCTTGGTGATCACCCTTCCCTTTCCAGAGAGGGACAACAAGGCCCCTCTTCCAATCAGTTGGGATGATGTCTGTGTTCCAGGCAGAGCACAAAACTGCATGCAACGACATGAGTGCAGCATTTCCACCAGCCTTGAGAAGTTCAGCATGGATGCCACAGATCCCTGGAGCTTTACCCCATTTCAACCGGTTTCACCGCAGCCCGTGTTCCACAAGCGAAGGTGGACGACAGTTGATTGGAGGGTCAGCAACACGGATTGCAACACCCTTGACGTCCAACTCGACAGCTGGTGGATCAGCCTGGTACAACCGCTCGAAGTAACTGGCCCACCGGGCCTTCACTTCAGACTCCTCTGTCAAGAGCCTACCACTCTCTGCTCTGACTGCAGTGCTACGAGTGATGGGCTTGGATGAACGCAATGCGCGAATTCCCCTGTAAGCGGGATTAGAATCACCTGTTCACAGGTGATGCTCTACCCCCTCACAGATTCCTCGCACATAGGCCTCCTTGTCCACCCTACGTGCACGTACAGTTTTACGCCTCAGCTCCCTGAACAGCTCAGCTCTACCATTCAGCCTGGCCCTGCGACTCTGTTCAATGGTATCCAGTGTCCCTTGAGAGACAAAATTCTTCTTTGCCCTGCGGTGAGTTCCAAGACATCCATGGGCAACATCAAGGATGGTGGTCTTGAAGGCACTCCACAACTCTTCAGGACCCCGCAAAGCACCCAGACCCCCCAAATGTCCCTCAGCCTGTTCGCAAACTCCTCAGCTACCCTCTCATCCTTGATGTTGCCAACATCCAGCCGAAGCTGGGATGGTACCATTCTCCCGGATTTAAGGTGCAGCTTTCGAGTTGCTACAACAAGCCGGTGGTCAGTATTGAGGAACTCAGCATTCCGGTAGACCTTGCAGTTCTGGATCATCCTCCAGCGACCATCAACGAGGACATGATCAATCTCCTTTGCCACACCACCAGCGTTGGAATACTAAGTCCAGCGATGAGCTTGTGGGTGCTGAAACCATGAACCAGCCACCTCAGTCCATGACTTCTTGCAAAGGCAAGGAACTTAGTGCTATTCTGGTTCTTAGTTCCTGACCCATGGGTACCAACACATGTCTCATAACCACCCCTATCAGTTCCAGTCGATGCATTGAAATCCCCCAAGACTAGAAGTGTATCTCGTCTGGGGCACTGATCAACCACAGACTCGAGCGTGGCGTAGAATGCGTCCTTCATGGTGAGATCACTCGCCTCAGTCGGAGCATCGACAGAGACCAGGGAAATGACACCTAAGGAGTGACGAATCCTTAGTCACATAATACGTCCGTTGACCGGTGTTACCTCAGTTATCATTGGGGTCAGCTTATTGGACACAGCAACAGCAACTCCTTGAGTATGGTAACCATCAGAGCGACCAGACCAATAGTAGGTGTAACCACCCACCATTATCTCGCCGCAATCCGGTCTCCGAACCTCAGAGAGAGCTGCAATACCGATGTCCAAACGCTTAAGCTTAGATGATAACAGAGACAGGTGATCATTCTCTCTTAGGGATAGGACATTCCAGGCACCCACCCGAAGGGACCGCCTCAGGTTAACCCAAGGAGACCGCCGTCTGGTGGACGACACTTCAGCACCACTCCGACACACTCTCCTGCAATCTGACCCGGGAATGTTACCCCATGGTTTACCTCTGATCATCAAAGATTGGGGGTCCCAAAGGCTTTGCCCCAATCCTGTCATCTGGTGAGCTGTCCTGCGAAGGAAAGCTGCACAGGAGGTACTCCCACGGAGTGGGTTTTCAGATTTCTTTGCGTTTTTGTGTTTTGCGGAATGAAGGGTTTTACGGTGGCCGGAGTGCAAATCCTGCCACCAACCTCCTAATAAAAAAGTAACCAACTGCAGGAGGACGTCCACAGACACAGTTGGGCACTAGATATTGATGGCCGTTGGCTCACAAGGAGCTCCTCCGCCTTTTGATAGGTTTTGTTTTTAATCCTGCTCGGTGTCCATTTCCAAACATCCTCCTCACCAGAAAACGTGGTGGGGGAGACAGTTTAGTCGCCGACAACTCGACCATGGAACAGGTTAGTACAGGTTTACATGGTACCTGTAGCAGGTCACAGATCTGACCTGACCTGACGGTTGATTCACCGTTTATGCGTAGATATCCATGCAAGCAGCTTTGTGAAGTAAAGATCGTTGTCGCTTACTCTGGAGGCCTAGCAAGTCGAGACGGCTCTGATCCGTTCATCTGAGGGAGATGCGCTAAGTATAAAATGTCTGAAGCATGTCGCCTTTCCTCCAAACTTCTTCCGGTTTTATCATGTCTGTTTAAAATTGTAACTATACACTGGACAGAATTGACTCAACAATTTGTCGTTATCATAATATTTATGTCCCGAAAGTCCACCCCATGAAAGTCATGATAACCGATTATACACCTCAACACGGACTTCATCCAAAGCTCAAATCACCCTTGGGGAGGAGGGGGGGATTAAATTGCTACAACCTCTGTCATGTGATGCTTAGTAGTCCTGTCAAGTTTGGCTGTAATTGGATAAGTAACGACCAAATGTATTGTGGTCAAAAAACACACACACACACCAAATTGCATATTTTAGTAAGATGGATCCTTCCAATGCCCTCAAGTTTTTTTTTTTTTTTTTTTTTTTTTTTTTTTTTTTTTTCTCCTTCAGTTATTCAGTATGTGAAACATTGAACCGACCTCACTGGGTTTCAGATGTCTTCCAAGCCAGAAGACTTGGTGGAAGCCATTAACATGGACCTGATCCACCTCTGCTCTTTGCTCATGTCACTCTGGGGTCAGTTCTTGGATTCCATGACTCTGCAGCCTGATGTGAACCTTTTGCTGACCCAACAACACCACGATCTGAGGGTATGACCCGAACTATAATTACAAACTGCAGTTTTAGGTCCAAAATTGCTGATTCCATTTCTGAAGAAAGATTTATTTGCTTGTCCTCATTGTCTGCTGTTTGTTTGTGCAGTTGTTTCAAATGAGATCTTTCCATTCAAAAATGCAATTTTTGATGAGGAATACAGAATGTCAATAAACTTCATTTTAAAACCCATAATTTTTTTTTGACACTCAAGATCACATGGATCACAGGTATTGCCATATTTGTTTTTCTTTACTTGCGTCCCTCCCACCCCTCACTCCTCTTCCACCGCCTTACCCCCACCACCGGGAATAGGTGAGGAGGTTTTCAGAGGCTTTCTTCTTTCAAGAACACACGAAAAATTCTGCTTTGGAGAACCCAGAAACGCAGTGAGGCCGTGCCTTCTTTCACACCGCCGTGCATTGGTGATTGTTCACAATGTGCAAGTGGGATAAATTTAATCCTTCAATTTGGATTCTCTGCACAAATGTTTATTTCTATTAAACAATAAAACCTTATTTTTCTGTTTCACATTTTAAGAGATTTCCTCTTCTTTTTTTTCCTTTTTCTTCTGTTCCCCCCCCCCCCCCAATTCTTCACCACCAAACACTTCCAAAAATCATTCGATGCAAAAGTGTAGAATTTTATTGTTTGCCCTGGATCATCAGTGGAGCTATCCTTGCCATCCATCTCCATAGGGTCCAACAGCATTCGGTGGTGGCCACGACGGTGCGGAACTCGAACTATCTGGCTTTGTTGCCGCCACTCCCTGTGGAATGTACAGCTGTGGATGGGGACTTCACATCTTTGCCAATTATATTTGAAGATCGCTACGTAGTTTCATCTGCCTTGGGTAATTTTTCAAATTCTCTTTGGGCAGTAATACCTCAATGCTAATTTGGTTAATTTACAATTATTACATCTCACTTTTGACAGTGCTGACATATTGTCATAGACGGAACAGTAACAATTAAATTGTTTTTCTTTTCCTCCTCCCTTAACCCCCATGTTTTACAACCACTGGTTTGAACCTTAACTGTGGATTATAAAGCTATGGAGAGCAACCAGAGATCAGAAACGGCTGTCAGGTTGAACTCTGGGAACAAGACACTAGACCACAATACAGATTCCCACATGCACTTTCGACAGCCTGGAACTTCCGTCACCGATTCAACATCAGCGATCTTTCCATCAGAGAAAATAACTAGCTGTACAAAGAAGGTACAATCTGTTGGAAATAAAATGGATCAGGATTTTGATGCACAGTGTGTGCCATTAGCATCTCCATGTGCACAAAAGGACGGCAACGTGGTAGGACCAGCAATCAACTCTCAAGGCCTTAGAGATTTTGAATATACTTCAGACAAAACCATGAAGGACCTCACACAAGCTAAGCAGATGCATGCTGAGAAACACACGATGGCCACTGATCCGCAGTTAACATTTTTTAGGAAAGACGGAGACCCAGCAGGAAACATTGCATCCAAAGGTCAGAATAAATCTGTACATGGTAAGGATGCGGTTCGGTTATCCGACGGCACTGACGGCTCATATTCCTTACCGTTTGATCAAAAAGAAGGAGATCTGTCAACACGTCACACAATTGAGGCTTCTCCATGCTTGCCTTGTAATGATGGGAGCATTTGCCACTCAAGCTTGAGAGCTTTCCAGCAACAATCATCTCGAACAATGAGGTCCTGCAATGACCATCTCAGGAAGGTGTCACTTGTTACAGACTCTGGAATAGAGAGTGAACCAAATTTGAGTCAACAGGATCTCCAGTACAAAGGCATGGAGGAAAGCAAGTTGTCTGTAGCTCTAGGACAAAGGCCTGCACCCGACGGAACATATCAAATGTCTAATCTGCAGAGCAAATGTGCTTCTCAATTACTATCTTCTTTAAATTCCATAAACTCTTTGCCATTGGATTTTGAAAATGAACGTTCTTGCCTCAGTACTTGCAGCCCACGTTGTTTAATCCCAAGGACCGAACATGTATCTTCAAATAAATTGCTCAGGCGAAGTTCTTTGATTGTGCAAGCTGATGCTGCAGATGAGTCCTGTTTTGGCAAACGAGAAAGTCTTCGGCCTGGTCAGAAACATCCAACAACCAAGTGGGATTTGACTCGAGAATCAAGAATGCGCTTTGGTGCACAAAAACCGAGGAAGAAAAACCGCTCACGAAGCAGCAGTGAATCTGATAAAGCATCGTTTGAACAATCAGAAATTTCTCGATACCATTTGGAACAATTTTGCTCTGGAACTGGCTCAGCAGTGAAGGCGCTCGGTTTTAATAGTGTTTCGAAGTCTAAGGATGATAAGCCAGGTCTTAATGTGGCATCTTCATTTCATGATGAGCTTACTCAGGGACTTGTCGAAGATTACTTTGGTGTAGGTAATGAGAATAGCCTGCCTCACCAAAGTCCCAATGCTGCTGTGAGTGCTGTGCACATCTCTCTTAAAGATGCTGATATGATGAAGGGACTTGAACCTGAAATTAGAGACAACATAAATTGTAGGGCAACCAATGTCCTACAAGGCAAAGATGTTGGACCATTGGTGCAGCAAATGGCTCCAGAGGTTATTGGCTATTCTGTATCATCAAAATCTACCTACCTGCCACTGTCCACCACATCCAGTTTTCCGGCTACCTCATGTGGACTGTCCAGCACATCCCACATCTCAGATATGCACAGATCATTGCTCTTCCACCCTGAGCATCTCCGTAGGTGAGTGTTTGCGGTGGTGGTTGTGACTCTGTTGTCAACTTTGTGCTTTGATTACTGGATTGACCCTTTTTAAGGAAATTGTCAGTTTATTGCAAAGATGTTTCAATCTTCTGATGATGAGAAAATATGTAAGGAGTTTACAAAATGGATAAAAAGAGTGGCTACACGTACTGTATCTACACTATAAAAGTGAATGTGTATATGTATTTGTTTATATATGCTTCAAAAATTAAAAAAAATACATGCTGAACCAAAACAAACCAAATTTTGCATGTTGCCCAAGGGTACCCCAAGTATAGTTTCTGTCAGGGTAGCATATCTGGGGGAGTGGGGTTCAGGGTGGGAGGAAGACTACAATTCTATGTGAAGATGTATCAGACAGCACGACCTGGAGTTACAAATCATATTCTTGTGTAAAGAAAGTTTTAACAACACTCTCGTAAGGTTGAAATCTGAGTGAGAATAATAATTTTTAGATCCTCATGGAGGATCTCTAAGTCTTACTCGCGTTGTTGTTCTTGTGGACTTTTTTTGTTTCACAGCCTACAGTTTTCATCGAAACTTTCTGAAGCTTGCCATATACATATATATGTAAAAATACCCTGCGTAGACAGTAACCATCTCCGATTTTGAAAATTCCTCCTGGAAAAAAAGTTATGATGTCAAAATATCTCCGCTAATGGAAATCGCCTAAAAAATTATCTCCGAAACCAGGCAAGCTTTTTGAATTCTCTTTGCGGGAATCGAACAGGGCATTAGTAGAGATGAATTACCGCACATATGATACATCACTATGACGTCATATAAATTTTTTTTGACGTCATTCCTATTTTTTGACATTTTTTGTTTTTTGTTTCATTTGTTTCACAGCCTACAGTTTTCTTCGAAACTTCCTGAAACTTGGCATATATATGTAAAAAATACCCTGCGCAGACAGTAACCATCTCCGATTTTGAAAATTCCTCCCTGAAAAATAGTTATGACATCAAAATATCACCGGTAATGGAAATCGCCTAAAAATTATCTCAAACTCGGCAAGCTTTTTGAATTCTGTTTGCGGGAATCGAACAGGACATTAGCAGAGATGAATTACCTCACATATGATACATCACTATGACGTCATATCAATTTTTATGACGTCATTCCTATTTTTTGACATTTTTTGTTTCACAACCCAGAGTTTTCATCGGATCTTCGTGAAACTTGCCATGTATATGCAGAAAGCCCACGCGCAGGCAGTAACCATCTCCGATCTTGGAAATTCTTCCGAGAAAAAAAGTTAACGTCATATCGCCACTAATGGAAATCGCCTATACCATTATCTCCGAAACTAGTTTGTTTCACAGCCTACAGTTTTCATCGAAACTTCCTGAAACTTGGCATATATATGTAAAAATACCCTGCGCAGACAGTAACCATCTCCGATTTTGAAAATTCCTCCTAGAAAAAAAGTTATGATGTCAAAATATTGTTACGAATTTGGAATTTGATCGCACACAACATTCAGGTTCCTTTAGCTCAGTTATGTCGATAAGTGCATGTTCCATAGATAGCTCACCTTCCATTGTTTAATGGGCAGAAATCGATTAAATGCCCTGTGATTTAATTTAATAGTTAGGGAGCGATCACAACACAAAGGAAGACGCCCCTCCCCCTCTTCTGTGAAGAGGAAGAAGAGCCCTCCCGTCCCGCGATTCATGACGTAAACAACTCCCTCCCACCCGCGGTTGTGTGGGCACGAGGGTATAAGTCACGCCGGGAGCGGGGGAGGGGCGGATAGGAATAAGAGGAAGACCCTCTGCCGGGGTTGTTTTGGGCTTGGCTTGTAGCAGGCCTTCGGGTTCTGCTTGGCTTGGGTTCGGGTTGAAGGCTTTTTGGTTCTGCTTGGCTCGGTTCGCTTTTTGGGCTCTGGCTTTGTTCGGAAGAGAGGTGGTTCGCTTTTTGTGCTTGGTTCATCAGAAGAGAGTTGAGCTGGTTGCTCGACTCGGAGTTTCTTCGTTGGCTGGTTTTTCATCGGAGGAGCTGGTCAGGTTGTCATGGTTCTTCTTCGGTCTGGTGGTCGAGGAGTGTCGGCCTGGTTCAAGGGTGCTCGAGCTGGTTCGAGCCTGTTGCTCTGCTTTGTGACCTGGTTCGGCTGGCTTTTCTTAGTTCGGGGAGCTCTTTGTTCTCCGCTTGGTTCCCGGCTTGGTGCGACTCCTTGGCCTCATCTTGGAGGTGGTTCTTCAGGGAAGCGACGCATCGACGGGAAGGATCGGCGCCTTGTCTCACCAGCACGTGTTCAAAAGCACGAGGGGATTGGCTGGAGCTCGGTAAGGATCGTGGCTCACGGCGATTGGATCTAGCTCGCTCTCGCTGGAGCCCAGGTCCGAGCAGCTTGAAGACCACACGAGGTGGAGAGGTTCGAGATAGGTTCTGGGTTTCAGCTCATCTGTCCCTCTGAGCTGAAGTCTGTATTAAAGGCATCAGCCACCATTTCTTGGGTGTGTGTGTGTGCGTACGAGTGTCCGTGGGCCCGTCTAATAAGTAGGAAGCTGTCAAGTGCCTGTGTTGTATTTGCTTTACATTTCATAGGAATCGGCTGTCGGTTTTTGGTCGTGTCCTGTCCCCTATCCCCATTCATTCATTCATTGCTTGCATGCCTGTGTTCAAATAAATGTTCCCCATTGTTGAATATCACCTGCTCGTTGCGTCCCTTCCTCCATTGACTGCCATTAAGCGTTTGGGATATTAACTGGCTTTTAAAGCCGATAAAACGTACATCTGGTCCGACGGGGCTTGGCGATATAAAACCGCTCAGCAATCGCATACGCGACGAGCTGCTTAAGCGGCTCGTTTTCGTGCAGGTCCTGTTGGGGTATAAACTCCCGGCATTTCTGTCCACGCGAATAGTTAGGTATATCGATAATTTGGCGATTGACCCTGTAGCGCGTGGAAGGAAAGGTTGGCTAGTTTATGGTGTTATAAATACACCCGTAGCTGGATTTCGGCGTTGGTCCGGAAGCGACTACTGGATTGCGCGTTCGGTGGACGCGCGCCCTGGATTGGGTTGAAAAGGTCGTGCGGACGCCAAACGCCCGGAAATCTTCAACAATAGCTCCGCTAATGGAAATCGCCGAAAAAATTATCTCAAACTTGGCAAGCTTTTTGAATTCTGTTTATGGGAATCGGACAGGGCATTAGCAGAGATGAATTACTGCACATATGATACATCACTATGACGTCATATCAATCTTAATGATGTCATTCCTATTTTTTGACATTTTTTGTTTCACAACCCAGAGTTTTCATCGGGTTTTCGTGAAACTTGCCATGTATATGCAGAAAGCCCACGCACAGGCAGGAACCATCTCCGATCTTGGAAATTCTTCCGAGAAAAAAAGTAACGTCATATCGCCACTTATGGAAATCGCCAACACCATTATCTCCGTAACTAGTTTGTTTCACAGCCTGGTGCAGTTTTCATGGAAACTTCCTAAAACTTAGCATATATATGTAAAAATACCTTGCGCAGACAGTAACCATCTCCGATTTTGAAAATTCCTCCGAGAAAAAAAAGTTATGACGTCAAAATATCTCCGCAAATGGAAATCGCCGAAAAAATTATCTCAAACTAGGCAAGATTTTTGAATTCTGTTTGCTGGAATCGAACAGGGCATTAGCAGAGATGAATTACCGCACATATTATACATCACTGTGACGTCATATCAATTTTTATCAACTATATACAAATATATGCAGTGAGGATGACTGATAAAGATGAGTCACAGGATGTTGTAGAGGTAGTCTCGAAGCTGTCTCACTTGGATTTGAATATCCGCCCAGCTATAAACTGTCATCTCGGTATTTCACATGCATGGTGATTCTTCAATGTGTGCCGTCCCTCGAATGGACGTTAAACAGGGAGTCCTGTCTGCCGACGTTAGTTGGTGGTCGTTAAAGATCCCATGGTGTTGTTCACAAAGAGTAGGCAAGCGACTGCCAGCACCCTGGCCAAATTACAAATTCCTGCCCTCACCTTAGTCGAATGTCAGGCCTGGCCAGCTGGTTCATGAAAGACTTGAGCCAAACTTTCCTCAACTCACCCGCAAGAACTTGGGAATAATTGTGGCCATTAAGAAGAATAAGAATAAGAAGTTGGCTGACGAAGGTGATGTTAGCTGACTTCCAAGCAAATGGAGGATGTCCTCGTGCGTACAATGCCACATCTGTCAGAAAATGTGAAGAATCAAATAATTAGACACCTTCAAATGTGATCTTCCATTAGCCATGTTTCAAGGTTCTTTAACATGAAGAGAGGAACTGTTTATGACATCAGAGGACATTATCAAGCCACTGCTTCAACAAGAGATATGCTAAGAAGCGGATGTCCCAGGATAACCACTCGCACTCATGACCGATACATTTGCATGACCCATCTATGCAATACATGGCCATGGCCTTTCCTAGGAAAGCCAGATTTCAAACCTTGCCTCCAAAGCCTGTTGCCGACTGGGAATCCTCCGTCATGCAAAGTCCTTCCTCGGCCCACCTGAGCTCCTGACTACTTACAAAGCTTTCGTCCGCTGCCTGATGGAGTATTGCTCTCCCCACTGGGCTGGTGCTCCTGCCTCCCACCTTTTTTCGGCTTCATGCTGTGGAAACCAAGGTGTTTAGGATCATTGGTATCTCCCGCGATGAGGCTGAGTCTGGGCCTCTCACTCTCTCACCGCAGGCTGGTCGGTGGTCTTTCTGTCTTCTACCGTCGACAGGTACATCAAAATCAGCACAAAACAAATGACGAGATCCAGTCACGCAGATCAGGATTCAAGTCGAAAACATCAACTCAACTTACACACAACACTTCCAGCTCAAAAGTGGTCCCAAATGTAGCCTACGACAAAGTACAACTGATCGATTTGATCTGCCAGTTTCTGATGACCCACATTGTGGACAACCAGACCAAACTGGTGAACACCGGAAAAGATCCTACACCAGTCCAAGTATGGAACAATTCCACTTTCCAGAGACAGGATCTGAAAACACACCATGAAGAAGCAGATGTCATCATCATCCATCACTTGGTTAGAATTGTGTCAGGTGTCAGTGGTGACTCGCACATCACAGTGGTCTGTGACTATACAGATGTCTTTGTCCTGTTGATTCATTTCCACCTTGAGGAAAAGATGACTGTGGATGTCAGCATGGAGAGTCCGTGTGCTGGGAGGGCGAACGTAGACATTCGCTAAACAGCACTGAAACACAAAAGCATCGCTAAATGTCTGCCTGCTGTACATGCTCTGACCGGATGCGATACTGTGTCGTATTTGTTTGGCATTGGAAAGGCCACAGCCCTGTGGGTACTAATGGGCGGACATCATCCCACCTAACTTGGTCAGCTGGAAGCAGACGAGGAAAAGATGATATCTGAGGCAACTCCTTCATTGCTGCCTGTTATGGTTCCAAAGTCGAAGGTGATATGTCCACACACCGTATCAGTTGTGGAAATCTAAGATGGCCAACTCCAAGATTACCTCTGGTCCGAAATTGAAGTCATTGCCCCCATCGCATGATGCCTTTGTTCAACATGTGCATCACGCTCATCATCAAGTCATTATCTGGAAATCAGCCATTCAATCTGACCCTCCGAAGTTGGATCCCATCAAGTATGGATGGCAAGAAGGTGAGGACGGTGCGATGTTGTGTCCAACCACACTTCCACCTGATGTGTCTGCTGCACCAGTCACCATTCTGCGGCTGATCAAGTGTGGATGCTCCACCAGCCGGCCATGTTCCACCGGGATGTGTGGTTGTGTGGCAGCACAGATGTCATGTTCGATGTTTTGCAGTTGTAATGCTGGTTCAGACTGTTGTAACGAACAGACAAGGGCAGTAGCTGCTAATCACGACAACGATGACGAAGATTGAACATAATGTAGAACATTGCATCCTCAACAAAGTTAATATTCGTTTGCCTAAAAATAAAAGGTAATTTAAAAATCATATACATGGACATACTTACTTCAAGACATAACCCTAAGTCATAGTCAACTATCCACATGTATCCGGATATATTTGTGTAAAAATCGTATTCCACTATAATCATCAATTCATTGAAAGTAAGTGACTTCATCTGTCATTGACTATTATTGAACGTAGTATTAATATTTGAGGGTTCATCAAATTCAATTTCTTACTCGAAATGATCAGTGGAACTGCAAAATAGCTATTTTTCATATTAAAATGGTGGCCATCTTGAAAATATGAGACAGGTCTTATATATATATATATATATATATATATATATATATATATATATATATATATATATATATATATATATATATATATATATATATATATATATATATATATATATATATATATACATACACCTTCAATTTTATCATTATCGGATTCCTTGACCATGAAAACATGGTAGTAGACACCAAAATTGTGTTTGTAAGTGCATTAGAAGTGAAGATCTAGCCCAAAACAGAATTTATCGAAAGTCGGTGGTGGCCATTTTGTTTTTTGCCTCTAAAAAAAATTCCTCAAGGGTGCGAGTCTGGGGCACCCGGCTGATTCTGATTCAGGATAGCTCAGAGATGATGAATCAACCAAAAAAACTTCATAATGACGCCACAAAATGCTTTTTCACATTTCCGCTGGACTAAAAGGGGTGAAAACATGACCTCCTTCACCTTCGGTGGCAGAGGTAAAAATCGCATCAACAACAATCACATGTTGTTATCTTGCCAAAACGAAGTTTTTGCAAGATATGTTAGTCAGCTTGTATGTTTTATTTATTTATTTATTTTGTTTGTCTGTAATCACGTATAAAAAATTCTGCAGAGCACAGTTATCATTGGAAATTTTTGTAACTTCGCATATCAGAGGCCTATAGAGGTCCCTTTCAGTGCACAAAATTTTGAAGGTCAAGGTCAAAGGTCAAGGTCACTTTGTCACAAATCAGGGGAGTCGTCGAAACCCTTATTTTTAAAGTAATTTTGATCGGATCGTCTTCAAACTTCATGGGAAATATAGTTCATGGTCTGGTGCTCAGCTGATTAATTTTTGGTGGCGATTGGCCTTGACCTTCATATGTTGTTTTTTTTTTTTTGTCTGTAATCACGTATAAATCACTCTGCAGAGCACAGTTATCACTGGAAATTTTTGTAACTTCGCATATCAGAGGCCTATAGAGGTCCCTTTCAGCGCATAAAATTTTGAAGGTCAAGGTCACTTTGTCGCAAATCAGGGGAGTCGACAAAACCATTATTTTTTGAGTAATTTTGATCGGATCGTTTTCAAACTTCATGGGAATATAGTTCATGGTCTGGTGCTCAGCTGATTAATTTTTGGTGGCGATTGGCCTTGACCTTCATGGTTAGCGCCTAAGGTCAAACATATTTGACCCCAAGGTCAAATTTTCAAGTTTTAGGAACCATATCGTCTCATACCTCAAATTGAACACCTCGATGAGTGCTTTCTAGATATGTCAAGCTTGAGACATTATGACGTCATTTGGTGACGTTATGAGGCAAACGCATATTTTTCATGGTTACTCTGTAGAACGATTCTCATCGGAATCTCTCGTAGGCAGATATTCCTCAAGGAGTCGCTCCTGGTGGATAGCAGCTCTGTTGACCTCAGTGTGACCTTAAAGAAGTCACACGTGCTCACCTTTTGGCAAGATATGGGTCACCCTGCGGGTGACATTGGTTTTTTTTTTTTTTTTTAATTGGAGAGAGAGAGAGGTAGAGGGAGACATTGGTTGTTACCCCCTTTACGGGTCTCAGAAGGTGGAATGGAGCATATATATATATATATATATATATATACACACACACACACACACACACACACACACACACACACACACACACACACACACACACACACACACACACACACACACACACACACACACACACACACACACACACACACGTACATATGTTCTGTTTAAAATTATTGAATTAAAAAATATATAAGAGGTGGGGAAAGAGAGCAAAGCCAGTTGCTGGGTGAGAAATAAACAAACACAAACAGTTCATTCACCTTCTGACCAGACTGGAGATCAACCGATGTGGGTTTTTCAAGGGCTGATGCCGATACCGATATTTAGAGAGCATGGGGCCGATGACCAATAATGCCGATACTTATTTGCATCTGCCAATACAGTTTAAGTTTTGTATATCACTGGGCCAGATCTACACACAGACGTTAACCAAAATATAATTGGATTGTTCTTACCACCTCCCATAATCATCCACCAAGTTTCATCTGAATCTGTCCATAATTTCTTGAGATATCATGCCATATATCATTTTGGCCTTATCTCTCAATGGTGAAGAATCACTTTAAATATTCTAGTATCTGGATCTTCACCAGAAATTCATCCTTGTCACACACCAAACCTGCCCACCAAATTTCATCTGAATCTGTCCATAAACTTTTTGAGATATCCTTTTCACAGACACATCCAGACAAATGAGAGTGAAAACATAACCTCCATCCATCTTCGATGAGTCTCCATATCTTCAAAGCCAATTTTTATCATGACAAAAACATTTGAGGCAGCATTACAAAGATAGAGCCTTCAATCCTCCATTATCCATTTGTTTTTTCACTTCATCGATTTTTTTTTTTTCTACAAGAAATTATGGCTTTTAATTTTTTTTTTGGAAACAGTTAAGGCTCATGGAAGAGCCACACTATTGAACGAGTGTCCCTCTCTTCATGTATCTGCCATGAATATCACTGCCAAGGGACAAGATAGATAAAAGCACACTGAACTGATCAGGTTGTAACCAGATGAGAGGAGACGAAAAGGTAAGGGACAATCAGCGGAGTTGAAGGACAAGGTAGAGGGAGACTTGGACAAACAATGGGTGTGGGGAGGAGTGGAGACAAGGAATGGATGCATGGGGTGGACAGGATGGATACAGAAACAACCTCTCAGGAAGGAAAAACTTGAAATTTGGAAGGAGGTGGGTGCTGGGAGTGGGAGGTAATGAGGATAGTATTGGATGGGGGATGACCTGAGATGGTTGTAAACAGCTATTTTGAAGACCTGGAGGGAAGAATGAGATTGAAGAGAATGTTGAAGTTGGTTTCACAGGCGAGAAAAAGGAACATGAGTGGAGGTGAGCACGGATTTAGGTAGTTTCATCAGAAGTGGATTGATGGTGGGCTGTGTAAGCCCTGCAGAAATCTGGTGGGGGGGGGCAGAGGGTGCAAGACCTGAAAGGAGGGAGGAGAAGATGGAGAGACCACTTTCCTGTCTGCAGTCAGAAAGTGATGGGCCCATAGATTCAGCCTCAGTGTGGAAGATTCCAACAATGATTCCAATTGTTCTCGGACAGACATTTTTTTTTGTATATGAAGTCAAATGGAGGAGCTGGACCATAAAGCAGATCAAAAGGGTAGCAGAACAAAAGGAACCGTATAAAGAGAGATGGGAAACACACCAACAGCAGGGTTGAGGGACAAAATAGAGGTAGATCTTGGCAAATAAGGGAGGTAGAGGAGGATGCACAGGGTGGACAAAATAGATACAGAAGCAAAACACTGGAAATTTGGAAAGATTATTTGACCAGCTTGTGAAGAGAGGGAAGAGGCTGCAGCCTGCCTCTCTGAAGGATGAGTGATGTTACAACAGAGGGTAGAGTCATCGACAAAGAGATAGAGGATGTTTCCGAGGGTCACAGATAGTTGATGAAGATTAGAAACAAGATTGGGCCCAGAACATTGCATTGGGCCACACCAGCCTTAAAAGGTAGAGGAGATGAAAGGATTCTCTTCAGAGACACATATTGGCTACAAGAGTAGAGGAAGTTAGAAAGCATGTGTGGAGTTGACCTTGGATACCATAGGCAGAGAGTTTGGAGATCAAGGCAGGGTTCCAGATTGTATTGTAAGCTCGAGGTATGTCAAAAGAGATGGCCCTGATCTCATGTCTGACATTGAGGAGCCTCCATAGATTGTTGGGAGAGAAGGAGCAGCATGTCTAAGGTAGAGGTCTGGTCAGGTCAGGTATGGGAGCAAGCAGCGCATCGTCGTGTCCACTTTCCGCCAGTACTCCAGGGGCCTCTATCTGGCCATCCCCCAGGCAGATGCCTGAGCCATCCCCATCTCCTTGAGATGCTGATCAATCTGCTGCAACCATGAGGCACACGTTTGGCCCACTAACCTCCTCCACTCACGAGGCTCCCTCGCTGAGAGAATCTGGTGAGTTGGATCAGCGCTAGGAAAATGAGCCACATGGCCATACAGCTGCAGCTGATGCTCACAGATTATGTAGGTAACAAATCTCATTTGAGTGTCTCTCAGCAACTGCTCATTGGATACAAAGTTCAACCAGCGAGAGCCAAGGATTCTCCGAAGAGACCTGGTACCAAAGGAATTAAGTCTCCATCTCAGATCCCTGGTCAGAGTCCAAGTCTCACATCCGTAGAGCAAGACTGGAAGCACCAAGGACCTGAAGACTCAAACTTTCGTTTTTCTGCACAGGTACTGACAGTGCCACACCTCATGATCCAGTGAACCCAGGCATGACCCAGACGTCTATTGACCTCTGGCTCACTGCCAAGGTAAGTGAATCTCTCCATCACCTCAACATCCTCACCACAAACAGGCACAGACAGGACAGCAGCATCCAAGATGTCAGTGAAAGCCTGGATCTTAGTTTTGACACAGGAAACCCATAATCCCAGCGGCTCTGACTCCTCATTCATGACCTCGAGGGCCCCCAAAAGGTTATCCAAGTCTCTGCGAAGATGACTGCATCATCTATGAAATCAAGGTCAGATATCTTGCCATTCCCAAATGATGCACCGCAGCTTGATCTCTCCAACATCCTCTCCAGAATCCAGTCCATACAAGTGCTGAAAATTGTGGGGGCCAGTACACACCCCTGATGAACTCCAGTAACAATTGGGGAAAAAAATGTCGGAGATGGTATCACCGCATCTCAAAGCACTCTCGGTACGATCTGACTATGAGACATACGTCGTGAAAATGACTTTTTTTTATGTCTGCTGAAAAGTAAAAGTATGGAATGAAGCACCCACCTGCTTATCATTGCCTATCTATTGTGTGTTGAAAAGTAATGCATCCTGGCCTTTTCCTCCAAAACAGGTGTAGCTATTCAAATGAAGCAAAGACAGATACTAGCATCAATCTTTATTCCACCAAGGTAAATGTTTATTTCTCAATATGATGACCCCTGCAACCACGCATTTCTGCCAATGTCCAAGTAGTTTTGTGATGCAGTCACAATAGAACTGTACGTACTGTTGGCTTAACCAGCACTTCACAGCGGCCTTGATATCAATCAGAAGAAAAATGTTCTCCACAAAGGTATTCCTTAAGTTTGGGGAAGAAATGAAAATCTAACGGAGCAAAGTCGGGGATGGTGATTCTTTGTGGAGGTACTCCATCTCTGACTCTCAGAATTGGAATGGTGCGTCAAACTCATCTCCATTCATCTCATCTCCAGTCGGTCATCCTAACTCCCATATCCAGCGCTTCGTGCTTCACGGCACTGACAACGTCATGCTACCTTCTGCCATCTTGACTAATGTAGCACTGATTAATCTGGTGTCAGATTCATGAAACCTCCCACCTTGTGATGGGAATAACTAATGTGCAGACTGCTCTTTGTTTCACTGGAATATCTTTGCCTGTTTAGGAGAAAAATAATTGGAGGCATTACTTTTCAATATGCTCTCGTTCATATTACATACTAAACAGAGCATAATCTTTTTCTTTCTTTTTTTAAACATTTTTTTTGTCTGAGCACAGGCCCAAACACTCCTTCACAACCACTATTACACCCCCCCCCCCCAACCACCCTCCACTCCAATCCCTTTGTGTAATTTGTTTACTTTGGGAATGTCATTCAGGTTTGATGTATGCTGCACATACGACATAAGCCAATGCTTTTAGGTGGTTATAACCTTAGTTGTGGTGTGTCCATGACATTTTAGATATTGGTAGAAATTATGAAACAAACGCTTTTTAGCCAGTCTCGCGTAGCGAACGCTGGCTCTAGGAGAGCTCCGCGTTGTTGTTGTTGTTGTTGTTGTTGTTGTTGTTGTTGTTGTTGTTGTTCTTATTGTTCTTCTTCTTCTTCTTCTGGTAAAGACAAAACCTTGAGGACGCGGCTCTTTCATATACAAGATCCGGATCTCCTTAAATACTAAGCACATGTACACATCCTCGCATTGAGGGTGCCTTTTGAGAGCGTCGATCATGAACTTTTAAATATATTCGGACATTTGCTTTAAAGTTTCGAAAAGTTCACGTTGCTATTTAAAGATTATTCCATTTATTGTGTTGTAATTTCGTAAACACGCTATTTTCTCGTCATGAACGAGGAGCCTCCATGACGGGTCTCGCTATTGGCTCCAACAAGGCACGTGACAAAATATCGGAAGTTGTTATTGTTATTGTGATCAAAATACTGATGTTTCGACTTTCTGTAATTAATTTTTAGCCGCGTCGCGTTGCGAACGCTGGCTCAAAGAGAGCTCTATGTTCTTCTTGTTCTTCTTGTTCTTCTTGTTCTTCTTCTTGTTCTTCTTGTTCTTCTTGTTCTTCTTGTTCTTCTTGTTCTTCTTGTTATTCTTGTTATTCTTGTTATTCTTGTTCTTGTTGTTATTCTTCTTCTTCTTCTTCTTGTTCTTGTTGTTCTTGTTCTTGTTCTTGTTCTTGTTCTTGTTCTTGTTCTTGTTCTTGTTCTTGTTCTTCTTGTTGTTGTTCTTGTTCTTGTTCTTCTTGTTCATGTTCTTCTGGTGAAGACAAAACCTTTAGGACGTGGCTCTTGGACACATTTGTCCTTGTTTGTTGTTGTTTTTTTTCAATTAAAACATTTCGTTATGATATTTGTTTGTTGATTTATTTTTCTCTTCCCCTCTCTTCCTCCGCTGCTGGCATAATGATCCTCCACTCCTTGTAAAGTGCTAATTTTGACACCAAATAATTTTCAGAATCATTATTGGCATTACGATTCCTTGCCATTGCCTTAAAGGAATGGTTACGTGTTGTATTAAATTTCTCATGCCGTTTTACTTCGCTGCTTTATCATGGCAACTTGTTCTGGCTTCCTCCTCCTGCTCGATCATTAACATTTGAAGTACTGATTCTGGCTTGTTAATCCATCCCCTTCTAACATAATGCTCACAGGATTATCTATTGGTTAAGGTTGTCATGAAATTGGTAATTTTTTTATCATTTGAATTGTATTTTTACCTCTGCCACCGATGGTGAAGGAGGTTGTTTTCACCCCTTTCTGTCTGTCTGTTTGTTTGTTTGTTTGTTTGTTTGTTTGTCTGTCTGTGTGCAAGACATCTCAAAAAGTTATGGACGGATCCGAATATAATTTTGTGGACAGGTTGGGTGTGTGACAGGACGAACTGATCAGATTTTGGTGAAGATTCGGATACGGATCTGACTACGAGAATTTTTAAAGTGATTCTTCACCATTGAGAGAGAGATGGCATGATGTCTCAAAAAGTTGTGGATGGATTCAGACAAAACTTGGTGGACAGGTTGGGTGTGTGACAAGGAAGAATTGATTCGATTTTGTTGAAGATCTGGATACGAGAATTTTTTTAATTTATCAAGTGATTCTTCACCATTGAGAGATAGGGCCGAAAACGATATCGTTCTGCATTGCATGATATTTCAAAAATGTATTGGGCCCGATATGTTCTCGTGGATCTGGAATTACGTGGTGGAGGTATGCGCTCTACCGAGTGCCTTTAGTGTTTTTTGTAATGAGATTATTTAATTGCATGTTTCACATTGTTGTGTATATATTTTTAAAGGTTTTTTTATATTGGTTATTGTTGTTTAATATTCTTTTGCTTTGATTTGGCCTTGCATGAACTTTGTGGTGACATGATGTCATGTTTGAGGTTGTACAGGAAGTGTATGAACTGTTGAAGTGGGATAGGAATATTCTCTTTATCTATTTTGGCAATTTTTCACTGCAATAATGTGTGCATCGCAGATAGCACTTCGATCATTTTACCAATCAGTTGTACGTGTGCGCACAAGCTCAGAATTCTGTACAAATGTGTTGATTGCCATTCAGGTTTGTAGTTTGATCACGGAAAGCATTGCAAGACCTTTGACTATTTCGAATGCATTGCTGAAGTTTTGAAATTACACTTTTTCTGCTTTTTAATTTTTGTGAGAACAGATGGAATGATCTTCAGTGGCTTTAGCTATTCATCTGCTCATTTCTTTCATTGCAAATCCTTTCCCCTCCCCTTACACCCCCACCATGTAGTTTTGTTCGGTCTAAATACAAGCTGCTGAAGGAGCTGAGCTTCCCAGCCATCTGCTACAGCGAGCTACCAAATCTCTCGTCTTGCACACCATATTTTCAGCCCAGACCTCCAGAGACCCCGGGAGATGTTGTGCATCTTATCGTATGCGTTCACGGCTTGGACGGTAAGGCCAACCTCTCGCTCATCCCATCAGCTCCTTACGTCGTCTCCAAGCGATAAACGATACGGAAGTGTCTTGTTTCTTATTTATGTCATCTTCATTAATTTGCATAACCTTTCCTTCTTATTTTTAAAATGTTGGAAATAACTGCAGATGTGTAAAAAAAAAAAAAACAGTGCAAGAGAGACAGTTCCATCAACAAAACTCTGTCCATCCAGTGTTTACATAGTAGTTTGAAAGTATATTTTATAGATAGCTTTTTCTTTGCCTCGAAAGCATATTGACAAGATAATGAAGTGTGTGTGTGTGTGTGTGTGTGTGTGTGTGTGTGTGTGTGTGTGTGTGTGTGTGTGTGTGTGTGTGTGTGTGTGTTTGGGAAAATCGATGGCCTAAGATCGCACTGTATCCATTCTGTTGCCTCGACAGGAAACTATGCAGATCTGCGCCTTGTACGGACTTTTATCGAGCTTGGTTTACCTGGCGATAAACTGGAGTTTTTGATGTCTGAAAGCAATCAGGCAAGTTTCAGCTTTTACGCTTTTCATGTTTTTTTTTGTTTGTTGTTTTGCTCTGGTGCTTTCATTTGTGTGGGTGTCTGTTTTTTTTTTTTCGTATAAATAGTCGAGGCTCGTGGAAGAGCTAAAATTACTACACTGAATGGATCGGGACGTGATAGGACAAAAGAAACAGCTGAAAGAGGGGAGAAACACCGACAGCAGAGTTCAAGGCCAAGATAGAGGGACACTTGGACAAACAATGGGTGTGAGGAAGAATGAGTGGCAGGAGAGGATGCATGGATGGGGGGAGTGGGGGATATATGGATACAGAAGGAAACTCTCAGGAGGAAAAACGAAATTTGGAAGGAGGTTTATAACCACACTGCCAGAGCATCCCCTGCAATTGACCCAAGCAAAAGTGCAACACAAACCGTCTCTTTCCAACCACCTTCCTGCATAAACCATAACTTGATGGCCCTGATGTGTTTGACATTTGCCGCAAAGTGATTGAAATGGTGGGATTGGAGGGGCTGGGGGAGAAGAGAGGTGGTAGACTACACAAGGTGCACTTATGGAGTAAAAAAAAAAATTCTGGCCAGATGTGGTCCATCCATCCATCCATCCATTGGGACCATACTCTGTGCAGAGCGTTGGTGCTGTCAAAACGGTCTCCTTGGCTATTTGGCACAATGCGGGACGGGTCGCCACTCCGACACAGTATACCAGCACGCTGGCACTCATTTTGCCGACCTCGGAAGGATGACAAGCCAAGTTAACCCCACCTGGTATTAATTAAATAGCTGAGCGGGATTTGAACTCAGGACCCTGGGATACCAAGCCCACCACCCTAACCATTAAGCCAACACCAGGCATACATATGTGGTTCTTCCTAAAGGCCCGGTCACACCTTGACGATTTAGCCAACGTATGCCGATTTTTTTTTTTAATTTTTTTTCTAAAACGCTGGCACACGTTGAATACGTTATGGGTAGGTTTTGATAACATTGAGAGCACGCTGAAAAACACTGCCATATGTCGTTGTACGTTGGCTTTAAACGTTGTACTTTTTCGTTGTCCTCAAATTTTTTCATGCTTGAAATTTCACGACGTATGCCGGCGTATGACTCACACGTTCCACTACGCTGGCCACAAGTTGTATGCACGGTCTGCGATCGTTGACAGACGTCAACACATGCTACTTGTAAGTTAATCATAAGTTGAGACACGCCGAGGTAATGTTTAGCGTACCCGAAACTTATTTCTAACCTATGATTAACGTGTTGTTGGCACGTTACGCGATCGTTGCCACACATCGACAGACGTTACTTTTAAGTTACTCATAGGCTGAAAGACGTCGGTATAATGGATCGTCCTTGCGTCAGCGTCCACGGCCACGGCCAGGACACTTATTTGCAGCATTCTTCAAACTTTTCTTCGGCATGACGAGGATGTTCACACTTCGATGTCTAGCTTGGCTATGATTACAATTGTCCATCGGCAGCGTCTATTTAAAATAGTCGAGTTTGAGCGTTTTAACACGTTCAGAAGAAACGCTTCAAATTTTCAAACCCCAGCGTCAAAAAACAAAGGCGAGTGACAGCAATTTAAATCGTTCATTGTAAACAATGAAAATAGCTGAGTGGTACCGTTTAAAAGTCATTGAGTGTAAAAAAAAATCCAATTGTTGAGCGCAAGCGTCTACTTTCAATAGTGGAGATGCAGCCATTTAAATCGTTGAGTGGCAGCCTATGAATAGCAAACCCCACGTCACCGGCAAAGATAAACTGCCGCACGATATGGATAAGTTAGGCTATCGTTGGGCATAGTTTGTGAACGCCAGCTTCACGATAATTATTCGTTGGTATATCGTATCTATAAGTAATCAAAGCGCTCTATGCACATTATTAGTTCATTGTGCATTTGTCCAACCCATTATGAATAGACCTAAATCGTAAAAACAAGCTATAGCTCATTGTTGAAAAGCCCCATAAAAAATTAGCCGCGAAGAACTTCGAACAATGGTGGAAAGATGTCTCCTACCCGTGGACACACGGACGCAAGGACGATCCATCATAACCCACACTCTCCCCCTCACACTCACCTACTACTGCCAACATGAACAAACTACTACTAATACTGATACTGATACTGTTACTGCTGACATGGACATCGACTCAAAAAGGACTCGAAAACACTGTTGGGTTCCCCTTTTATGAGCAGCATTTTTATATACCAATTCCCAAAACCGCTGGGAACACGTCTTTATATGGCAGTTGTAAGCTAGAAACATGTTAATTTTTTTTTTTTGTCGACCGGAAGACGTCATTGGAATACGTCTACATACGTCGATGTGTGTTGGGACTACGTAAAGAATTGGTTCAAAGCACGTCAGACATAAGTTAGAAATAAGTTTTGCGTAAAAAAAGACATTACCGCGACGTGTTTCGACTTATGAGTAGCTTATAAGTAGCCTTTGTGGACGTGTGTAAGCGTCCACATGTCGTGTGTAAAACTTATCCCCATTGCATGCGGAACGTGTGTCATACGCCGAGTACGTCGTAAAATTTTGAACATGTTTAAAATTTCTTGACGTACTCGACTTACTACGACGTATGATAGCGTACTTTAGCGTTGTACTCACGTATACCAAACTTGCTCATACCGTGTTTGACGTGCCCCTAACGTTTTAGACACATTTTTCTTCGGTCGGCATACGCTGGCAAGATCGCCAAGGTGTGACCGCGATGTTGACACTTCCATTTCTACGGCAGTTATGATTCGAATCGTTGTGCGTCAGCCTTTTAATAGGCTACGTCACGACATCGTCGGCGATGCGTGCAACGCGCTATGCCTAAGTTAGACTATCGTTGGGCATCGGTTGTGTAGGCCGACAACAGGTTCAGCATTCGTTGGTATAAGTTATCTATAACACAACGAAACGTTCTGTGTCCGTTACCAATGCGTTATACATAAGACCAAGTCGCTATGAATACGTCCGAATCTTTAAAAAAAAACATCAAAAGTTCAATGTAAGCCAGCGTTTTACATACATTTATTACGTTGCCATCGCTGGCTAAAACGTCAAGGTGTGACCGGGCCTTAAGAAATGGTGTGGCATAGGTCTAGAAAGAACATAAAGGTCCAAACTGAATTGGGGAGATTGTTCCAAAATCAAGTGAGCTGGAAGACAAATGAGGGGTGTTGAGCAGACATCCTGGAAGTTTTAGAGTTGAACAAGGAATTGGAAAGTTTCCTGATAGATGTTGTCAACCTAGTGAGTTGGAGACCATGACCTTCCTCAGTATGACCATTTTCCATTTTCCCTTGTAAGCAGTAATTGCCACCTCATTCCTTCCTCATCACCCCGAGAACTTTACAGGCACAGGCATTTGTACAACGTTCAACAGAGTACCACTCTCCTCGGTGGGCTTGGGCCACATAAACCCACTTTTCACTCTTGGATATTGTGGAGGTGCAGACAGCGCTATTGCCATTGCCCATCATATTTTGGTACAAGAGGGTAGAACAAACTGATATAGCCACAAGCACAAGCACCACTCCAAAGCATTCAGAGTATAAAACCAGGGCTGGTGAAGGATTCGGATGATGCTGCACATGACCCGGAATATGCCACGAGTTCACTTTTGATATTGATCCTGTTAAACGGTGTGAATGCAGCGGACCTGAGACTCTTGATATAAAAGGATGGCATAAATTTCTGTGTTCACTTCAGGAATTTGAATCCATGCAAAATTATTTTTCACGTGTGGAAATGACCCAGGAAGAGATGCTGCAGGAGTGAAGGAGAAAAAAAGAAGCAAAATTTCCCATTGGGTTTCTCTAACCGCGTGACAAATGCTTTGACCAAATCGATTGCAGATTGTGATTTTGAGCAAAGAAAATAGTCTCTCCAGCTCAAGACCATCAATGATCAAAGTGGCATGGGGTCTTGCATCCGCAGGCTCCAGCTCGGGTACGTTTGCAGTTTATTCCACTTGGCTTCATCAGGCATCCACAATCAGACCTGCACTGCTTGGACATGATATTTCTTGCACAAAATATTTTGACTGAAAGCACATCCCATGTCTGTGATAAGTTAGTGAGTGCTACCATTTGGTATTCTGTTCTTTCCTTTCCTACATCAGGGATAACGTTGTCGGTCATCTGACACATAGCTTGTATGTTGAACAAACCAGATGGTGGTCTCCAAAGTGCCACGTGGACCTTTATTGTTGTTTTGAATGTTGGCCAACTGCCATTCGAAGGGAGCTGGGATTGCTAATTGGACAATGTGATGCCTATCCTACGAATCTGGCATGTTGAACTTTCACTACCACAGGCTCACTGGGCTTTGCCTTTGAGAAGGCAAAGCAATCTGCTGGTGCTTTGTCCTACCACGGATGAGCGTGACCAAAATTTATGGTGTATGCAGCAATCTGAGGACCCCTTGATTTGCTGCAGCGACATCAAGGCAGTTTCCTCTGCTAATTGCTGGCTTGTCCTCGTTCGAGTGCATTCGATGAACCGACCCTTTTTTTCCTTGTAGAATGTGTTTCTGCGAATAGGCCAAAGTGAATACTGTTCCAAATTTTTTAATTGAAGCTCATTGTAGAGGTCTAATTTGATCGAAAACATTTACCTTTCATCATGGTGAATTTCCTTTGTGACTTTTGGTGATTTGTTTGTTTGTTTGTTTGTTTTTAACACGGCAAAATAACAAAATAATTTTGATAATTGAGCTAAAATCTGTGGAGCATCTCAGCCGTATTAGGTTGACGATCCACGTTCAGTTCTACCGTATGTATATATATATATATATATATATATACACACACATCAGGGTCCACCTAGCATTATGAACAACCAAAAGAAATGATCTTGTGAAATGTTCCACATACTCCGTATTTGTACATTCGTAAATGGGCCAGTCGCCTCAGAGTCGTCGTCTTGGAAGGTTGCATACTCCATGGTGCACTACCTCTTCTGGCACTGCAACAGATCAAACCCAGAACCTGATAGGTCGTAAGGGAGCATCCTGCTGCCGAGCTATCTTGAATAACTTTTCTTGTGGATTTTCTTTGTTTGTGACGATACCCACAGGAAAGCAAGACGGTATCAGCTTCTGTTTAATGGTTGATTGCCAATATCTGACGAAGGCAGTCTTTTATTGAATGGGATTTGTAGGGACACAGACATAATGATAAATGGGTGACTTCTCCACGACACTAATAGGCATTTGATGAATGTACAGGACACATTTGCCATCCGTGGTAAGATATGGCAATGTCTGGAGCAAGCAGGATGAGATACCTGACTTGCTAATGTAAAAATTGTGTGGAGTCAGTTGGGAATCGAGCCAAAAATGCCATCTGGATTTTTCTGGAGATGTCATAACCACTGATGGTGAATTTGCACCGTGAACTTACTACCATCATTATGGTACTTCATTGAGCCTGTGGCTGAAGATATTATCAGCAGTAGACCATGGTGCTTGCACTTTTGCGAGGTTATTCCGGAAAATCAGTCAGGTGTCCTTTTGCTGTCAATCTAATACGGTTGTTCATTGCTGCAGACTTTGGAGTTAAATCCCTCCCTTCATCTTGCACTCTCTCCATTTCCATATCTTTACACTCCCCCCCCCTCCCACTCTATTCTCTACCTCCCCAAATCTGTGGGAACTCATGTAAATGAAAGTGGACCACTGTATCGTGGCATGCAGTGTACATCTGTCCAGCAGCACCAGCCGCTTTTTAAATGAAAAATACCCCAGGACATCATGTCCTGAATACTGCTTGCCGGTGGGTCGATTGGATTCGGGATCAAATCTGGTGCACTCTCCATGCCATTTCGAGGCCGGAGGTGGTGGGGCGAGCAGTGCAGATGGGGGTGTACTACGATTGTTGGCACTGCATTGTCTCGCTGGGTGGATGTAATCTTAGCCCACTCTGAGGGAGTCTCGACAGCCAAACAGAATAGGTGACTGGCTGCTGTGAAGCTTTGATTTAGAGGGCGTACCTCATAGTCACTCCATTTATTTCCCTTCACCTCATTACATTCCTATTTCTTAGAGTTGTTGTTTTTTGTTTTATTGATCAAAGTTGATGTTTCCTTGCTAACCAGGAAGGAGTTGGGGTTCATCTGTTCTTGGACAAAAGATTACATGGCTTATTGATATGCTCGATTTCCGTATGCCTCATGGTGGATCTCCTGGCTTACACTGAGTGCCAATTGTGGTGATGTGACTCCTAGCAAGGTTACATACATGGATTTCAAAACATTAATGTTTTTGATATTGCACCACGATGTTGGTCATGTCTTTCTCTGGATATTCCTGTGGGTATATTTTGTTTGATTTCTCCAAAACACATGATCGAAATGTTTATTACTTGAACAGGAAAATCTAAACTGTAATTCTTTTTCACTTTTCCTGTGTTTGTTTTCCTTTGGAAGTGTTGCTTATTCATACTTCTAGATCTTGTGTGCTTGTGTCATGAATACCAAAGACCTTCGGACGCAAGTTTCAAATTCGGGAAAAATATGCCTGAGGTCATGTCACACACGATCACCAACCGAGGCAAGGCTGGCAGGATAGCCTGGAGATATGCACACTCGCCTCAAAGCTGTCCAGCCTGAGTTTGAATTCTGACCTAGCTCTAAACTGTCATCCCAGTATTTCACGGGCAGGGCGATTCATCAGTGTGCGTGCCGTCCCTCGGATTGACATTAAACTGGGCGTTCCATCTGCCTGAATTGGTTGGTGGATGTTGAAGATCCCATGGTGTCCGTCTCAAAGATCACAAAACACTTGCCCATTGGACCCAGTGCACAAGAGGTGAGGAGGGGTCGGTTTGACAGGTGGGTATAAGTTATTCATCAATTGAATGATCACTGCTGATCATTGCAATCAACAGTCATAACTTATGCCGACCTGTCAAGTCTCTTTAAATATGCGAGATTAGCACCAAGTGGCAGTCTGTGGTTGGTTTGCGAGAGTTGCCCCCACTGGGAATTATAGGGGTTATTGAGAGGTGCGACTCACCGCAGAGAGGGAGGCTCTCGTAAAGGCAGAGTCTTTGACGAGTACATCTCTCAGCTAACGTGACACAAAAGCGTCGGTACTATCCGAGTAGGCCGCCCGAAGGATGTCACCAAGGGCAGCACCTTGGAAGAGACTGGAGGAAGTGCTAATCACTCTTGTGTTGTGGGCCCTTAATCTGTCAATGATGAGGACACCATCACCAGCTGCGTGGATTGCTGATACAATCCAACGCTAGACAGTATCGCAAGAAACTGCCTTATGTGGTGCCCTCACTCTGATGAGAGTTGCAGCGATACCCTTCAGGTGCTCTGTACAGTCCAAATAACACCACAGTGCCCTGACCAGACATGCCAGTTTTTCCTCAGTGGAGGCAGCTTCGAGGTTTGGGAGGACCTCTTCCAATGAAGCTGAGGCTCGCCCTTGCTTTTTGGCCAAGGACGTGTGATGGTTGATGGTAATGCTTATTACCATCAACTTTCTCATAAATGGTGTTTTTTCATTTACAAAATTGATTCTCATTTTTTTATTTTACAGGAGAGAGGCTCATGAAGGAGCAAGATGGAGCGGACAGTGGGACAATCATCAAGGGGATAAATTAATAGGAAAAGAGGAGAATGCCTGGTGTTGGCTTAATGGTGAGGGTGGTGTCCTTGGTATCCTCAGGTCCTGAGTTCAAATCCCGCTCAGCTGTTGAATTAATACTTGGTGGGGTTAACTCGGCTTGTCGTCCTTCCGAGGTGGCCAGCATGCTGGTATACTGTGTCGGAGTGGCGACCCGTCCAGGATTGTACCAAAGAGCCAAGGAGACTGCTTGTGTAGCACCACCACTCTGCACAGAGTATGGTCCCAATGGATTGAACGGATGGAAAAGAGGAAACTTTGAAACTAGCAAGTAAAAGGGTTGTGTTAGAAAAGGTTAGTGAAGATCAGGGTCAGAATTACGGATGATAACAGATGGTGTATTCAATGCACACATAATGTATGATAAATGGGCTGTGAAGGGATTTGTCTTTACCTTACTTTATAAACCTCTCACTCTGCTTTATAATGTTTGATGATGGCAGCATTTTTTTTTGATTAACTTCACCAGACAAAATTACACTTAATTGTGTGTGTGTGTGTGTGTGTGTGTGTGTGTGTGTGTGTACGTACGTACGTACGTACGTACGTACGATCATACATTAAATTGAATAGCAAGGAAGGTAATTTCATCTGGAGGTACAGCTATAAGCTATGGGAAGGAAGTCTGAAAAGTTAGGTCGTATTTCAGGGTTGACTGTATGGACACAGCTGAAGCCGTGTATCTGCTGGACGCACAGCTGAGGCTGTGGACCCACTGTTTGGAGAGGTTCTGGGTCGAAAGAGTTGAAACCTCTGTGAAGAATGGAGCCCAGCTGATGATCCAGGCAGTCAGAAAAGCAGACAATTTCTTACAAGTGACTGAAGTTCTTACTTTAAGGATATCGAGGTTGGCAATTAAAATGTAGTTAATTTTAGGTAGTATAGAATTTGTATCATTTACAACATCCTTTAAATGTTAATATAACATTTTGTGAAGAAGAACGGCGCTCGGGAGAGCATATACTTCCAGTGGGCTTGAACAGCTTACGTTTTGTTATCCCACTGATAGGCCAGATCTGCATCCGGACTTGAACCAAAAATCGAATCGATTTCCTTGTAACACGCCGAACCTGTCCACCGAGCGTCGTCCGAATCCGTCCATAACTTTTTGAGATATCCTGCTCGCAGATAGGTAGATCGACAGACAATCAAACGGGTGAGTACATAACCTCTGTCCACCTTCGGTGGCAGAGGTAATAACCATCACTGTTCAATAAATGGCTGCTGTGAGGAATTACTTGTGCACGTGCGTGTGTGCGCGTGCACTTGCGTCACAAGTACATTGTCTCCAGCTCCCCTTACTGTGCTACAAATTGCTGACATAATTGCTGAATTGCTGATATCAATGCTGCCGCCACATTCTGAACTGTTAATAGACATTGCTAATTCAAGCAGAGGCAGATTCCATGGTGGAAGAATCGTTTGAGAACATGTCCAGTATGGATTGTGGAAGTATGGGTATGGTTCTTTTTTGTTTGTTTGTTTAGAGAGGGGCATGAAAAATAGACGCCTGGTTCCCATGTGAGGCTGTTCATTGTGATGCATACCTTTCAGAGCTCATCTTGGCAGTTTTCATTGTGCTGGTTTGCAGCTTCTAGCATCGGCTCTGCAATGGTCAGATTGATGTTTCATGAAACTAAAAGTCTTTGCACAGTCCAGATGTATTTGTTGATATTGTTTGTCGCTGTGATGTCGATGACGTCAATTATTTTTTTCGAACTTTTGTTTTCTTCACATCATACAGTTCATTTTGAAACTATACTTGTCTAACTTTGCGGTTACTTTTTTTTGGCTCCCAAGGTCAATATGTTTTCAGATGAAAGAAGGAAATTGGAAGTATTATTTGTGGTTTCGCTGCACGGATTTTTGACTTTGGGATGAGATTTTGGTTGCAGCGATATCTGACCTTTGCCCTCGTTGGTCATTCCATTGATTGGTTTGGCACAGCAGAGATTGAGCAGCCTCATGAGAATTGGAGCCAGTGTTACTGAGGCAACGGTCGGGTGAGCTTGAGTCGAACTGGTCCAAGGCATTGCTTCAATATCTGCAAACACAACAGAAGTAATAGCAAAGCAATTGTTTTTCACCAATTACAGGCTTATTTATGAACCAAATGTGTTTGTTTGTCCACATTTGTACATCTCTTGTGAAATGATGTAATTTTTTTTAGTCAATAGTACCATCTCTCATGGGACCATTGCCTACTTTTTTTTTCCTTTGTATGTGGCTCTTGATTAGTGGTCACAGCTCATTTCAGTTTAACCAGCAAGTGAGTGCAACTGCAACTGGAAATGAAGGGTTTAGCATTTCCTAGATGTGTCTATTGCTTCTCTATGTGCCTGGGAAAGATTTCTGGGCTGCGTCTATAATGGTTGTTAATGCCAGCTTGAGAGAGCGTTTGAACACAGTGCAAGCCTTTGCTGTCATTGGAGGATTTTTAGTTTTTCTGGGGTTTTAAAAAAAAAAAAATTTTTTGTCCCTGCGCTGTCTACCTTTGGTATGACTCTCGGCTCAGATATGAGCTGTCGTCCTGGTGTTTCACACGTGGGGTAATAGTGCGTGTCTTTCATGAAGAGCTAGCAAAGTATTGCTCAGACCCTAGTCCAGTTTTAAATTCACAATTCCTGCCATAATGCACAGGCACACTGCGTCAGTGGCACAGTCATGCCTCAGTAATGATGCAACTAGTGGGCTGAATTCAGAATTTGATCCCAGTCCCAATATGCATTTGCTAAGAACAACTTGAAGCTTCCCATACTTTGGCAATCAGTGCTTCAAACCTCTGTGCATGGTGTTCTAAGAATCCTTGTACTGCTGAAAGGAGGCTTAAAGCTCAGTGCACTACCATGAGTCCAATTTGATTGTCTTCGGCCTATACATTTTTTTTTTTAATATTCAATGCCAAGGCTTATGGAGGCGTTGGAGTGCTCAAATCTTGATATTTGTTAGTCTTTCTTGGTGACTACTATGACAGTACAGGTTTAAACTTGTAGGTGATTACCCTTGTGGCAGTCAACATATTGATGAGATATTGGCTCACTCTAATAACACCCCTCATTCTCCCCTCCATTCAAAACAAAACTACTGTAAGATTGAGCACTTGATTGCATAACCTCATTGGGGTATATAGATTGTAGTAGATCTGAGAAACATTGTGGATTAGCTCACTTTTCAGGGCAGAGGTGGGAGCCATAGCAGGAGCATTCTCATCGTGGTCCCTGTCAGATGTTTCATCTGTGAATCCTGCTCAACATCTGCAGTCACCACTATTATCACCAATATTTTCATGACCATCATGAACAACGATCTAGCCAAAGACCAATCAAGATATCAGCGTCACCAACAATGTGGCCCTTGTTGGGTTTGGCACTGAATATGTTTGCCTCAATATTGAAGGGTTATCTCGAGCAAAACAACATCTTGTCAACATCCACAAAGAGAATGGCTGCCACATGCTGTGCTTGCAAGAAACATGTGGCACATTGGCAACTTGTGTCCTCACGTCACTGAGATGAAGCTTGTTATTCAATGACAGCATGAGTAGTGTTGAAGTGCCATATTTACGAAGCCTGACATCATCATCATCATCATCAATACCTCCTGCCTGACTGTGACAACATTGAGATCGTGACCACAGATCTTGGAGTCAGATCCACGTCTTCAGTATTGAGCCTCCTCAAAAAGACCTCATCTGCTGATTCATCCAATCTTGACCATGGCAAGAGCAGAGTGATCATAGGAGATTTCAACAGTCATCATACTAGGTGGGGCTACACCACCACCTCAGAAGATCAATCCATCCATCGATTGGGACCATACTCTCTAAAGAGCGTTGGTGCTGCCGAAAAATTCTCCTGGAATATTGGGCACAATCTTGGACGGTTCGCCACTCTGACACATGATCCTTGAATGGCTCAATCATCCCAGCAAGCTGGTACTCATTTTTGCCAACCTCAGAAGGACGACAGGCAGAGTCAACCCCACATGGTTTTAATTCAATGGAAAAGCGGGATTTGCACTCAGAACCCTGGGATCCCAAGCCCGCCACCCTCACTATTAAGCCAACACCAGTCATACCAGATTGAGAGGGGAGGGGGGGGAGTAAGTGGAAGAGTGGGCAGACGTACACCTCCTAGAAACTCATCCATGACCCAAAACTTCCATGCTCCTTCAACAGCAGTCACTGTAGAAAAGACGATAATCCTGACTTGCTTTTCAGTAACAGCTGGCCTGTACAGAAAAGCTCTGATGGGCCTTATCCATCATGATCACAACATTGTCCCATAGCAATCCAGATTAACTCTGCAATTACACCTCAAAAAGTCTCCTTCCACAACCGGTTCAACTTCAAGAGGGCAAATGGAGGGGATTCAAGGTTGGTCTTGATTCAGAAGTTGAGAGAGTTGAACCAATTCATGATAATACGACCTACTTATTAACACATAGTGCATGTAGTGTCAAAGAGGCCCATCCATATCCCACATGGCTATGGAGAATTTTGTATTCCAGGTCTAAACTCCTGAGCTATATCAGTTGTATGAAAATACAAGATCATGTTTGGGGAAGATCCTATTTACTAAGGAAACCATCCTGGCTGGCGAAGAGCTGACCTCTGCAGTATTGGAGGAGTGGCGAAAGTCATGGCAATTCCTAAAAGAAAATCCAGACATGACCCACAACAGTTTAAAAAGCATGAACAACCATCAGAAAGCTGTTTCCACCCACATAAAGCCAAGCTACATGACACATTGCTGCAGATCATGCAAAGGAACGTGACCCCGCACGGAATGGTAGCCACCGATGCATCCTGTCTAAAACCATGCAAATGTCAAGAGCCTATACGTTCTTTCCGTCATTGCCCCTCCATGCATCAGAGCCACAGCAAGCCGAATGGCGCACTAAATATAGGTCTGATAAAAGGCATCCCCTGCATGAAATACTGCGGTCAAGAATCTGCTGAAGTTCACAAAGTTATTCGCATTATATTTATTGTATGATTGGATACTATAAGAAGAACTGACATCGTGACCCCAGGGTATATCGTATTAGATATGAGAATGAACAATCTATTGTAAAGTAAAGTTGATCTTGCGTGCGGACTCGCACTCGCACACACAAATACCGATGACTATTGCCTCTCCCATCCCTTTTTCGGAACAACTCGGAATCTGCCAACCGTTCATTGTTTTCCCATGACGATAAACAACCCGCTTTTGTTTGCAATGTTTTGCTTATATGTTTTTTCCAACTCGAGTGGTGTGCTCAACTTTAGTTATGAGCAGTCGGTTTGGCCTCAAAGTAATGCGAGCAAGTATTTTCTCCCACCAGGAGCGTGCTTATTAAATGCTACACCCACCTACCTCCTCCCAATGTTTGCCTCACAAAAACGTACAACAAATAAGCTTCATTATCTTGCTCCTTTTGCTTGTTTATTCTTCCAATCGGATGAAGTATTGATTTTTGAACTCATTGCATACTTTGATGCCATAAAACTCCCACTGATTCTTCTAATTGGACATTAATGGTCCAATTTGCACAGTAAAATTGTCTGTTTTGTTGAAGGGCCTCGGTGAGGGGGGAAAAGGGGGGCGCGCAGTGTTATACAGCAGCTCAAAGTAATCAAGTTATTGATTCCTTACAGCATAGGTAATGAGCTTGTTCTGTGGCTTCATTTATTGTGAGCTTAATTAGTTTTTCCTGGCATCTCATTTGCTCAAATAATAGACATAGGCCGAATACAACCTCAAACTCTGCCGTGATTGCCTGTGGAGCAGTTATTTTATCCTTCCATGTTAATCAGCCTTGCAGCTTCTTGTTTATGTTTATCAGATGTGTTTATATTACCATTATGTCATGTTCGGTAAGTGCTTCCATCTCACGGTCTTCCCCTACTCTTTCCCCTTCCCCCCAACTTCCAACATTGGTCTTGCCTCATGGAAGACGGTTTAATTGCAAAACAAAGTGGGATGTTTAGGTTTATCTCTATCATAATTACCTGCCAAGGTGTTGCGTAATTGAAAGGAATTGCAAAGAGATTTACGTTTGATGATTTTGGAATGGACAAGCAACGCATCATAACCACCTATCGGGTAGGTCTTGATGAGATCCTGATTGTGACCTCAGTGTGTGAACCGAGAACAATGCTTCCCCTCAACCACATTATATCCTTGCTGTGCGAGGGGCATGAAACACAGGTGGATGTTCTTCACAAACCTGATAGCAAATGTGTTGTTATGAACAATGCCAAAGTGGGGCAGTGCTTTTAGAGTTATTTTTATTTATTTCACTTCGGACAAGGATGAAATGGGTGGATGTGGTTCAGAAAGCATTTTAACTTGGTTAGGAAGAGGTATAAAAGGCGAGAGAACATAATGATGGAGCATTGCCACTCTGCCAAGTGACTATTTTTTTGGTGTAAACAAAAGTATCCAAGTCGCCTTGGACTCCTGCTGGGAAACATTGCTTTTATGTCTATGTTTTTGAAGAGCGTGACCCACCCTATCCAATTTATTCACGTTAATTTGATTTCGCACGAGCCGAGGTCCGTGCTTGCAGGAAACTGTTTTCAAACAGGTCTTACATTTCTTTTAAAGTGGCTTCGAGTTGACCAAAAATTTTGTTCCACTCTCGGGACTCGCCAGCAAGTCGGACATAAATTATGGAGAGCAGGATTCTGGATCACTTTCAGGCAGGCGAACAGAAATCCCGCTGCTTCGCACGGCAGGGAACATTGTGCAATTTTGAAACTGCATCTGAGTGTTCTGAGTCTCGACTTGGCCATTGTTCCGTCCTGCCCAAAGCCAGCAAAAGTAACGTGATGATGGTGTTGAAAGGTCATTCCGTGAAGAAGTCGACTTCCCTGTTACTGTTGCAAAATTATCAAGTATATTTTTCGCTAACGGAGTTTTAAACAAGATTGAAAAGCGGGAGCGGTGATGTAATTACTTTGCGATCCGCGGACAAGATTGAGGACATGTATTGCTGAAGCCGACAGCGCCATTTGCCGTGATTTGCAGTCGCGCAGAGGACTACCTTAACTGCTACCGCATTGATTGTTTGATCGACAGAGGGTTCCAGTCGCCCCCCTCCACTCCCATTCCACCCAAATGGGAGTTGAAGCAGGACACATGGGGGTGAATAAGCTGCACACACGCTGAATGAAAGCAAGGAGAGAAAGGGGAAAGGGGGAAATAAAACAGAAAAGGAACAAACCAACTAACAAATGAGAAGAGGTGAGGGGTGAGGGGGGCAGAAACCCATAATAACCTGGAAAAAGGGAGTGCTTGGGAATAGGGTTATTTGGGGTAGAAGAGATGAGCATGGAGAGGGGATTACCTGAGGTAGTGGTGAACAGTTGTCTTGAAGACCTGGATGGAAGAATGGGATTAAACATATTGAGGAAGCTGGTTCCACAGGCATGAGAAAAAAAGGGCCAAGTTGTCTAAATTGTTGTATATTTTGAAAAGTTATGTGTTGTGGATGATGATTATTGGATAATTTTTTTCTCAGAATATAGAAATCAAGATTTCTGGATCGTCTTTGTCATTCTTCTGCCGGCTTTGTGTGCATTCGTTCATTTTGGGAGTCTTTGTCGAAGTAAAAGACATTTCCTTCATGGGCAAGCACCACATTCATCATCGATTAGTTTCGTATTATATGATCTTATAAGCATTAAAATATTAGGGCTGGTAAGATAGCATCGACTCTTCAAGCTGTCTAGCCTGGGTTTGAATCTCAACTCGGCTATAAACTGCCCTTCTGGTGTTTAGCATGCAGGGCGAGGAGTCTGTGTATATGAGGATTCCTTCCCTCGGAAGGATGTTGAGTGGGAGGACCTGTTTGCGAGCACTGGTCGTTAAAGATCGCATGGTGTCTCGCAGCTCGTGGAAGAGTTGTCACCAGCACCCTGGCCAAATTACTGACCAAATTTCCTTCGGTCAAACATCAAGCCGAGCCAGCCGGTTCGTGAAAGACTTTGGGGGGGGACGCACAGGTAGAAAGATTGATGGACTCAATAGGTGTTGATCGAGGTATGCTAACCACCATGGGAAGCAAGGAGAATCAGATGTTTCTGAAGTTAACCCCTCACTTTTGCTCCGATGAAGGGTCACCGTCCATAACATCAGCATGACCGATCGTTTCAGATTGTCCATTTTACATTCGAGTATATCACTTCCTCCTGGTATTAAAAGTTAAGTGGAGTTCTTTTGCTGGCCTTGGAGGCACCGTGCTCAACACTGTGCGGAATTGGGTAAAAAAAAAAAAACCTCATCAATAGCCAGGACGGCACATTACCGATGACTTCACCATAATTTTCCAAAATATATTGGTGTAAAAACGCTTGTGTGCATCATCTCCAACCGATGTGTGAAATGAGAAATGAAAACAAACACATCATGTTATTTGGTCATATCAATATATAGTGTTTGATAAACATGAATTTGACATGACAATGTCAACACGTGTTTGCAAGACACATCTCCAGAGGCTCGAAGAGGGGTGCAGTCAAAAGTCAGATAACAGCTCAGTATCTGGTGTGACCACCATTTGCGTTGACACACACTTGTCAACGGTGCCTCATTGAGGACACAAGATGGTTGAATAATGCTTGAGGGATGTCATTCCAGATATGTACCAAGGCCTGCCGCAGTTGTGCCAACATCGCCAGCTGATTTTGAAGACTGCACAATCGTAGTTATATTTAATCTCACACATACATGTTCTATGGGAGAAAGATCAGGTCAAACAGCTGGTCAGGGAAGTGTGGGAATGTTTTGTTTTGCGATGAAGTCAGCGACCACTCGTGCAACGTGAGGGCGCGTGTTATCCTGTTGAAGTGTGATGTGACGTCCATGAACCTGCAGGAACGGAAGGACTGAGAACATCGTAGGACCGAATACCTGTCAAATTGCCATCAATGACCATCAGTTTTCCCTTCCCGTTGATAAACACGACAACGGCCATCACTACTGTCAAGATGGTACCTCGACTCATCTGTAAAGAGGATAGCAGCTCAATCTTGCCTCCTGAACCTCAGACGTTGTATGTACCAAGCTGTCAAGGCACATGTTGATTGACCGTTAGATTGCTAGGGTACACACGTCAGTATCATTTTGTGTATTTTTTATGGCGCACAGGATCTTCTTTCCGTTGGTATATAATTTCAAGCATACCTGCCTTTGTATTGCCACATGTTAAGTTGGTGTCAACTTGCATTGCACTGAGGGGGTGGGGGTCATTTAATAAAAATGGGAAGATTCAAGAGAAATTGGGAGCTCTCTGTCGAATTACATCAGAATTTGGGGTGAAAATGCTTTGATGGAGATAACCGATCATCTCTAGAAAATGTTGGAGATAATGTTATGCGAGCGGTGTGGTACGGTTACACAACGGACAAATATGGAAGATGAGATGGCACTTCTCACTTGTAAACCGTTTGAGGGTTCTTAACCAGTGCCAACAGTTCTGAGACGAAGCATAGTGGAGCGTGCTATGTTTGTTTCTGGATGTTAAATATGCTACGGTATCTGTTGAAAGAAGAGTAGGAGTGCGACCCGTTAACTTGCCTGGCCATACACATTTTACCAACGGATAATAAGAGGGTATACAGGTCAAAAACAGTATGTGATGTGATGTATAAATCATCATAACATGTTTAAAGCTCTGCACTATTAATCATACATACCGATCTGGAATGACATAAAGTCAGGTTGGGCATCATCTCCATCCAGGAAGTTGGCTGACATGTATCTCCAAGTCATTCGTCTTACCAGTGGCCTCAAACATTCCGCATCGCTGAGCCCAGTCCACTGCTATATATTCACCATCCAAATGATTATGGGTCTCACGATCGAGCTCTCTTTCCTTGAACCTCACCTTCCAACAGTTCTTTCCGTGAACAGTCGTCTCTGAAGAGTATGACCAATGTAATCCACATTACGTTCATCGATTGCATCCAACAAGCTTCTCTTCCACAGAGCTTGAGGTCCTGTTGTATTTCACCAAAATTTACACTTGTAGAAAAGTTTAATCTTGAATTCTGTAACTGTTGCCTTCAACATGCCTGCTGACTGTTATGTTTTCTGCCAGGTGGAGGGATTTGGGATATTTTAAGCTCCAAATGTTGCAAAATAAAAACTCATATATAGAGATTAGGTATTTTTTTTCTCACTCCTCCCCTCCTTTATGCTGACTAAGGTACGCGTATGAACCTGTACATAAATTACTTTGTCATCGGTGTTTTTTCCATCACACAAATTGCATAATTTAGGAAAACTAGAAATACCCGCTCCCTACGGGAGCCGTCGGGGGCAGGAGGAGCGGGATGGCCTAGACAGAGGGTCATGCTTATCATGCGGATGACTGTGTGTTAATTTTATTTTTCTTCTTGTTGTTATTCTTTAACAGCCACATACAATTATTCCCACATTCTTGTCAGGTTGGCTGTGGGAAGCTTGGCCCAAGTCTTTCACAAACCAGCTGGCCAAGCTCCACATTTGACTCAGCTTAATTCAGGAATTTGGAATTTGTTGAGGGTGCTGGTGATAGCTCGCCTGCTATTCACAAAGGACACTGGGATCTTTAACATCAACCAACTTATGCCGGCAAATGGGACACCCAGTTTCACGTCCATCCGAGGGACGGCGCACATTGATGAATCGCCCTGCTTCTGAAACACCGGGATGACAGTTTCTAGCTGGGTCGAGATTCAAATCTCGGCTGGACAGCTTAAGGGGCTGTCACACCTTGACGTTTTAGCCAGCGTATGGCAAGGTCTCAAAATGTATGTAAAACGCTGGCGTACGCTGAACTATTGATGTTTTTTTAAGTTTTGGGCGTATAATAACGTGTTGGACGTATGCATAACGTATAAGTAACGTACACAGAACGTTTTAATCACATATAGATAACTTATGCCAACGAATTCTGAGCGTGTTGTCGGCGTTCACAACCTATGCCCAACGATAGTCTAACTTATGCATAGCGCGGCAGCGTACCGCCGACTATCACGTGGCGTATGCTATTCCTTGCCTGCGGCTCAACGATTCAAATCATAACCGCACCAGACATCGAAGTGTGAAGCTGCTGTCACACCTTGACGTTTTAGCCAGCGTATGCTGACGTATGAAAAATTTGCTGAACCAAGCTGGCACACGTCGAATACGTTATGGGTAAGTTTTGTATACGTTAAGTGCATGCTGGCATACGTCGTAGTACACTGGCATACGTCGTCATACGCCGAGTACGTTGAGAAATTTTCAGCATGTTGAAAATTTCTCGACGTATGACACACGTTCCGCATACGCTGGCATAAGTTGTAGGCACGCTACGCGATCGTTGACACACGTTACTTGTACGTTGCTCATAAGTCGAAACACGTCGAGGTAATGGTTAGCGTCAGTGTTCCAGACTCCGTTTTTCTTTTCTTCGGTACGACGGTGATGTTAACACTTCGATTTCTAGTGTGGTTATGATTTAAATCGTTGAGCGGCAGCCTATTAATTATATTATATTATAACCGCACGAGAAATCAGTGTCAACATCACCGTCATATTGAAGAAAAAAAAAATACCAAGGAGTCTGGAACACTGACGCTAACCATTACCTTGACGTGTTTCGACTGATGAGTACCTTACAAGTAACGTGTGTCGACGTGTGTCAACGATCGCGTAACGTGCCTACAACTTATGGCCAAGCGTATGCGGAACGTATGAGACATACGCTGGCATACGTCGAAAAATTTCAAGCATGGAAAATTTGTCTAACACCTCGGCGTACAAAGACGTATGCCAGCGTACTATGAAAAAAAGCCAGCGTACTACGACGTATGCCAGCGTGCTCTTAACGTATACAAACTTACCCATAACGTACTCGACGTGTGCCAGCGTGCTCTTAACGTATACAAACTTACCCATAACGTACTCGACGTGTGCCAGCGTTTTAGCCAAATTTTGCATACGTCAGGCATACGCTGGCTAAATCGTCAAGGTCTGACAGGGCCTTTAGAGGCGAGTGTGCATTATGAATAGGGTTTTGTGTTACATGAAGGTCACAATTGGGATATTCATGGGAAAAGTGTGTCAGGGGCAATATCGCACGTCACACTCTTGAAGCCATGGCTGGGAAAAATGACATGAGGTCCCAAGATGCAAGTTATAAACCATCTATGTGCAGTTCACAAAATCTTAAGGACAGAAAAATCGGACAGGCATTGGGATACATCATTCATGCATAAAGACTCATTTGAGTACCTTACCTTGAGGCCAAGCAAGTTCAGTCCGCTCGGATCCGTTATTCTGTGGGGAACGTGATGAGCATAAAATGCCTCAAGGATGTCTGGTTTGGTAATCATACTTTGGAAAGAATTGATGGAATAGTTTGTGTTTCTAATAATTTTTACTTCCATCAGGAACTGTGCCCAATGAAATGCCATGCTCCCTTTCTCATCACACACACACACACACACACACACACACACACACACACACACACACACACACACACACACACACACACACACACACACACACACACACACACACACACACACACACACACACACACAGTGTCATTCATTGTTAACTCCAGATTTGGGTTTCAGTAGGTGGAACGGAGCCCTCCCAGGTGTGTGTGTGTGTGTGTGTGTGTGTGTGTGTGTGTGTGTGTGTGTGTGTGTGTGTGTGTGTGTGTGTTTTTTTTTTTTTCTTTCCACCATATTTCTGCTTGTTATTACCTCAACACAGTTAGGTTTCTTATCAAGACTTGTCCTGTTCGTGTTCCTGTCTGAACCCCCTGGCTAATGATCCAGGGAACCCAGGTTAAAAACCCATATGTCATATATGTTTGTCCATTGTCGACTCATGTCCTTGTATTCCATGTGAAGTTTATTGTTCTGAGCCAAGTACTGTACATGGATGTCTAATAACGTCTTTGTCCTGAATGTGAAACGTATGCAAGCTCCATCAGGAGTCAAAGATCACGAGAAAAAAAAATGATACTCGGACCTTGAGATGCATTCTTTGGCTCTTAAGAAAGGGATCAAAAACAGATTTACCTCTTTGCCATCTTCAGTAGCTTGGTGCGAGTGACTCGGTGGTGGAGTGGCTTTTTGCCTTGTTGCATTGTTAGAGTTTCCGTACAAGGAGCTACGATACAGGAGGAGGCTGTTAGGCCCATCACGTCTGCTGAATGTTTGCCAACCTATGGTTGTTTGTCATTGCCCAATCCTTTTTAACGCTGAGCATAAAGAAAGCAAGTAGCACGTACCATTTTTTTGTCTTTGGCATGACTCGGCCGGGGTTAGAACGACCGACAACCCAGACTTTGAGCGGATGCTCCAACCATTACACCACCAAGTCATTGCCCTCACTGTGCTGCACATTTGATTTACATGGCTGCTCAGGAGAATTTTCCACCCCCTGCGACAGAGTGACAACCTGCCCAAGATTAGTTCTTAGCTATGGATGCCTCATGACATAACGTGTGCAGCTCGAGACTCTATCAAGCACATTATCTTCCAACCGCCATCATGTTGAGTGGTGTCTATAGAGCAGCAGCTTTGCTCACAAGACTGTTCACTTTAGGGGAGGTCATAGCTTCAGAATCGATGCTCGGTCATGACAAGATAAAAGTAGAACAAAGCTTATTATGAGTTAATCCGTCAGATTGCTAATCCTGCAACTTGTCTGTGCTTGAAGATACCTTACTATTATCTGGTTTGTGTGCCTTCAGTTCCCATTGAATGAGTTGGAGAAACTGCTGTCCATGACATCAGAAATGCTAGCATTACCATAGAAAGCAAGCAATAAATCAAACCTCAGAGACTTAAAATAAAGGTGGAATCACTTCACTGCTGTTGATGCCAAAGCGCATGACAAGTGACAAACAAAAATAAATTTCCTTCTGCAAGTCTCAGAGACATCTGATCTCTGGTGCGCAAATCCTGCAGTCGTGTACTCTGTGACATGGTGATGAAACACAGCTATTGCCCACAGAAGATAACTCATAAGCTTCCATGGGCATGTGACATGTGACGCTTGGCAATATCATAAGAGCACTTTGAAGCTCTTGGTACAGAAAGTAGGAAAGGTAGGTTGAGACTTTAAACCATGGCAGGCAAGAAAACCTTCAAAAAAAATCTGAACCAAAAGGACAGAAGCAAAATACTACTGTACTTTTCTAAACCCAAATGTTATCCCATTATTCTGACACATTTTTGTCATGGACGATCAAAGTGACAGTTGGTTTTAAAACTATAATAATAATAATAATAATAATAATAATAATAATAATAATAATAATAATAATAATAATAAACTGGTATCGAGGAATTGAGGTGGTATTTGCGGATGGGCGAGGGGATTGATTGACATTAAAAGAGAGGATTGAAGAAAATACAGACACCTTCAAGTAAGAGGGTTTGGTTAAGTATGGCTAATTGTGGTAGAAAGGATTGTAGGTCGGGATGACATGAGGTGGTTGTGCACCACCTGCTTGAAGCCCTGGAGCGAACAGTCTCCGGAAGATGGCCCCATGGTTGGGAAAAAAGAAGAATCCCAAGAATTATTTTGTCTTTTATTCTCATCCAAAACACAAATCGTTTCAGACAATCATAGACAGTCTTGGAGAAAGATAAGCTTATGCAAGCATACTTGAGCATACACCTTCGTATCTTAAATCGATGTGTTCCAAGAAGCCGCACTGACTTGTTTCGTACAATGCACTCCAGAAGATCCTGATAAATTAAAGTTTTTTTTTAAAGTTTCTCTCTTTTCTGATTACAGGCAGACACGTTTGCCAACTTTGAGACTATGACTGAGAACTTGCTGGAGGAAATTTTGCAGCATGTCCTTATTTACAACCTCACGGTTCAACGGTTGAGGTGAGCATGCAAGTGACTGTTTGTCTGTATACCCTTCAGTCGTTTAATTACAAAAACTTGCACAAAGTACAATCAATTGTGGAAGCATCCGGTTGACTATTGTTTGGAGCAAAATGTCTCATCTTTAAGTTTTGGGTTTTTTTGATACCCATTCGTTTTGCCAAATTATCTCATTTGGAAATCACAAACATTGGTGTTATTATAATTACCTCGACCATCGAAGGTGGATGGAGGTTGTTTTCATCCCCGTCTGTCTGTCTGTGAGCAGAATATCTCAAAAAGTTGTGGACTGGTTCGGCCAAAACTTGGTGGACAGGTTGAGTGTGTAACGAGAATGAATTGATTCAAATTTGGTGAAGATCCGGACCCGGATACATTCAAAAATTTCAAGATCCGGATACTTGATGTTTCAAAAAGTCATGGGCGGATTAAGATAAAACTTGTTGGATGGGTTGGGGTTGGGTAGGTGACAAGAACCAAGCCAATTAGATTTTGTGAAGGTACAGTTGCAGATCTGGCCCATCAGTGAGAAACAAAATGTAAACTGTTCAGCCTGGTAGAAATATGCGCTCAACTGTGTGCTATTCGAGTTCTAAACTGTCATCGGGTTTTCAGTATCATTGCTGCCCCATTGTTTGTAAATTTTCAGCATATTGGTCGCATTGCAATTGTTTTGATACTACAGCATCAATGGTTCAACTAACGTTGAGCTTGTCACGGCAGGAGGTTAAAATCCCATGAAGTACCGAACGGTTTTAACTCCTGTGGAGTGGTTCCGAATTGTGGCAGACAACGTGCACACGGTTGAGAAGAAAGATGAGAAATTCAGCTCTTTTATTTTTTTTTTAAACCAACGGGTTTATTCCCAAACGAAAAACAAGGGATGATTGACCAGTGGAAGGAATACGATAGTGGGTTGGGAAGTTAGGAAGGAAGGAAGGAAGGAAGGGAATGCAATTGATAAATAATTGTATGCAACGAGGATAAAAGCTAGGTGCCACACTCTGGACTCAGTGACAGATGGGAAGGGAACAAAACCGGGGGCTCAGCTCTGGTAGTAGTGGGTGGAAGGATGGGCACAGAGCAGCCACGAGCAGGAGATGATGAGGAGACGAAAACACAAGGGCAGGTTGATGAACCCGGCCAGGGAGGAACAACGAAAATGCAGTCAGGCAGGACGAAGAAGCATAGGATGAAGACAGGTGGGCAGAACGACCTCCTCTTGACGGTCCTCTTTCTCCTCATACTCCCACAAACCTCTCACTTGCACGATCCATCCCCACCATTGTCAGCTCCTCCCTCTTCTCCCCAGGCACCACCCAGCCCCCCCGAAGGCGTTCATCACTCTGCCTGGAGGCGTTCAGCTCCACCCCTCGTCCTCTTTTGCCAAGTCTCCCAGCGCCCCCGGTAGAGGTTTACATAGGGGTTATACAGCACAATTTCCTAAACCATAATCCCGAACTAATTATTACCATGCACCACCCCCTGTATGGTGCACATTCAAATAAGGCAACCCTTAATCTGATGTGTCCCTAGTTACTACATCGAGATTGGTGAACAACTCGTACACGGACCATGCTACTCCATACATTCCTTTCTTCTCTATGGTAATATCTATCCCCACCTCCCCCCCGCCCCCACACAACGTAATAATGTTTCTTTTTTTTTAAATTTCACTAGCAAGTTGTCTGTGCCCAAACGGGATTGTAAACGGGGTGGGGATGGAGATGGCAAAATGCAAATGGTGTCTTCTTTCTTCGAGTCAGAAAGCTGGGATCAACTGTTCACATTTATTGCCACATCTGATGCAATTTAAATGCTGTAATGGTGGCGAGTTGCTCCATTTGAAACTGTTTGATTATATGTAGCTTTTAGATACCTTCGGTCAGTAATGAAAATTTGTGTTGGTTTCAAAGGCAGTGACCAGTTGAAAATTAATTGTAGGATTATTTTACAATCAGAGGATATGATGCGAGACCAAAGGGGTGTTGAAGCAAAATGGTTAGACCAGAGTAAATTTGAAGTTTGAGTGCTGAGCTATTTGTGAACATCTACAGGTCAGTTTGTTGAAACTTCGGAGGAGTCAATGCATATGGGGCCTTGGATTGGTAGTACAGAGTAAGTATGTGTGAAGAGAGAACAAAATTATTGTGGCAACCCTCATCAAGTGATCCACCACGGTGATAATTTAACGCCAACCAGTTCGTAACAAGATGCCTGGCCTATACTGTGAAATATTTTCATGTGAATGCTAATGCGTTACTCTGCATTATTAATGGATAGTTACTCTGGATTGTCTGCATGAACACCTGCCCAGGCCCCAGCACATTTAGAACTTTCAACTCCAAAGGGTAATTGCCTCTTCAACAAGTTTTATTTATTTACTTGCGGGGTGAGCTTCCACATTGTGTAAGCACATGAACCGCGCTTCCCCATTGTCTCGGGTCCCTCACCTGCATTCGAATTTTAAAATTATTATTATTTATTTTCTTTTTTTTTATTTTCATTTATGGATGTTGTACAACAACTCTATCACTTTTTTTCCGGTGGAGAGGCTTCGATGTCCATCGGCATGCAAAATTTCAGCTTTCTTTGTCACCCAGAGGGTACTGATCTTTAATATTAGTCAGTGAGTCAGTATCCGTCAGATGAACTCACCAGGTGTGTGTACTGGCCCCCACACTTTTCAGCGCTTGTATGGACTGGATTCTGAGGAGGATGTCGGAGTGATCAAGCTACATTGCATCATTTGGAAATGTCAAGATATCTGACCTTGATTTCACAGATGATGCAGTCATCTTTGCGGAGACTCTTGAGATCTTTTTGGGGGCCCTCGAGGTGCTGAATGAGGAGTCGGAGCCACTGGGATTATGGGTTTCCTGGGTCAAAACTAATATCCAGGCTTTCAACGACATATTGGATGCTGCTCTCTTGTCTGTACCTGTATGTGGTGAGGAGGTTGAGGTCACGGAGAGATTCACTAACCTTGGCAGTGATATTCTTTTGTCTGCTGGTTGTGAGCCAGAAGTTAATAGGCATCTGGGTTAGGCCTGGGGAGTCATGGGTTCACTGGATCATGGGGTGTGGCGCTGTCGGTACTTGTGCAGGTGGAGGAAAGTCCGAGTCTTCATGTCCTTGGTACTTCCAGTCTTGCTCTATGGATGTGAGACTTGGACTCTGACCAGGGATCTGAGACAGAGACTGAATTCCTTTGATACCAGGTCTCTTCGGCGAATCCTTGGTTATCGCTGGACCGACTTTGTGTCCCATGAGCGGTTGCTGAGAGGGACTCAAATGGGATTTTTACCTGCATAACCTGCATAGTCCGTGAGCGTCAGCATAGACATGTATCTCATTTTCCTGATGGTGATCCTGCTCACCAGATTCTCTCAGCGAGGGAGCCCCATGAGTGGAGGAGGCAGATGATAAGCCGATCACGTGCGTCGTGATGGGCCAGGCATCTGCCTGGGGGATGGCCAGACAGAGGCCCCTGGAGTACCGGCGGAAAGTGTACGCAGTGATGCGCTGCTCTGGCGCATACTCCCATTCCTGATCTGACCTGTCAGTAAGTCAGTCAGTGGTTAGAAAGAGCTTCATACATTAGATTATTTTTCACATGTTTCTTTTGAAGACAAGAAATATGCACTTTGTATGAAAGAGAAGGGTAGGATTTACAAATGACGTGTAAAACTGATGTGCTATTATTATTATGATCATTATTATTTTTATTATTATTTTAATTACCATGTGCACGCAAAGCAAAAACCGGGATTAAGCAATTGATTCACTTCTGTCTGTCTGCCGGTCCATCTTCAAACGTCAGTTTCTGATCGAGGAACAACTTCATTTCATTTGAATGTTATGTTTTGAACATGAATCGGAAAACAAACCTGTAGTTTAGCAGTACAGACCTTTGGCTCTGAGTTTGTCCTGATCGAGCATGCGCAGGGAGGAGTGAGATAAAAATAAAATTTTTACTCTGTCGCAGTGACTGTCGCAGAATGCCTGTCTGGCATTCAAACAAAATTGAAAATCATTCCAAACAGAAAACTAACAGCTTGGTTTTTGAAGCTGTCATAAAGGACACAAACAACAGGCTTGAATAACTAATACAACATGCTAATAAGGTAGTGTAAAAGATGCTGCACCAATCAAAAAAAGATCAATTTTTTTCTACAACCTTTAAAATCTCATTTATACTTGAATTGGATTATATATTATTGGATTATATGTACTTGAATATATGAGGTGCCGCGAGGAGGAGTGATGTAAGGGACACATCAGCCATTTTGGAGTTAATTCCATATAGCACTATTTTAACCCTTCCCCTATCATCCGAGCCTATCTTCATCATATCATTAAAAAATGTCGCTTTCATCACTCCGCCTCGCGGTGCCTCATACATTATGGGATTATATATACTTGAACTCTGGAACAAAAATCGCCTTTTTACCACTTTCAAAACCCTTCCTTTGAGCAGAACTTGGGCATGTTAAACAAGGCGGTGTAAAGACACTGCATCAACTGTGCGAAACTTCCGGAATTTATTTTATGCAACCTTTAAAATCATTATTTTATTTCAATTTGAATTATATACTTACTTGAACATGAATTATATACATGGGGTAAGGTGTTCCATAAACTTGATTTTATTATTATTATTATTATTATTACTACTTCTATTACTTTTATTATTATATTTTGTTCATACGTGTGATTCTAGGAGAATGTTCAGAATGATATGTAACATGTGACGCGAATGAGAGTCGACCACAATGAGTGTATTCGCATCACTTGTAGAATATACCAAAAGGGGAAGTCAGATTATTCCACTGTAGGTCATTAATGAGCCAGCTGGGTTTTATTATCAATCCAACAGTGGGTTGGTAGTCCTGAAACCAACTCTACTTGCTGAAGCTTAGAAACCAAATCTCAAATACTGCTGCCTTCCTCTGGATTTGAATCCACAACCTCTGAGATGCCAGTTCATGGTTCTCAGCTTGGCCACATTGACCACGGACTAACAAGCCACCACTGTGCCTAAATTTTGGCCAAAACATGTCGTTTGGACCATATTTTGAAGGCCTTCTTTTGTTTATCTACAGCACTCTGAAGCTGATAAGGAAGGTTTTCCAATCCTGTTTTAATCCCCTTCTGCGGTGTCGGAACTGCCAGTGCAGAAAATATAGATTATTTAAACCCATAGCTCCTGGGCATTTCATTTGCAAACCCGGGTTTGTTTACAGCAAACAAAAGCGCTGAGCTGAGTACTCGTACCCCTCCTCACCCCACCCCCAACCCTTTTCCCTTTTTTTGTTTTTCCTTCCACAATCTAAATTTCTCTCCACTATGTGCTGACCAATCACAAAAAAATTCATGGCTTATTGTTTGATGCGGTTTTTTTTTCTCTCTCTCTCTCTCTCTCGCACTCGCTCTTTCGAATCCCTTTGCCCCCAAAATTAAGCCTAATCCTTGGAAAATATTGGTTTTTGACTTGTAAATAAGATTATCCATTTTTGGATTGGTTTTTCACTTGGTTACAAAGCATTGGATGATGTGAAGTGTTGTTTTCTCCTCCAAGCATAATGTACAAAATCGTAAACAATTTTCAGAGGTGTTTTTTTTTATTTCGTTTTTACAATTTTAACAGAAATGCTTTGTTTTAATTATTTTTCTATTTTGTCTTCTTTTTCTGCCAATGCCAGCTTTATCGGTCACTCACTGGGAAACTTAATCATTCGTTCAGTGCTGGCTCATCACCAATTCCAAGGTTTCCTGCCACTACTGCATACATTTCTGTCGCTATCTGGACCTCATCTCGGCACTATGTACAACAACAGCACCCTCGTGAACACAGGTTCGTCACAAGCCCCACATACCCCGATACAAAGAAACAAACCGTGAGCTTGCTTTTGAGATAGGATTGGGTATCGAGGTGGAATCGTGCTTTCAATGTGAGAGGATGTTGTTTCAGGGATGGATCCAGGTTGATCGTGAATTTGAACTCAGATTTTTATACGGATGATGATGATGATGATGATGCATGACGCGTGCATGATTCTGTGATTGATCAGTAGGCTTAAATAAAGTCAGTGCTGAGATATATTAGTTGCTGCGGTGTCCATTTTTGAATAAATATTAAACAGTAGGTAGGAAAATAAATCTTTCAAAGTTGGGGGGAGGAGTGAAAGGGGGGCCTTTGGGGAAGGGGGGGGGGGTCTGAAAATGGTTTTGAGCATTGTAATGATTTGCTGTGCGTGCCCATCGGTTGTGTTTTGTTTCTTATCTGGATGGGCCATATTGGTTTTAGATGGGTTTCTGTAAGCTGAGGATATAAAAGGCCTAACCCCCAAACCTAATCCGAACTCCCCCCAGCAAATCGGACAAGCTTGTGCACATGTTCATTCAAATGATATTCGCCCTTCAAGTTCAGGTCATTTTACCACAATATTGTTCAGGATTGTAGCTTTGAGCAAGTGTTTTTTTATTTTTTTTTTAAAGTGGACACTTTCTTGTGCAGTTATTTTATTCTTAAATTGAAAGTCCTTTTCCTTGCCTTTTATTCAGTAATTGAGGTTTCGGGTAAAGCTTGACGGTCGCAATGTTTACCCACTTTGTAACGTTGTACCTGTGTTGGCTTCTTGAAGCTGCTCCACCATATGTTAATCTGAGTTGATATAAAGTTTATAAATTGATGTAAATTTGTTCTCTGTTGGTCATCACCTTTAGAGACTTGAACATACTCCTGAAGAGACATGGACTTAATGACTTCTTTTTTTCTTTTCTTTATTTTTTTTGAAGATTAATCAATGTAAAACATGCTATTTTTAATACCCATGCCTCCTGCATCTCTATCACAAGTTTACTCATTGAACACTATATGGTGTGCAAGCAATCCAAGTGCGATAAAACCCTATAATGATGATTTGTGGCTGCGGCGGCATTCGGAGATTAGATTTTTGAAAGAGATGGGAAGATGGCGAATGCGATTTCTAGCGCGATCCTTTCAACAGCATGACTTAAGCAGTCAACATTGTTATCATCCCTCTGTATTTCCACATTTTCACCAGACAACCTGCATTGCACAACCCTGCGTTAAATGTCATTCATTTTATAAGGCTGCATGAAAATCCTGCAATGGGCTTAATGTCCCTGTTACATGGCGTTGTGCTCTTAAATGCTGTACCACCACATGTGCCAACAAGAACCGTTGGCAGAACTCCGACTTCAAAAGAATTGAAAATAGCGATGTTGTGTCCTGACAGTCACGAGCATGTGCATTTTGGACACCCGTCTTGGTGTACAATGAGACGATGACATATCTCGTATGATAGATGTTCTTTACATCTTGTAATGTTTTGAGGAAGCAAGAAAGATTGTTTTATTTGCTTGCAGAGTGGAGGAAAATTTGACATTTGTGTTGAAACGAAGATACGGCAATTGCCCTTTGAGCATCAAAGCCTCCGCATTTTTTTTTCTTGGAGAAAAGCCCTGAGAATCATTCAAAGCTCAAGGACTGAAGGGACTGCTTGCACACACTGTTCTTTGTGCACTATAAACAGAAATGTGGGGTTTTATTTTGCCAATGGCTGTGGAACATCAAGTTTGGTGAAGTTTTCATGCTTTTGTACTCCATTTACTGTGAGTGATTGCATGTTGGATCGTTATTCAAGTACGAGTTCATCCAGCTAGTGGTTAATATAAGTGCAGCAGAACTGTGCCACTCATAGACGAACAGGTACACCACCTTTGACTGAACTGTCCTGTCAGCTGTCTAAAGAGGAATCTCAAACCAGTCTCCCTCCTCCAAATCCTGGTGGTGTCTAGTCAAGTCTGTTTCTGGTATATGTTCCCCCCCATCCACCCCCCTTACCTCAAATGGCCACACAGCTGATACCGCACGTGAAAAGGCTGAATACCTAAACTCCGTGTTTGCTTCTAAATCTTGTATCCCAAACCCATCGTTTTCTGTTCCCAACCAACCCAGTCACACCCAGCTGTTCCTGGACTCGGTGTCTTTTTCTCCTGACAAGGTGGAGAGCTTGCTGTCAAACCTTGACTCAGATTCTGCAACCGGTCTTGACGGCATCAGCCCACTTGTCCTATAAACCTGCTCTGCTGCTCTTGCTCATCCTCTCATTTGCTCAAGGTCATCTGCCAACTCCGTGGAAATCTGCAAAAAAAGGTGCAAAAACAGATCCCGGCAACTACAGAGCCATCAGCCTTCTCCCAATCATCAGGAAGGTTGAGGAATCCATAATTGCTTCAGACATTAAATCCTTCCTCTTCTCCAATGGCTTGATTTCCGATCATCAATATGGATTCAGACCAGGTCACTCTACTCTGGATATGCTGCTTCTGCTCTTACAACAATGGATGGAGATCCTCAATGCCAGACATGAAATCAGCCATCTCCCTCGACATATCGTGTGCCTTCTTACGGTCTGGCACCCTGCCCTGCTCACCAAACTCTCTTCCTATGGTATCCAAGGACATCTCCACTCATGGCTCGCAGACTTCCTCTCCTGTCGCAGCCAACATGTGGCCCGAAATGGAGTTCTCTCATCACCTCTTCCTATCCAGGCTGGAGTCCCTCATGGCAGCATTCCGGGCCCTGTTCTTTTTCTGTTTTTCATCAATGATCTCTCTGACTCTGGAAAATCCTCATCTCTTTGCTGATGACTCCACCCTCTGCTGTACCATCTGTCATCCCTCAGATCAGCAAGCAGCAGCCTTTTCACTCTCTGCAGATCTGGATAAAATTACCAGCTGGTCCAATGTGTGGAACATGTCTTTCAACCCTGACAAATCTCACTCTCACTCTATCTCTCTGAAAGTACCATCTGGAACCCCCCCCCCCAATCCATATACTTTTTCAACCATCCTCTTGAAGAAGTCCTTTCATTCAAGCTTCTGGGTCTCACTATCTGCCTTGATCTTTTCTAGGAAAGGGAACTTTCCAAACTGGTCTCCAAAGCCAATTTCCGACTGGGCATTCTCCTCCATTCAAAGTCCTTCCTGGCAGCTCCTGACCACATACAAATCTTTTGTCCGCAGCCGAATGCAGTATTGCTCCCGCCTCTCATCTATCTCGGCTTCACGCTATGGAAACCAAGGCATTAAGGATTATTGGTATCTCCCGTGATGAAGCTGAGTCTTTGGGTCTCTCACTCTCTTACCGCAGGCAGGTTGGTTGTCTTTGTATTCTTACGTCTCCTCCCCGCCGCTCACATTCACTCTTTCATTCCTCTTTTTTTTTCCTGCCTTTGGAACAAATTCCCACACTCTCTTCAATCCCAATCGTCCCTCCAGGTCTTCAAAACAGCTGTTCACCACCATCTCTTATCTTCCCCCATCCAAAACCACAATCTTTTCTACCCCTGCTAATCCAGCCTAAATCCACTTCCTTCAAATTCCCTGCTTTCCTTCCTGAAAGTTCCTGTAGTGTCCATCTTGTTTACCCTGTGTACATCACCTCATCTCTCTCCCTTCCACAGATCTCATGTCTCTGTTCCCCACTGTTTTTTCCTTCCCTCTCCCACCCCTCGTCTCCTGCTCCCCTTGTTGTGTGTTTATATGTGTTAGCTCTTTTTCGAGCCTCGGCAGTGCATACAAAAAAAAAATAATAAAAACATTCTCAATTTTGGGACTGCACCTCCATCCCTCCCCCCCCCACCCCCAAATGTGGCCATAAAGTTATTTCAGGGCGGTATTGAAAAGTCCAGCACTCAAAAGCGCTATTACGTGTCAGCCTCATGAGTTCCAAGAAAATGACAACCAGAAGGGAGAACAAAAGAAAAGATTAACAGGAAGTACCTAACCTATTGTCAGGTCATTCCAGGTCAGATCTGAGACATGCCACAGGTATCACGTAAACCTGTACTAACCTGTTTTATGGTCGCGTTTTCGGTGACTAAACCGTCTCCCCGAACAGGCTTCCTGGTGAGGAAGGGCGCATGGCGTATGGATATGGACACCCAGCAGGATTAAAAACAAAACCTCTCAAAGGGCAGAGGGGCCCTTGTGAGGAAACCGCTATCCATATCTTGGGCCCAACTGTGTCTGCGGACAGCCTCCTGCAGTTGGGTACATCTTTCGAGGAGGTTGGTGGCAGGATTTGCGCTCCAGCCCCATCAAACACTTAATTCCACAAAACATTTAAGAAACGCAAAGAAAACTGAAAACGGACTCCGTGGGATTACCTCCTGTGCAGCTGCCCTGCGAAGGGCAGCTCACCAGATGATGGGATTGGGACAAAGCCCTTGGGACCCCTATTCTTTGATGATGGGAGGAAGAGCACGGGGTAACCTTCCTTGGTCGGATTGCGGTGGTGTGTGTTTGGGTGGTGCTGAGGTGTCATCCACCAGATGGTGGTCTCCTGTGGTTAACCTGAGATGGTCCCTTCAGGTTGGATGCCTGGAATGTCCCATCCCTAAGAGGATGATCACCTGTTTCTGCTATCATCTGAACTCCAGCGTTTGGGCATCGGTATTGCAGTACTCCATGAGGTTCAGACATGATAGTGGTGAGATCATGGTGGGTGGTCACACCCACGACTGCTCTCGTTGCTCTGATGGTAACCATACCGAAGGGGTTGCTGTAGCTGTGTCCAATAAGCTGACTCCCATGATAATTGAGGTAACACCGGTCAACAAGCGTATTATGAGACGGAGAATTCGTCACTCCTTGGGTGTCGTTTCCCTGGTCTGTGCATATGCGCTGACTGAGGTGAGTGATCTCACTGTGAAGGAGGCATTCTATGCCACTTTCAAGTCTGTGGTTGATTGGTACCCCATGAGAGATACTCTTCAAATCTTGGGGGATTTCAATGCATCGACTGGCACTGATAGGGGGTTTTATGAGACACGTGTTTGGCCCCATGGGGCTGGAACTGTGAAGCAGAATAGCTCTAATGACTTTGCAAGAAGTCCTGGACTTACGATGGCTGGTTCATGGTTTTCGCGCCCACAGGCTCATCGTTGGACTTGGTATTCCAACACTGGTGGTGTGCAAAGGATATTGACCATGTGCTCGTTGATGGATACGGGAGGATTCGGAACTGTAAGGTCCACTGGAATGCTCATTTCCTCAACACCGACCACAGGCTTGTTGTAGCAACTTTGAAGTTGCAGCTTAAATCCGGGAGATTGGTCCCATCCCAGGCTATGCTGGATGTTGGAAAGCTCAAGAATGAAAGAGCAGCTGAGGAGTTTGCTAACAGGCTTCGTGGCGATTTGGGAGGTCTGGGTGTTTTGGGGAATCCTGAAGAGTTATGGAGAGCCTTCAAGACCACTGTCCTTGAGGTTGCTGGTGGATGTCTTGGAACCCACCTTCAGGCGAAGAAGAATTGTCTCCCAAAGGATCTGAATACCATTGACCAGAGTCACAGGGCCAGGCTTAATGGCAGAGCTGAGTTGTTCAGGGAGTTGAGGCAGAAAACTGTGTTTGTTGAGGGCAGATAAGCATGCCTCTATGCGAGGAATCTGTGAAAGGTTAGAGCATCGCATGTCATCAAGTGATTCTCGTCCTGCCTACAAAGTCGTGCATTGCATTCTTCCAAACCCACCTTCAGTGTACTGCAGTTATAGCGGAGGGTGGTGGACTCTTGACAGAGAAGTCCAAAGTGAAGGCCCACCGGGCCGGTTACTTTGAGTGGCTGTACCAGGCTGACCCACCAGTTATTGAGTTGGACATCAGGGTTGTAACTATCCCTATTGCTGACCCTCCATTCAACTGTGAACTGTCTTCATTTGTGGAAACAGGCTGGGTGAACCAGTTGAAAGGGGGTAAAGCTCCTGGGATCTTTGGCATCCATGCTGACCTTCTCAAGGCTGATGGAAATGCTCTACTTGTGTCATTGCAGGCAGTTCTGTGCTCTGTTTGCAACAGAGGCATCAGCCCAACTGACTGGAAGAGGGGCCTTGTTGTCCACTTGAAAGGGAAGGGTGATCGTCAGGACTGCAACAGCTACCGAGGGATGATGTTCTCAGAGCCGGTCAAGGTCTTTGCTCGGATAATTCTTGATAGGGTTCGCCACTATCTGCTTGAGCACCAGCGCCCAGTGCAGTTGGGCTTTACACTAAAGAGGTCAATGGTTGACTGTATCCTTGCTCTTCGGGTCCTCACTGAATGCATGTGAGAGTTTCGGTAGGAGCTTCTCACAGCTTGTGTTGATCTCCGCAAAGCATTCTGGAGGATTCTCGGTCTTCGTGGGGTGCCACCAAAACTGACGCGTCTGATTTCTGAACCACACTCTGATGCTAAGTGCTGTGATGTATGGTGGTTCCATCTCTGACTTGTTTCCATTTGCTGCTGGAGTTCTTCAGGGGGTGTGTACTGCCCCTGACACTTTTCAGCACTTGTAAGGACTGGATTCTGGGAAGAATGTTGGAGAGATCAAGCTGCGGTGCGTCGTTTGGGAATTTCAAGATCTCTGATCTTAATTTCGCAGATGATTCAGTCATCTTTGCAGAGATGCTGGATATCCTCATGGGGGACTTCAAAGCACTGAATGAAGAGTCTGAGCCTCTGGGGTTCTGGGGTTCCTGGGTCAAAACCAAGATCCAGGTTTTCATTGACATCTTAGATGCTGCTATCTTATCTGTACCTGTTTGTGGTGAGAATGCTGAGATCACAGAGAGATTCAGTTACCTTGGCAGTGACATTCATTTCTCCGCATTTTGTGAGCCAGAGGTTAATAGACTTATGGGCGGGCCTCGGGAGGCATGGAGTCACTGGATCATGGGGTGTGGCGCTGTCAGTACTGATGCAGCAGGATGAAAGTCTTTGGTGCTTCCAGTCTTGCTCTACGGATGCTGGACTTGAACTCTGACCATGGATCAGAGACGGAAACTTTACTCATTTGGTACCAGGTCTCTTCGGACAATCCTTGGCTATCGCTGGTCGGACTTTGTATCCAACGAGCAGTTGCTGAGAGAGACTCAAATGACATTTGTTACCTGTGTAGTCCATGAGCATCAGCTGTGGTTGTATGGACATGTGGCTCATTTTCCTGATGCTGAACCCGCTTATCAGATTCTCTCAGCGAGGGAGCCTTGTGAGTGGATGAGGCCAATGTGCTGACCATGTGCCTTTTGGTTGCAGCAGGTTGATCAGCATCTCAATGAGATGGGGATGGGCCAGGCATCTGTCAGTGGGATGGCCAGATGGTGCCCCCTGGAGTACCGGTGGAAAGTGGACACCGATGCTCTGCTCTTGCACATGCTCCCATACCTGACCTGACCTGACCTGACTTGTTTTGTCATAATGAATCGGAAGTAACTCTTCATAATTGTGCTCAGTAAGAACTTGCAGTATCTGTGGTGTGAGTTGAATCTTTTGGAGGAAAGTAAGGTTAGCTTCCGAGTGTAACTTGACATTTGTCTCATGTCTGTTTTGGTTATCAGCTGAATATACTCAAATCAGATGCCCAGATAACACAGATGCTCTGAGCTGGGTGTTTACACAACCCCCTTGAGTGTCCAAAACTTTAATTTGAAATAATACTGTATACAGAATTCACTATTACAATCTCCCAACCATCACCCAGATGCAAGCCAAAACTGGTGGTTGTTCAGGTGGGAATGCAAAATGCAGGAAGACTTCAAAAATAAATAGTTTCTTCTCAAATCAGAGACATGGGGATGGACAAGACAAAACAAGGACAGATCTGGTGCTCAGAGATAGACAAATAGGGAAGGAAAGATGCAAAGTTATTGTGCAGAGAATCAATACCAATTAAATAAATAACTACTTACAGAAACAAAATATGTGATTATCCGACGCCTGAATAAACAAGGAAAACAGGCGAGGACTTGAGGAAGGCACGATGTCATGCAAGTCGAGGTGGCACAGGATGAAGTGCGGCTCAGGATGGGAGACGAGAGGATGGCGATAAGGAACGATGCCTCTGCAACTCTCCAAAGGGGTCCTTCTCGTCCGGAGCGAAGAAAGAAAGAAAGACAAACATATTTATAGTATTTACTGTATATATCAGATGCTCCTCCTGACTGCTATGGTGAGCATCGCTGCGGATTATGTCTCGCATGGAAAAACTGCATAATCCGCAAAGAACCATCCGTCTGCCACCCAGATGATTGTTCTCACTAATGTAAACCATTCAACCAGAAGTCACGTGATGTGATCGGCGGGTAAATCGAAACATGTGTTGTGTGAGGAGCACTCCCCCACACTGGCCACTCCACTTTTAAACTTCCTGTCCCAGTCATACACCTGCTGCAGCGACAAACATGCGTCACCATCTTTCATTTTCTTTCTGCGATGGATTTCACTTGGATTCACACTTTCAGTTCCCAAGAAACAGATGACAGAACGTTGCTCCTCCCTGGTGCATGCTTCGAAGGGAGCCACCATCTTGGAACTGCTCTGCTGACACAATACGCTCAATGTTGCCAGATCTAAAACAGGCAAAACATGACTCTTACATATATATATATATATATATATATATATATATATATATATATATATATATATATATATATATATATATATATATATATAAAACATCTTCTTCTTCTTATTTCGGCTGCTCCCTTTAGGGGTCGCCACAGCGGATCATCCGCATGATCCGCATCGTGATTTGGCACATGTTTTACGCCGGATGCCCTTCCTGACGCAACCCTGGTCGCCTCTTACGACACAGGGATATGGTACACCTATTTTAACCAGGTATATATATATATATATATATATATATATATATATATATATATATATATATATATATATATATATATATATATATGTGTGTGTATATATATATATGTGTGTGTATATACATAGATGTGTGTGTTTGGTGGTGGGATATATAATGGTAGGATTGGAGGGCTGGGGGAAGAGAGGTGGTAGACTACACAAGGTACACCTATGGAGTAAAAAAAATATGTTGTGGACAGATGTGGTCCATCCATCCATCCATTGGGACCATGCTCTGTGCAGAGCGTTGGTGCTGTCAAAACGGTCTCCGAGGCTATTGGGCACAATCCTGAATGGGTCGCCACTCCGACACAGAAGACCAGCAAGCTGGTACTCATTTTGCCAATCTCAGAAGGATGAGATGCTGCGTCAACCCCATCTCTCAGATGAGAGGCTAAGTCAACCCCACCTCACATTGGTTGTGAATTCAACAGCCAAGCAGGATTTGAACTCAGGACCTTAGGATCCCAAGCCCACCACCCTAACTATTCAGCCAGACAGACATACAGATTACACAAAGCTTGTCCAGCTTGGCCCACCCCCACCTTTGGGTGTTTCAGGGGATGTTGTGGTAATGTTTAACCCTCTTGAGAAAGATTAACGGATGCATTGTACGTTGCACATGTTGTTAATCGAAAGCATTGAGTCATTGGTTATTCAATCATAGGTTGGAGAATCTTCCATGGAATCCGATGTGTATATATATTTTTATTTTTATTTTTTTTGATATATAGACATATAACCAGATATATATCGATATATATATATATATATATATATATATATATATTGTTACGAATCTGTGCCCGCCGGCGTGCGGACAGCCGCTTTAGCCAATGGCAGCCGTCTCGCCCACCGAACGGACAATTCAGTCGCGACTTTCCGGAACAACGCCGAAAACCAGTCACGGGTGTACTCCAAGCGCACACCACGGCCGAGTCAATATTCTACCCGCGCGTGATAGGGTCAGTCGCCGAATTGTCGATGTACCTAATTATTCGTGTGGGCAGCCTACTGAGAGACCCTACCTCAGCGAGGTCTGCTTGGACACGAACCGCTTGAGCGGTTCGTTCCATTCTGGGATAACCTAGCGGGGTATTATCGCGAGACCTCGCTGGACCCGATTCTTTTATCGGCTATCAAAAAGCCCGCTATTATTCTGAAGGCAAGATAGCAGTTCAATTGGGGAAAGAGGACACAACGAACGGGTGACATTTAAACAAGCACATTTATTTTTTACACGTATACAATCAAGCAATGAATTGGCGGGAAGGGACAAGACGCGAGCAAGACAAAGCACTACAACCGTCTATTATTTATTATTCACAATAACTTAACAACAGTTCTACTTAACAGGACACGGCGCCACAACTTTCACACAAATAAACAAGGAAAGACCCCCTCAAAGACAAGGGGGTCAGACTGGACCCGTAGGCCTTTATAACATGGAGCTTGGTGGACCGAAGGGGTTCCACGAGACCGTTGCAGGATACCTTCACCCTCATGGGGTGACCCGCGACATCCCGTCCCCACGGCAGCTAGCGTAGCCGCGGTTGAGCCCAGGCCTTGCCAAGCGGCCGGGTGATTCGGGCCTCAGCCGGCGACGCGTTGAGAGGAACGAATGGGTCTTGATGCTCTTCCAAAGTTGATGCTCTTTGTAAGAACCCGTCCGTCCCTCAGCGATGCTCGAACTGTGCTGAAGCCCGATCACCTCAGACCGTTTGGCGCTGGCTTGTGAGCTCTCTCCGG
>NC_140974.1:17505563-17510563 GCF_056783735.1 Eptatretus burgeri
GCTCCCGGCACGACGCGAGCACCCCCTCGTCTGCCTTCGCCGCCTCTCCACAGCTCCGTCCTCTTCGCTCCGACTCCAACGCACACGACGACGACGACCAACAACCAATTCTTCCTCTTCCCAACTCCACCGACTGCGAAGTCTTAACTCCCTTGACTGACGAACGCGGTCGCTTATATAAGCCCCGTGGCTTCGCCTTTGACCCCCTGCCTTCGACCTTTCACCTCGCTCCCCATTGGCCCGAGAAAAAGTGGGCGTGAATGCATTTTGATCCATGAATTTGCATATAGCGACCGCCCTCCAACGCCCTGGAGGCGGGGCCAAATCGCCCCGCGCTCACCGATTGGACGGCACAAAAGTGGGCGTGTGTCGTTTTTGATCCGTTTTTGGAGCGGAAAATCCGTGGTTTTGTACACGCTGTTCGGCGCGCGCCCTGCACGAGTCCACCACCGGTACCCACAAGCGGCACAAGAACGGTGGCGATGCGACGGTTGCGAGGTGTGACGTGAAGCGGCGCCGCGGTGGGTGGTTGATGTTGTGGTTGGTGGTGGTAACAATGGCGGTTGGTCCAAAATAAAGATAGTAAAAGAAAAACGGCTATCCTGAAGAGTCGCAGCACGCATAAATGACATGTATTCCCACTAGACAACGGGTTTGGGCCTAACTACACATATACTTACGGAGATATCTCACCTAAGGGACCTGAATGGTGGTTTGCGAATTTGGTAACCACAACACTACCCCCTCCCCTTTTTACAGACTCATCCCGAGTCGTCAAATTTTCGTGTGCCATCATGTGTAGTTTTCCCCTAGTACATTTTACCTACGGATCCCTGAGTGCGACATTCATGGTATTCGTGTCCCCAAAATAAATAACCTGAGGGCTGCGTAACTACCTAAACAAACTCACTCACACGGACGACTTAAATTTTATTGCCGGCGCTAGGACAGACATGCCGGGGGCGCACTCATATTTACAGTACATCTTAACCTTAACTTACAAATTTTACACTAAACCATGGCCCAGGATCATTGAACTCTGCAAAAGAAAAGCAGTTAGCAGGGAGCCAGGCTGCCCGCATGCAGTCTCTGGCTCAAAACAATGCAGGTGACAGGGAACGTGGCTGGCTGCTCACACGCAGTCCAAGGCCTTCCTTTTTGAACTGAACGCAGTGAACCACAACGGTGCATGGGCTGCACAAACGTAGTCTCTGTGCCAGCTCAAGTGGCACACGCAATGAACACAACGAATGGATGGATGAACACAAACACGGTGCACGGGCCGCCACTGCAGGCCCGTGTTGTAGCTGCCAACAGGGCAGTTCTGGCAGCTTGCAAACTGTTGCCTTGCGGATCCTGGCGCACATGGAAATGAACAGGGGGGGGGGGGGCAAAGCAAAATTGAACGGGGCTGGTGAACGTGGGCAGTGGGCATGGCATGGCAAAGGTGATCAGGCAAACACAGCCTGCAGAACCAGGCCGCTGCAGGCAAACACAGCCGGCAGATGAACTGGCCGGCACAGGCCTTGCAGCACAGCAGCTGCAGACGATCCAGCCGGCACAGGCCTTGCAGCACAGCAGCTGCAGATGAAGTGGGCCGGCACAGGCCTTGAAGAAAAACAGCCAGCCGGCAGATGAAGTGGGCCGGCACAGGCCTTGCAGTAACACAGCCAGCAGATGAAGCTGGCCAGCCTTTGTCGTTCAGTGGAGGTTGGTGGAGGGAGTGCGGTGGTGATGGCCACTTGGAAGGCGGGCTCGGACCTACCTACCTGTCTCCCTCCCAACCTTATCGCCTTTGCCTCTCACTGTACATACCCACTCCCTTAATTTGTCAAACCCCAATTTAGCCCCAACTTATTTTTTTGTTGTTTTTATTTTTACTTCTCCACTATAAATCGTCCCCTAACCCCCTTTATCGTCCTTGTTCGGCTAACCTATCCTGTCACCTAGCCTACTCCCAACCCCTACGTTCCCTTCCCGGAGGGGAATAAGGGAGAGCTAGCGTCCTGTGTCGAGGCCCAACGAAGCCTCAGAATGGCCTCCCCAGAGTTCGGCGATCTTAACACCAAGTGGGTCCAGCGGCCCACAACGACAGCGAGGGGATGGATGGTGCGGAGGGGTACATCTCCTAATCTACCCTAACCATTTAACTGTTAAACTACCCCGGGGCTTTCAACAAGTGCCTCTCGCTTAAACTATTGGTTCTAACAACCCAGATTCCCGTCGCCTGTGTTGGTGTCCTCACAATTTCGGGCCTCGCCCCCCAATTTTCTCTCCGTGCCCTCACACGGTCTCCTGGCTAGGACACGTGGCTCCCTTTGGCAGGCACGACCCTCTGCCGAATCTCCCGCTATGGCACCCCCGGGCACTACACTGCCTCCGAGCCTACCAGCTCCCTAACACCGGGGAGTGCCCCCCATGGCACCTCCCCTGAAACGCGCACGTGGCAGGCCGGCCTCCCGGGCCCCTTTCCGAGGGTCACCCGTGCCCACAACACTGCCCACGCGGCTAATGGCGCCCCGGGCCCCCGCACCAAGCAGGCGCACCCGTGCCCACTTCGCTATCCCGGCCCCCCATGGGCCCTTGGCCTAACGCGGCCGACTAGCCTGGTGCCCGGGGTACCCACTCAGCGATACTCACCTTTCGCAGCCACGCTCCCAAGCCCGTCAACAGGGCTCCTGCACCCCTCCAAATGGGTCTCGAGCCTACTTTCCCACCAACAACAAAACGACCTCCATTTTTCAATTTGACTAACCCAGCTAACTCACTTTACTCTGACCCCGGGGTCCCTTGGGCGGGAGTCACTCCTCCCCCCAATCACTCATCGCACCATGCATTCCCCATTCACTCCATACACACAGACCCGCTGGCCTCACTCACTCACCATGTACTCACCTCACAACTCACCAACTCTTCAACACACACACCGCTGAACTCTGCCATCCTTCTAACTACATCCCCTAACTAACTCGTGCTCCCACGTCATCCCTTAAACTAGTAGCACGTTCCTTTTAACACTACGTAGCTAAGCTACGTCCCCACTACACATCCAAAGTCTGTCTCTGTCTCCTAATCTCTTTAATCAATTTCCCCACCTAAATCTGGCTGCAATCCCTCTAACTAATCCATTCCACGGACTCCATGAGGACTTACCCCTGCCCCATGAAGTCGGTCTAGCTAAGCTAACCCTTCCCCCTAACTAGTTTCCATCCTGTGCCCAGGTAAGGGGGTCTTCCACCCCTTGCCCAGGAATCCTGTGCACCCGAAAGTGAGGCTTGTTTTTATTTTTTTTTTTTTTTCATGCGCAGCACCTGCGCGGCAACTCAGAGCTCGCGCACTTTACACCTGCCCGTGACGTCATGCAGTTGCACGTGTTCCTCGTCCCTCCTTGGACGGTGCCATCCGGCAGGGATACCCCTCCTGCCGGATTCCAACCCCACGTGCAGCCATGACGTCACCGTGCACATAAAAAAACACAAGCCCCACGTCTCGAGGGGTTCCCCACGCGAACACATGTGCTTTGCCCGTTGGAGCTTAACACACACGATCGCGTGGAGAACCCGTCCGGTCCAAATCCGTAATCCTGCCTAAACATTGTCCGTCCGCGGGATCGGCAAATCCACCGCTGGCGTTTCCGGACCGGGACTTCACTATCGCAAGCGAGCACGTGGTGGTCTCGTGCGTTGCACAGCACGAACCTCGTGCTCACTGCTGGGTGAACCCGGCACGGTCCCCGAAACAGCTACAGCCGCTACTCGGCTTTCTTTCCTCACATGTCGCCGTCGTCGCCATTCGACCCACGCACACCTGCGTGTTACGACGCACACACTCCATTCCATTGCATTCACACCGGGAGACGCGGCTGCGTGCTCCCGCATGCCAACCGACATCTCCCTCACATACCACTCTCTCACACACACGGTCTCCCTTGCATACGGCCGTTCACTCACGCGTGCCTCACTACTCACACAAACCATACTACTTACACACGCGGGGGCACTCACCCGCGGTGCCTCACTCACACTGGCCGTTTCATCCACACATACGGCCTCACTCACACACGGTGCCTCATCCACACACGGCGTGCTGGGAAGCATGCACTCCGGCACCATCGCCACCACACCACTCGCACACGGGGTCGCTTCCACACACGGGGACGCACTCACACCTTGCACCACACACACAGGGACAACCACACTGGGGATTCGTGTCCCCACAAGGGTCTCCGGGGCCTCTATACCCCCCAAGCTCTCCGTGCACCCGTCCACAGCACCCGTCCCCTCAACCTCGCAAAGCACGACCGGACTCACCTGGTCGTGACTCGCCTCAAGGGGGCATACTCCCTCCCCTCGTTCCTGGAGGAGGCCATGGCTATCCAGGTGCTCGCACTCGGTCCCTACACGCTCCGCGAGCTCAACCTCACTATCCTCCACTACCTCCGTGTGTGTGTGTGCGTCACTTACCCCGTCTTCATCGTGTTGTTTCTCCTCTATTTTTTCTGTCTCCCGTGTCTCTATACATTTATAAGTTTCTGTCGTCGTCACCTCGTGTCTCGTCTCACACGTTTTGGTCTCCCCATTTAATTTTTCCCTTTTGGTCACCGTCGATTCCTCTGTCACGACCCTCGCCCAACACGCCCCCCGAATTATTTTTTACCCGCCTCCACCGCGGGCCTGTCAGCCGTTGCACCCCCTTCCAGCTCGTTTGCTCCCACACGTGGAGTCGCCATTCCCAGCTCCCTGGTCACGGCCTTCATGCCCGCCTGCAGGCATCGGCCCATGTTCTGCGTCTCACCCCGCAGCTCTTTCATTTCTTCCCTCATTTGCTTGTTCATTTTGTTTGTGTTTGTATCCATCTTTTCGTTTATTTGTTGTGTATTCGCATCCAATTTTTGTGTATTTGCATCCATCTTTTCGTTCATTTGTTGTGTATTCGCATCCATTTTTTGTGTATTCGCATCCATTTTTTGTGTATTCGCATCCATCTTTTCGTTCATTTGT
>NC_140974.1:17515563-17520563 GCF_056783735.1 Eptatretus burgeri
CCATGTCCCCTGGAACGGAGTCAAAAGCTCAAATGCCGAAAAATGCAATTTGGGGCACATTTTTAAACGTTTTTTAATGAAACTTTGTATATGCGATCAAACATTGGGAGACGTATGAAATATGTAACTTTTTTGGATTTGACCTGAGATTCATGCCCCAGGGAGACTTGAGGTCACAAGGATCAAAAAACGGGGAAAAATTTTTTTAGCTCAACATTTGATATTGGGTCACTCCTGGTGGAACTTTTTGCCATCTTTCGTGGAGACTTGCGATAGCACGCCATCGACTTAACTCTCATTTTATTTTTGAATGAAACATCATCTGCTCTGTATTTTAACGTGGGCTTTGGCTTGTATTTTCATGGCCATTTTGTGGTCGGCGGGAATAATTTTTTGTTAAAAAAAAAAAAAACAATTTGGGTGTCTCTTTTATGGTTGTTTGTTTTCCCATTTTATCAGTGCACTTAAATAACCCAATACAGTAAGAGATGTGTTTTAATATACATTTCCACATACTTTGTGGGAGTTATTTTGTGATTGGTGATCATGTCTCAGAAAATGGCCTGCTTTGAAACGTCATGCACGTAGAGACTCGTTTGGGCAGTGCTTCACTCGATGTAAAGATGTTGAGTTTGGAGGACAATTCATGCAAAAAAACATGTAGGATGCAGTTGGTTTTGGGGTTGTTTTTTTTATTTCAGAGATATCAATGAAATGCACAAAATATTCCTTCGTATTAATATCTTGGAAATTTTTATGAATGAGATATTTTGATGTATTTGCTGTTCAAAGTGCATTTAGAACATTCAAATAAATGCATTTTATTTCAAGTCATGTTTTCCCAGAATTTTTTTTTTTTTTCAAATGAGGATCTTTTGGGAAAGTTGGGGAGGCAAATGGTCGAAGCTCATGTAAAAACTAAAACTGCACTCGGTGGACGGCTTACCTCCACCATGCTGAACAGTTTACGTTTTATATTCCATTGATAGGCCAGATCTGCATCCGCACCAAAACCAAAATCTAATCGGCTTGTTCTTGTCACCGAACCAACTCATCCACCAAGTTTTGTCATAACCTGTGTACATCGTTTTGAGATATGCTTCTATATTGTTTTTGGCCCCATTTCTCAATGGTTAAGAAGCACTTGAAAAGTTAAAAAAAATTCTCGTATCCGCATCCAGATTCGGATTTTCACCAAAATCAATTTGTCTTTGTCACACAAACAACCTGTCAACCAATTTTTCTCGAATCCATCCACAACTTTTTGAGGTATCTTGCTCACAGACTGACAGACAGAAACAGACAGACGGGTGAAAACATAACCATTTCTCGAGGTAACAACGTGTATATAAAGTATTTTACATGCAGGGTAAGTACATAATGTGTCTATGGACGTCATACATATTTGGCACAGTAATCATTACTTTTAGATATCTTTTAACCTTCACCATTCATTTTGGAAAGGTGTTTTATCAAACACATTATAACTATTTTTTTGGAAACAGTTGGTATAATTTGATGCATGCTGATAATCGGAGTTCATGCGTTTTTGAGATTGGCTCTTTGTTGGGTTCATTTCTTTATTTTATTTTTGATCAGAAGTCTGTTTTCAGTACTTTTTGTTGTGATGTGTATACATTTATTTTTATTGTCAATGCTTCATAACTCTTGATAGATGCCTCTCAGCTGGATACATTTTAGAGAATGGTAATTCAAGAAGTTAACACATGGAATTTGCAAAATAATATACTGCACAGCAATTTACTATTCTATTCAACTAAGGCACATCACACATGAGCATGTGTCTACAGTGAATGTCCTGATATGTATGCAGTAATTAGATATGTTGATATGAAGTGGCCATGCATCATAATGTCCTTTAGAAACAATAACTCAAACATCCTGATGATCATAAATGCACTTGAGTCTTCAATCTGGCATGTAGTCGGTGAGCGGCTACCTGCTGTGAGCAATTGATTCCCTGATCAACTGTAACATACATATATACATATACTGTATATATGTATATATAATATATGTGTGTATGTATATGTATATATGTATATATATATATATATATATATATATATATATATATATATATATATATATATATTACCGGCAGGGTGTGCTTACACATTGTGGAAACATACGAACCGTGTTATTTTTTTTTCATTTATTTTATATTTGCGTTTATGGGTGTTGGCCGATGATTCTGTGATTTTATTTTTTTCTGGCGTACTGACTTTGATATCCATCGCCACGCAAAATTTAAGCTTTCTACGTCACCCAGAAGGTACCGATCTTTAATATTAGTCAGAGTTAGTGGTTAGAGAGAGCTTTATATTGTTGCCGTTCTGCAAATCCGCATGCCTCTAAGGCAATGGCACCCAACATAAACTGATCCCCAGGCAGTTATTTAATTAGTCTTTGCGTGGTTAACCCAATAGACCCGAGGGGACGTCTAACGGGACAAATTGCATTGCGTGGATCTTATAGTTAGGTCTAGTATCTGTCTCTAATTCATATTCTGATTCCTCCTCCAACCCTTTCCTTTTAGCCATAGTACAAAACAAGCATGCAAGTACACACGCCATTCAATCGGCAATTGATAAAGCACACCACGATGCCTCCCTTGGCTCGGAACCACCACAACTCCACGACACACTATACCACCCGCGCATCACACGTCATTATTTCGTTCAAATCTGCAGTCCGATTTCCAACCAGCACCTCACCTTGCTTCGCACCTTGCTCACCAAACCTCACCACTTTGACCACAAATGCCTCCCGCACAAGGGAAAAATATTCCCACAACCCCTCGTACCTCTGCATTGCTACAATTCGCCTCGCTATTTTTAGGAGTACTGCATGACTCAGATTGTCATCGGCACCGTGCGATGTTTGGCAAAGCAACAGATGTTAATAGCTCGACCACATCTCACCGGGGACGTCCGGGGTGAACACGCAGAATTGACACACCCTCGTCCAGTCGCCAGACCACGGCAAAACGGGCGACATGAGAGTTTGGTACGGAGCCCGGGTGTGTATTTTGGCTCATGAGGGGGCCCGTGAGTGGTGTGGAAAGTCCGTTGCTATTCGACATTCAGACTGCACTCGGAGCATGTTCAGGGCCGGAGTGCTGGCTCAGGGAGCATGCCCCATGTTGAGTGAGGAGCACCGACCCATGCCGAAGCGGATGGGCAACTGAGACGGTTTCCGGTCCTGGAGCCCTGGCAGGGCATGGCTCGGGCCAATGTGGCCCAATGGAGGAGCAGGATTCGGGTCACAGCACGTCACTTTCCGGTCATCACCCCACTCTTCCCCCGGGGCTAATAAAAGGGAGCCATTCTCCGCCCGTGGAGCCATTCTATCTCTCTCTTATTCGCTGGCTCACCTCTCGCCTCTTCGTTTCACTCCCTGTCTCACAATTGGTGTGCAATTGCCAAGACATTCTTCTTGAGAGTCTGATCCGGGGTGACTGCCAAGACTCCCTGCCATGCTGTCAATGTTCCGCACCCCTGTGCAGACAGACGGACCAGTGCAGAGCGCACGTTGCCACGAGCCCTGGCAAAGTAATTAAGCAGAAGATAACTTGCCATATCATGAGGTGGGAATGCTCAGGCGGAGCATCCCACGAAGGTACATGCTATACATACAGACCTTCACACGACGAAGTTATGGATCATTCTCATTATGCATCTATTCTCCCCCCTCTCTATCCACCCAACTATCCCGTCTTCTTTGGAAGCAAAAAAGAACATCATTGCTGACTCGCAATCCTATTTTCCTCTGGCACGACACTGCACCACCTACATTGCACTTCACCACACCTCTCACTCCCACACCTTAGATACAACTAGTATTCCTCCCACCTTCCTCTCCCTAAGCATTCTGGGTTGCGTTGGTCTCCCGACCACCACAGGTATTCAGAGGTTGGTTATCCTCACCTGCTTTCTTTCTCTCTGGACTATCTCTAATCTTCCTGGGGTTTGTATGTGTGTGTATGTGATGGCACCTGTCCTAGTTTAAGTTAATATTGTAGAGGATATACCTGGATAACTCTGCTCTGTGTCTGCTTTTGTAAGATTGCTTGCTATCCCCTGCTGTACAGACAAATAAATCCCATTCAATGTACCACATACTTTTCCTCGCCATGGTAAATAAATGGTTTGCATAGAAATGTTCCCAGCTCGTTTTCGTGTTTTCTTTCATTGGTTCCGCATGGTTCACACCCTCGTTTAGCTGGGACGTTATCCCCCAACGATCTGTTTCTGAGCCGGTACGCGCTTGACAGTCCCACTCAGCTGCATCTGATCTGGTAAGGTGATCCGGTTGAGCAAGTGCATACTGAGGGCGTCCCCTGGTAATTAGATCACGTGACCTTTCGGTAAACGGTATTAGACGGAGGACCCTAAGTCACATGGTTGAGTTATTGGCGTTCACGGTCAATTAGCGACCCGCCGCGTCACAAAGTTATTCATGTGTGATGGCCTGCGATTCCGGAGAGTCTGGTGGGAACCCGAGGTAGTTCACCCATCGTGGTCTTCGCCCCTGACTCCGAGTCCACAACAATATCAATATACAGGGTGAGTCAGAAGTAGCGCCCGATTTCTGTCAGTTGATTGTTTGCCATTTGTATTACAGTGTAGAAATAAATGAATGACATATTTATCTAACCGTTTATTCAAGAAAAAATTATTGCGGAACTGTACCAAGCTGTTTTACTTGCAATTTTCAAAGTGCCCTCCCTCGTGATCGATGCACAATTACAGCCGAGCAGGCACAGAGCGGCACACACGTCTGCAGAGTTCGATATCAATTTCCTCAAACTTTGCAGTGATTTGAACCTTCAATTCCTGAATGGTACGAGGCTTTTCACGATAAACAAGGTCTTTCATGAGCCCCCAAAGAAAGAAATCTGGAGGTGTAAGGTCTGGGGAGCGTGCCGGCCATTCGATCGGACTGCGGTGGCCGATCCACTTTCTGGGAAAGTTTTC
>NC_140974.1:17525563-17570563 GCF_056783735.1 Eptatretus burgeri
GTGAATAAATTAACTATGGAGTGCAACACGGCAATAATGGGCCAAATGTCCTCATAACTGTGTAGAATGCCTATTTCGATGCATCATGGTTCAAAATATGATAGTAGAAAGTTTTTTTTCTTATTGCAATTAACCTTGGGAGCTCAAAGCAGTGAGGTCACAAACGAACAACCATTTCGCTTTTATATACAATCGGACCCTGCAAGTCACGGACCCTGTGAATTTGTGGGTTAAGTGTGACCTGCTTTGACATTCACGCTTTGCGTATTCGCAAATTTGTTTGTTTGTTTTTTTACACTTCAAGCCGAGTATCCTCCGTCCACCCGGGAAATTAGAAATCGGCCAACATCAAAGCATTGGTAAATGGTATGGTAAATGCAGCCAGTGTTCAGATGAAGTTGTTTTCTGCAAGCAAGGTTTGTAGGGTGCTTCATGCACCAGCAATAAATAGCTTCGGCCAAATTGTTGTTAATTTTTTTCATTTTCTTAATTTAAATTGGTTTTTCTATGCCCACCCATCCCGTTGGGTGTGTGGAGGAAATAATTATATTAATGTATTCTAAATTGTAATTGTGCTGGTGTTTTATAAATATAAATGTATGCTATAAGTCGAATTGGCTGTCAATGTTCCTTCCCTTTGGCCAAGAGTCTTTTGCCCTAAATGTTGATAAAATGTCTTGTTGTGGAGCGGTGTGACCTGGGCTGATAACAGCAAACTTTTGCCGTAATTACGTCGTGTGCTTCTCACCTAGAAGACACGTACTGCAGCTAGAGTTAACAACCCCCTCCACTCTCCCATGAAAGTATAAATGCCTTGAAATGCAATCTTGTTTTAGTGCAATCATTGTGGATGTATAGCATCTCAGTGCGTTGTACTCCTTGTGAATGACCAAGTACCAAGTAATAATAAAACTCTCTGATGTAATGTACTTTCATGTGTTGTGGAAAATGAATTAATCGGGTTAGTTTAATCAGTCTCTTTGAAAAGTAAGAATAAATAAAATAGAACAAAATAATATTGTAACAAATGGGGGGTTCTCAAGTTCATTGTGTGAAGTGTACGAGGGAACAGGAACACGATACATTTAAAACCGAGTCGGCGAGATGTTAAACCCTGCAAGTTAAGTTAATAAGATTCCACAACAACGCAATAATTCTTCAACGATCACTTTGAGGTTCAAGGAGAAAAATCCACATCAGGTGGATTAAACCAACCAGTATTTTTGTGAAGATTTTTTCTGATGCAAGACCTCAACTATACACCTGGAACACCAAAACGATGTCTTTGGAGCAGCAACGTCGCCGGGTCACAAAACAGACTCTAAAGCATGTAATTCAGGTCAGGTCAGGTATGGGAGCATGTGCCAGAACAGCGCGTCGCTGCGTCCACTTTCCGCCGGTACTCCAGGGGCCTCCGTCTGGCCATCCCCCAGGCAGATGCCAGGCCCATCCCCATCTCCTTGAGATGATGGTCAACCTGCTGCAACCATGAGGCACGTGGTCGGCCCACTGGCCTCCTCCACTCATGAGACTCCCTCGCTGAGAGAATCTGGTGAGCAGGATCAGCGTCAGGAAAACGAGCCACATGTCCATACAGCCGCAGCTGACGCTCACGGACTATGCAGGTAACAAATCTCATCCGAGTCTCTCTCAGCAACCGCTCGTTGGACACAAAATCCGACCAGCGATAGCCAAGGATTCTCCGAAGAGACCTGGTACCAAAGGAATTAAGTCTCCGTCTCAGATCCTTGGTCAAAGTCCAAGTCTCGCACCCATAGAGCAAGACTGGAAGTACCAAGGACCTGAAGACTCGGACTTTCGTCCTCCCGCACAGGTACCGGCAGCGCCACACCCCATGATCCAGTGAATCCATGACTCCCCAGGCCCGACCCAGACGTCTATTGACCTCCGGCTCACAACCTGCGGAGACATGAATATCACTGCCAAGGTAAGTGAATCTATCCACGACCTCAACATCCTCACCACAAACAGACACAGACAGGACAGCAGCATCCAAGATGTCACCGAAAGCCTGGATCTTTGTTTTGACCCAAGAAATCCGTAATCCCAACGGCTCCGACTCCTCATTCAGCACCTCGAGGGCCCCCAAGAGGATGTCTAAAGTCTCCGCAAAGATGACTGCATCATCTGCAAAATCAAGGTCCGAGATCTTGACATTGCCAAACGATGCACCGCAATCCTTGATCTCTCCGACATCCTCCCAAAATCCAGTCCATACAAGTGCTGAAAAGTGTGGGGGCAAGTACACATCCCTGACGAACTCCAGTAACAACTGGAAATAAGTCAGAGGCGGTACCACCACACTTCACAGCACTCTCAGTACCAGAGTAGAGTTCAGACATCAGATCGATCAGTTTCGGTAGCACCCCACGAAGACCAAGAATCCTCCAGAGGACATCCCGATTCACTGAATCGAACGCTTTACAGAGATCAACATAGGCTGCAAGCAGCCCCTGCCGAAACTCTCGTCTGCGTTCAGTGAGGACACGAAGAGCAAGGATACGGTCAATCGTTGACCTCTTTGGTGTAAAGCCTGACTGCTCTGGACGCTGGTGCTCAAGCAGATGGTGGCGAACCCTATCAAGAATTATCCGAGCAAAGACCTTGCCCGGCACTGAGAGCAGCGTCACCCCTCGGTAGTTGTTGCAGTCTTGGCGATCACCCTTCCCTTTCCAGAGAGGGACAACAAGGCCCCTCTTCCAGTCAGCTGGGATGATGCCTGTGTTCCAGGCAGAGCACAAAACTGCATGCAACGACGCGAGTGCAGCATTTCCACCAGCCTTGAGAAGTTCAGCATGGATGCCACAGATCCCTGGAGCTTTGCCCCGTTTCAACTGGTTCACCGCAGCCCGTGTTTCCACAAGCGATGGTGGACCACAGTTGATTCGAGGGTCAGCAACAGGGATTGTAACACCCTTGACGTCCAACTCGACAGCTGGGGGATCAGCCTGGTACAACCGCTCAAAGTAACCGGCCCAGCGGGCCTTCACTTCAGACTCCTCTGTCAAGAGCCTACCACTCTCTGCTCGAACTGCAGTGCTCCGAGGGATGGGCTTGGATGAACGTAATGCGCGAATTCCCTGTAAGCGGGACGAGAATCACCTGTCCACAGGTGATGCTCTACCCCTCACAGATTCCTCGCACATAGGCCTCCTTGTCCACCCTCAGTGCACGTACAGTTTTACGCCTCAGCTCCCTGAACAGCTCAGCTCTGCCATTCAGCCTGGCCCTGCGACTCTGGTCAATGGTATCCAGTGTCCCTTGAGAGACAAAATTCTTCTTTGCCCTGCGGTGAACTCCAAGGCATCCACCGGCAACATCAAGGACGGTGGTCTTGAAGGTGCTCCACAACTCTTCAGGACCCCCAAAGCACCCAGACCCCCCAAGTGTCCACTCAGCCTGTTCGCAAACTCCTCAGCTACTCTCTCATCCCTGAGCTTGGCAACATCCAGCCTAGGCTGGGATGGTACCATTCTCCAGGATTTAAGGTGCAGCTTTAGGAGTTGCTACAACAAGCCTGTGGTCAGTATTGAGGAACTGAGCACTCCGGTAGACCCTGCAGTTCTGGATCATCCTCCAACGACCGTCAATGAGGACATGGTCAATCTCCTTTGCCACACCGCCAGCGTTGGAATACCAAGTCCAGCGATGAGCTTGCGGGCGCTGAAACCATGAACCAGCCACCCTAAGTCCATGACTTCTTGCAAAGTCAAGGAACTTAGTGCTATTCTGGTTCATAGTTCCTGACCCATGGGGACCAACACACACCTCATAACCATCCCTATCAGTTCCAGTCGATGCATTGAAATCCCCCAAGACTAGAAGTGTATCTCGTCTGGGGCACTGATCAACCACAGACTCGAGTGTGGCGTAGAATGCATCCTTCACGGTAAGATCACTCGCCTCAGTCGGAGCATAAATAGAGACCAGGGAAATGACACCTAAGGAGTGACGAATCCTTAATCTCATAATACGCTCGTTGACCGGTGTTACCTCAATTATCATTGGGGTCAGCTTATTGGACACAGCTACAGCAACTTCTTGGGTATGGTAACCATCAGAGCGACCAGACCAATAGTAGGTGTAACCACCCACCATTATCTCACCGCAATCCGGTCTCCGAACCTCAGAGAGAGCTGCAATCCCGATGTCCAAACGCTTGAGCTCAGATGATAACAGAGACAGGTGATCATCCTCTCTTAGGGATAGGACATTCCAGGCACCCACCCGAAGGGACCGCCTCAGGTTAACCCAAGGAGACCGCCGTCTGGTGGACGACACCCCAGCACCACTCCGACACACTCTCCCGCAATCTGACCCAGGGATGTTACCCCGTGGTTTCCCTCCTATCAAAGATTGGGGGTCCCGAAGGCTTTGCCCCAATCCCATCATCCGGTGAGCTGCCCTGCGAAGGGAAGCTGCACAGGAGGTACTCCCACGGAGTGGGTTTTCAGATTTTTTTGCGTTTTTGCGTTTTGCGGAATGAAGCGTTTTACGGTGGCTGGAGTGCAAATCCTGCCACCAACCTCCTAATAAGAAGTAACCCAACTGCAGGAGGACGTCCGCAGACACAGTTGGGCACTAGATATGGATGGCCGTTGGCTCACAAGGAGCTCCTCCGCCCTTTGACAGGTTTTGTTTTTAATCCTGCTGGGTGTCCATATCCAAACACCCCCCTCACCACAAAACCTGGTGGGGGAGACGGTTTAGTCGCCGACAACCCGACCATGGAACAGGTTAGTACAGGTTTACATGGTACCTGTAGCAGGTCACAGATCGAACCTGACCTGACTTAATGTAATTCAATCCGGGCAAAGTTCGAACCATCAATGGAAAAATGAAATGTCCCCACGAGGCTCATGTGATTATGGAGGGGAGTGGAGACAGTAGCGTGTCGAAGGAGTGAGGTGCACAAAGTCGACCTCTCTGTGTGTTGTACTGTATTACAATGTAGATCATGGTGTTTTTAAAGTTGCTTTCTTTGTATTTGTTTATATTTGTTTGTGTGTCACTGCATGACATTACAGATTTCCAGATTGTGAATGTGACCTTTGCATAGTTCAAGGGTCGTTGAGATATTTTGGCCTCTTGCATTGGAAGGCATGGCGGCTCATGGAATTTGTTATCGTCAGGACGAGAATGTGGTGCTGTTTGGTTCACCTGGGAGAGTTTCTACCGTTATACATGATCAAAGGATTGCAGGCTTACCTCGGATGGTTGTAAGCTCTGCCCCAACCTCAATGGGAGAGAAATGGCTATCCGCCTGGTTAATTGGCTCGACTAATTTAAAAATTGCTTTCGCAAAACTTCATGAACGAGGAATAGTGCTTGATGATGGGATGGGCTGTAGAGGTAATTCTATGGAATGTAAACTTGCCTGTGGTTTTATTTGTGCTTTGTTGGATTCCTTCCAAATACGTGTGTGTTGTTGCTTTTAGAACATTTTTGTTTTCGAGAAGGGTTAACCGAGCACATGCAATCCAAAGATGCTTTTCTTGAATCTGCTTTACTCAATAATGGCCATTTAAAGGTTATAGTCACTTTGCCTGTGTATTTGAGATTGGAGTTCCTGAGATGCACCATCGACTTTCGAGAGTGTTGGTACTGTCGAAGCACTTTCTTGGCAGAGGTTATACTGGGTGGTTTGACATTGCCTTCCCAGTAGTAAACGGTCTTGTCCCAAAGGGTGTGTGTGTGTGTGTGTGTGTGTGTGTGTGTGTGTGTGTGTGTGTGTGTGTGTGTGTGTGTGTGTGTGTGTGTGTGTGTGTGTGTGTGTGTGTGTGTGTGTGTGTGTGTGTGTGTGTGTGCGCGTGTGTTTTTCGTATTTCGCTGCTCAAATTCATATTTGGAAGCGATCAACATACACGATTATTATAAATGGATAAAGCAGTTGATGGGGAAACAAGCACTATTCAAAGAAAGATGTTGGGATGGTTTCACATGCTAACTTCATGAAGGGATGCCCCCTTCAAAATGTGTCCATGGATATCAATGCAATTTGTCATTGGAATCATTACTTTTTGATATATTTTCACCTTCACCTTTCATTTTGGACATCAAACACATGATAACCACATGTTTTTTTGAAGGAGTTGGTGTAATCTGATGCATGCTGAGTATCAGTTTTCACATGCATTTGAGATTGGCTCTTTTGTTGTGCTTAATTATTTATTTTATTTTTAAGAGGAAGTCTGTTTTCGGCACTTTGCATTATGATGTGTGGACAATTATTCACATTCTCAATGCTGCATAACTCCAGATAGATGCATGGTTCACTCCCCCATCACCCCATCAATAACCCAGAAAGCTCGTCACTTTTCCATACGTCATTATGATGAATCGTACATCGCATTTGGATTTATTCCAATCAACAGTGGAGATGTTTCTAAACCTCAGTGTAGTATGTGGTGAAGTTTTGTTGAATGAATGGATGAAAGCTGCAAAACTTAGCAGACGTTTTAGCACAAAGAATCACAAACTCGAGGATTAGCCAAAAGATTATTTTGAAAGGAAACAAAGTGAACTCATCATACAAACGTTTAGAATCAAAGAATCATCAAAGGTTAACGTCGATGCTCTCAAAGCCTCGTTTATAGTTTATCTATGGATTTCAAAAGCGAAGAAGCCGAACACAATTGCTGAAGAGCTCATTCTCCCCTGCATGAAAGACATATGTGAAGAGTTGTTGGATGAAGGAGCTGTCAAGAATATCTCTCAAGTTCCCCTCACAAATGACATGGTAGCCAAGACGAACAAACAAGATCTTAGCGGATGTGGAAGAACAGATTGTGTGTGAAATTATATCAGCAATGTATTTTGGCATGCGACTTGATAATTCAACAGACGTCACCAATCGGGCAGTTCTACTGGTGGATTCCTCACAAGCATGAGGAAGACTTTAAAAAGAAGAATTTCTTGCTTTATTATAATGACCAACAAACACAACTAGTGAAGCAATTTTCACAGTGTTGTATGATAATATCCAAAGTCGTGGCTTAAGGCCCAGTCACACCTTGACGTTTTAGCCAGCGTATGCCGACCTATGAAAAATGTGTCTAAAACGCTGGGACACGTCAAATACGGTATGGGTAAGTTGTGTTTACGTTAGGAGCACGATGAAAAACAATGAAGTACGCTGCCATATTACGTGGTACGTCTAGTACGTCGTGAAATTTCAAGCATACTGAAAATTTTATAACGTACTCGACGTATGGCTCACAAGTTCCGCATACGCTGGCATAAGTTCTCGGCACGCTCCACAATCGTTTACACACGTCGGCCACACGTTACTTGTAAGTTACTCATAAGTCGAAACACGTCGAGGTAATGTTTAGCATACCCGAAACTTAATTTTTAACCTACGAGTAACGTGCTTTGAACCTATTAGTAGCGTGCTTTGAACCTATTAGTAGCGTGCTTTGAACCTATTAGTAGCGTGCTTTGAACCTATGAGTAGCGTGCTTTGAACCTATGTCTAATGTATCTCAAACGCACATTGTCGTATGTAGACGAATTTGATTGATGTCTTCCGGATGACCACAGAACTTACTGAACGTGTTTCTAACTTACAGCTACCGTATAATGGCGTATTGGCAGCGTTTAGGGGAATTGGTATATACAAATGGGCTTCACAAGAGGAACCTGTCAGTGTTCCAGACTCCATGTTGAGTAGATGTCAGTGGCAGTAGCAGTAGCAGTAGTAGTAGTAGTAGTAGTAGTAGTTCGAGAGAATTGTGATGTCGATGTTATTAGTAGTAGTAGTAGTAGTAGTAGTTCGAGAGAATTTAGTGATGTCGATGTTAGTAGTAGTAGTAGTAGCAGTAGTCGTAGTTCGAGATAATTTAGTGATGTCGATGTTGGTAGTAGTAGTATTTCGAGAGAATTTAGTGTTGTCGATGTTAGTAGTAGTCGTAGTAGTTCGAGAGAATTTAGTGATGTTGATGTTAGTAGTAGTAGTAGTAGTAGTAGTAGTAGTAGTCGTATCAGTAGTAGTGGTTCAAGAGAATTTAGTGATGTTGATGTTAGTAGTAGTAGTAGTAGTAGTAGTAGTCGTATCAGTAGTAGTGGTTCAAGAGAATTTAGTGATGTCGATGTTATTAGTAGTAGTAGTAGTAGTAGTAGTTCAAGAGAATTTAGTGATGTCGATGTTATTATTAGTAGTAGTAGTAGTTGGAGAGAATTTAGTGATGTCGATGTTAGTAGTAGTAGTAGTAGTAGTAGTAGTAGTAGTAGTCGTATCAGTAGTAGTGGTTCAAGAGAATTTAGTGATGTTGATGTTAGTAGTAGTAGTAGTAGTAGTAGTAGTCGTATCAGTAGTAGTGGTTCAAGAGAATTTAGTGATGTCGATGTTATTAGTAGTAGTAGTAGTAGTAGTAGTTCAAGAGAATTTAGTGATGTCGATGTTATTATTAGTAGTAGTAGTAGTTGGAGAGAATTTACTGATGTCTATGTTGGTGGTAGTAGTAGTAGTAGTAGTAGTAGTAGTAGTCGTAGTACTTTCAAGTAACGTGGTGCAAAGTGTGAACAACGTTCGTGTAGCGTGCTTACAAAACGTTACTCATAGGTTAGAAATAAGTTTCGGGAACGCGAAACATTACCTCGACGTGTTTCGACTTATGAGTAACTTACAAGTAACGTGTTTCAACGTGTGTCAACGATCGCATAACGTGCCTACAACTTATGGCCAGCGTAGCGGAACGTGTGAGTCATACGCCGGCATACGTCGTAAAATTTCAAGCATGAAAAAATTCGAGGAAAACCCAAAAGTTCAACGTTTAAAGCCAGCGTACTACCACTTATGGCAGTGTTTTTCAGCGTGCTCTCAATGTTATCAAAACTTACCCATAACGTATTCAACGTGTACCAGCGTTTTAGACAAATTTTCCAAAAATCGGCATAAGCTGGCTAAAACGTCAAGGTGTGACTGGGCCTTTAGAATGGGTTACCCTCATGGGATATGTACAGACGGTGGAACAGCTTTGGTCGGAGCGGACAATGGAGTGACGACACAAATCAAGGAAAGAGAACCGTCGTGTCAAATTATTCACCATGTCATCCATAGAGATAGTTTGGCTAAAAGGAAGATGAGCTCCGAATTGAATCGGGTACTGAATGAGGTTGTTAAATTTGGTAACTTTGTGAATGCGAGGACTCTCGATTCCCACTTGTTTGCAAGTCTGTGAGAGAACATGGAAGCATCACACAAACAACTTTGCACACCAAGGTACGGTGGCTATCACGAGGCAAAGTTCTGTCAAGGATGTATGACCTGCGAAAAAACTAGAAATGTTTCTTGTGGAAAAATCAGATAAGGGAGTCGGCTGAACTTTTCAAAGATGAAAGCTCGATGATGAAGTTTGCCTCCTTCGCAGATATTTTTTTTTGAGATAAACGAGCTGAACTTGTCTCTTAATTAAAGGAAGGATGGCTTCAATATCCAAGCTATTGACCAAATTGATGCGTTCAAAGCAAAGTTAACAGTTTGAAAAACACGAGTGAAACGTGACTTTCTCAATGTTCTCCAATCTGTCAAGCTTGTGTGAGGAGCCCTCATTGTGGATGGTAATGGAGGAACATCTTAGCACCATTTTTCTGCGATTTGATAACTGTTTCAGAACTGAGGACTCGAGGAAAGGCAGTGGTTGGATCATCAACCCATTCGATGTGCAAATGACTGATACAGAAATCAGTTACAGAATGGAAGACAAAATCATCAAACTAAAGAAAGACTCTTCCTAAAAATGAAATTTCAGAATTGCCAGTCACTTAGATCCTTCTGGATCATCATGAAAAATGAATACTCAGAACTGTCAGAGCTTACAATCAAAGCTCTTCGACCATTTCCAACCACACATTTGTGCGAGGCTGGGTTTTCTGCTTTGACCATTATCAAGACAAAGCAATGAAACAGACTTGATGTGCAAGACGATCTGTGACTTGCACTGACAAAAACAGAGCCTCATATCGACAAAATGGTGAGAGAGATGCAAGCTCAAGTTTCTCACCGAAAAAGTTGATGTTAAAAATATTTTTAAAAAAACCACAAGAACAGCACTCGGTGGAGCGCATACCTCCACCAGGCTGAACAGTTTATGTTTTTTTTTGTCTCCCATTGATTGGCTGCATCTTAACCAAAATCGAATTGGCTTGTTATTGTCACCGACCCAACTCATCCACAAAGTTTTATCATCCATCCACAACTTTTTGAGAAATCGTGCCATATATCGTTTTTGGCCCCATCTCTCAATAGTGAAGAATGACTTTTAAAAATTGGGTGTGTGACGAGGACGACTTTATTCAGCGTTGGTGAAGATCCAAAACCGGATGCGGATCCAATCATTTTTTTCCTTGATTTTTCACCATTGAGAGATAGGGATAAGCCAATATATAGCACAATATCTCAAAAAGTTGTGGATGGATTCCGACAAAACTTGGTCGACAGGTTGGGTATGTGACAAGGATGAATTGATTCAATTTTGGTGAAGATCTGAATACGAGAATTATTATATTTTATTTTTAAAGTTATTCTTCCCTATTGAGAGATGGGGCCAAAAAGGACAAATCGTTTTAAAATATAAAGGATATAATATTTCAAAAAAATTATTGTCCCCGATGTGTTCTACTGGATCAGACATTGCGTGATGGAGGTATGTGCCTTACCGAGTGCCCTTCCAGTTATGATGTCTCTATATTTCATGTTATACAATTATTATCAAATCCATCCATCCAGCTATCCATCCATCAATTGGGACCATACTCTGTGCAGAGCGTTGATGCTGCCTCGCAGTCAACTTGGCTATTGGACACAATTCTGGACGGGTCACCACTCCTACACAGGATACCAGCGAGCTGGCACTCATTTTGCCGACCTCAGAAGGATGACGGGCAGAGTCAACCCCACGTGATATTAATTCAACAGCCAAGGGGGGTTTGAACTCAGGATTCTGGGATCCCAAGCCCACCACCCTAACCATTAAGCAAACACCAGGCATATTAGCAAATAAGCAAGTTATTATAATGTATTCCTTGACTAATGTTATTCATGTTAAATTCAATGCTTAAAAAATAGGGGCAATATACCCCTGTGCGCTCACCTGGTAGAATAATGATACTGAGGAGGAAGTCAACGTGAGACAGAATCTTCAAAATGTACCAATGAGCCAATGTTATAGCAAATATCTATTTGGGGGGCAACCCCCCCCCCACTTTCCCGTAAATCCCTTACTTGGTGGAAGCACCTTTGGCCGCAATTACAGCTGTGAGTCTGTTGGGATCGGTGTCCACCACCTTTTAACACCTTGATTGGGCAATATTTGCCCATTCTTCTGTACAGAACTGTTCAGGCTCAGTCAAGTTGTATGGAGAGCGTTGATGGACAGCAATCTTCAAGTCATACCACAGATTTTCAATTGGATTGAGGTTGAAGCTCTGACTGGGCCACTAAAGGACACTTATCTTTTTGTTCGTTCGCCGCTCCAGTGTAGCCTTGGCTGTGTGCCTTGCGTCGTCGTGCTGAAAGGTGAACTTCCATCCCAATTTCAGCTTTCTTTCAGAGGGTATCAGGTTTTCCTCTCTGATTTTTCTGTATTTTGCTTCATCCATTCTCCCTGCGATCCTGACAAGTGCCGCAGTCCCTGCTGATGTGAAACATCCCCCGAACTTGATGCTGCCATCACCATACTTCACAGTCGGGTGATGTGCTGTGTTTGGTTTGCGCCAAACATAACATTTTTCATATCGGCCAAAAAGTTCCATCTTGGTTTTGACAGACCACAAAGCTTTTTGCCACATGCCTTCAGAATCTCTGGAGTGTTTTTTTTGTTTGTCTCAAAAGGGACTGAAGGTGGGCTTTTTTGAGTTATGGCTTCCTTCTTGCCACCCGACTGTGCAGGCCAGACTTGTGGAGTGCTTGGGATGTTGTTGTCACATGCAGACAGTGACCAGTCTTTGCCATAAAGCCATATAGCTCTTTCAAAGTTGCCATTGGCCTCTTGCTGGCCTCTCTGATCAGTCTCCTCCTTGCTTGGTCATCCAGTTTTGAAGGACGGCCTGATCTCAGGAGGGTCTTGGTGATACCGTACGCCTTCCACTTCTTAATGATTGTCTTGACTGTGCTCCAAGGGATATTCAAGGCCTTTTGAAATCTTTTTATACTCATCCCCTGATCTGTGCCTTTCCACAACTTTATCCCAGAGGTCTTTTGAAAGCTCTTTGGTGCTCATGGTTGAGTCTTTGCTGTGCGATGCACTACCCAGCAGAGGAAACCTAGAGGAACAGCTGATTTGATTCTGAAATTATCAGAATCACCACAATTTAACACAGGTGTGGTTTTTGAAGATGATTGGTTACACCTGATCCAATTTACGATTGCTATTTCAAGGGGGGTGGGCACTTGTCCAATCAAGATATTTTAGTTTTGTATTTTTAATTAATCTTCTGTAGTTTGTAGATTTTTTTTTGACTTGGAAGTTGTGGGTTACAATGTCTAATTGAAAAAGTCTAATTGAATGCAATTTAATTCCAGGTGAAAAGGCAATAAAAGGTGAAAAATTTGAAAGGGGGGGTATAGACTTTCCACTGTTACTGAACGTGGTTTCCAATTGTTTGGCCGCAGTCTTTTATCGCCGACCTTGGCTGGTCCCTGTTGAGTAAAATGTGGAGAACTACTTCACTAGAAGGTTGTTTTTAACGAAATGCTGAGCCTCCAATATTATTCCTCCTCTTCTATAGAAATGTCCTCATTTGTATCTTAAAGGAAAAAAACAACAAGAAGGACAAAACGAACACAATAACAATTTTCTGATTCATGTGCATATGCAAGAAGCACGACACCATAACACCAATGCAGAAGGTAATTCCATGATGCAAGAAACAACAGCATTCCTTAAATATAACAGAAAATATGGTAAGCCGGTTCACTGAGAGTCTCTCTCCTGGTGAGGTAAGCACCGTTGTCACACAGGACGGACAAGTGATTCTGGCACGCTGCTTGGAACGGATGGTTCACCAGGCAGACCCTGCACCAAGACTGATGGAGAAGGTTGTGGCTGCTGCTCTGCAGGTAAGGGAGTGGGAAGTTCTAGCCGAGAGTCAGTTCCATGGAGGCATCTTCGAAGGGTGATTCCGCAAACCACAGGGTCGCTGTCGCCGCACTTGAAGGGGTGGATGTGATATGAGAGGAAGGAGGAAACCAGCCAAAAGCAGTCAATGGTGGTGCAGCCACTGAAGGGTAAGGACCAGGATCTATGGTCGAAGTTGTGCGTGTGATGTAAGGTTTCAAATGGTTGTAGTGAAGGATTGTCATCTTTGCCTGTGGGTTTTAAAGTTCCTGAATCTCAAAGTTCACTGGTGGGTTCTCCTCTAACACAGAAATAGGCCGAAGCACCGTGTTTCAAGTTTATCATGGCAGTGGGGTGGGCCATCCGTAAGCACCAAGTACCCTCATGATGAGGTGCATATTTTAGACATCTATCATAATACAGGGTGGACCACGTATCTATTCCCAGTGATAAACCCTTGTAGTTCTGTTGCTAAGAAATGAAATCGAGGAATCTATTTACAGGACATGGGTACATACTTCACGTTCTTGTGCTAAAATGTTTTTATTGACTTCAGAAGTGTACAAAATTGGTGATGAATCTCGCCTTGATTTCCATCATTTTCAAGCAGTGTCTGCATCCTTTCACAATACTCCAAGACCATTTTCTGTCGCATTCTCACCATAGTTTCTCCAAAAGCTGTTTGAATCCACTCTTTCATGTCTTGAATGTTCACTGACAGAGTTGCGTAAACCTTGTCCTAAAAGTCCCATAAGAAGAAATTGCACGTATCGATTGGGATACACGTACCAGGGCCGCGAATGACTCGACGAGACTTTTCCCGACTGGTGGATAGGTCGCGGTTCGCCAAATGTGCCCCTGGCCCCCGCATTCGCCAGACCTCACCCCGTGCAATTCCTTCTTTTGGAGCTTGCTTCATGGGGAAAGATTCATTGCACGACCCTCAAAACCGATGCCGTGTGGAGGACCGTGCCGGAAGCCACCCCACTTCGAACAAAATTTGAAGGGGACCACCGGCTCGATGTTTTTTTTTTTCATATGTTCCAGCTGCAGTCCCAAGTGCAACAGTATTGCCATGCCCAAGGAGGGATTCTGACTTTGAGGCATTCAGCCATAATCCATCAGAGGGTTGCTTCGCACATGCCAAGTGTCTGAACCCACAGTTCCTCTCAGACTGAGCGGGGTTGCTACCCCGGCGCCAAAAGCATCAGGGGAAACTAACCTTTCTCACGATGGTCTAATCCCAGCTCGTGTTCCCCGTTAGTGGGTGAACAATCCAACGATTGGCGAATTCTGATTCACAATGATAGGAAGAGCCGACATCGAGCCGACACCAGAAATGTGTGACCTCCTGTGGCCAAGTCTACCACGGGAGCCTGCTCTACCTGTCCTCAAAAAAAAAAAATGGACAGGTTGGGTGTGTGACGAGGACAGATTTATTCGATTTTGGTGAAAGTCTGGATCTGAATACTAGAATTTTTGAAAAGATTCTTCACCATTGAGAGATGGGGTCAAGAACGATATTTCAATAAATTGTGGACGAGTTATGACAAAACTTGGTGCATGAGTTAGGAAGGTGAAAAGAACAAGCTGATTATATTTTGGTTAATGTCCAGATGCAGTTCCGGTCTGCAAGTGGGATACAAAACGCAAACTGTTCAGCTTGTCGGAGGTATGCGTGCTACTGAGTGTCATTTTTGTTCTTTGTTGCAGTCGGGAGCTGTCACTAAGAAAATGTAGAACCTAATAATCTTACCAGTTCAAGCTTTGCCGAATCAAGATTTGATGAAGAAACATTCAGAACTAATTCATGATGGATAACCCACAAACTGAGTGATTCAGCACAGTCTCCTGGAAGATTTTGTGGAAGCTCAAAACAAAACGACACTCCATGTCGTGGAGTGTCGAGCCCCACTGCTTGTTCTTTGCCAGCCATTACAATTTTATTGTGCTCTCAACTAGTAACGTTATGGAGAAAATACATGGTAGACTGTACGTGTACAAGTAAAGTTGCCCCTGCAGTTCCTGCAAATGTGGAGATAATTTTCACTCACTGCATCCAAAAGCACCAGTGCAACACCTATTTCTGTTTGGTGTTGTTTTCCATGCTTTCTCCTTCCCTTGCATGACAGATAACTCAGAACCACTGGTTGTAATGGAGTCATAATTATATTCTCAGTATTTACCGAACAATTTGGTGCAATAGATCCCTTGATTGTAGAGTTTCACAACAGCACACCAATAGTGCCAATGTGTGGCTTCACGGAATGGCATCTCTTCCGTCCGCCCGTTAGAGACCCCGACCCCTTGGGAAGTAATGCGTACAGAACGCTGTAACCCTGATTCTAATATTCCATACTCTGTTGCAGAGCGTGAGTGCTGCCAAAGTGCTTGGTTGGGATTCAAACCCAGGCGAGATAGCTTAGAGGCTTATGTGTGTACCCGTTGGCCATCCTGCCTGTCTTCGAACCCATGAGAAGGTAGGATTTAACAAAATACTGAGCTTACATTACTACAAACCATTCAAAAAGGCACAAGACGTAAACCCATCAATGATCCCGCAACATCCAGACTTTGAGGTCCCTGGTTGGAATACGGAATAAGAACAGATGATCCAGCTCCTGTAAGTGTTGGCAAGCCTCGGATTTATAGCTGCGTCCTGCTGCGCAAGCTGTTGCTTCCCACCAGCAGGAGCACCCAGCTGATGAAAGTAGCAATGTTTTGTCAAACATTACACAATAACGAACATTTGGACAAGGAGAGCCTTCAGCCGGACGATGGACAACCGTCGTCGAGATCTCTTCCACTACAGCAAAACACCACGCGATTATCTTGAGCGCATGGAATAGTCACATTGCTCCTGCCCGTGTTGGTTACTCGATTGTCTGCCAGTTTGAGTATTGCCATTATACATCATGTTGAGCAAATGCACTGCTTTTGTGAAGCCTCATGGCCTGATGATGAGTTACTTTTTCCTTTGTGGTGGGGAAACAACGTACAGGGGATGGCCCTTGAAATGATTTACAACTGGGATTGAACAAGTTTTTACTGCAGATAATGTGACAACGTATGAAGAATTCACCGAGCAGTTGTTCTCTTGATAGATGTACAAGACCAGGATGGCTGGTGTCCGACTGGTGGAGGGAATCGCAGCCCAGCAGGCTCCATGTGTAGGTGTGTTTGTTCCGTTGGCATCGATGGGATGCTTGGTGGAGTTTGAATCCACATACGCATCTGCATGGGGATTTTGGCACAGGTGAAGTCCTCAAGGAATGAAGAACTAGTCTTGCTGGAGAAGGCAAGTGCCGATCTTCAGAGGCGGACAGGTACAACTAGAGGGGGAGCACTCGGTCGAGTGCAAAACCTCCACCGCCAATACTGCTGGGTCACTCAAGTGAACCTGATATCTTATTCATTGTAGGTCAAAACGGATCAGACTCCACTGAACCACGATTGAATAAACTAAACTAGATCGACGCGCATGTAGAAATGCCAAAAAAAAAAATTGAAATTTTGTTGAAAAAAAAGTTGCAAATTTTATTTTTTTCTATAACAATTTCGAAATATTTTTGAAAAAAGTTGCAAAATTTGTTGTTTTTTTTTCTCTAACAAATTTCTTTTTTTTTTGGTTGGAAATCACTTAAAACATGTAGAAATGTAAAAACAAAAATTCAAATATTTTTTCAAAATGGCCGCCATAGTGGCCATATTGGACTTTGGACCGAGTCAAAAATCTAATGGCATGATCCTTGGACCATACCTAACCCCCCCCACCAAGTTTCGTCGAAATCCATCAAGGAGTTTTTCCGTAATACTGTTCACAAACAAACAAACAAACAAACAAACAGGGGTGAAAACAGTAACCTCCGTCCATCTTCGATGGTGGAGGTTAACAATGGATGAAGTTCACAGGACGTTGAGTGAGGTATGTGAACCACCACGAGGAAGCTGACGTTTCGGGCATTAACCCTTCGTCAAAGTTGATATCAAATCCTGTTTTGGTTTGATGAAGGGTTAACGCCTGAAACGTCAGCTTCTCCTTGCTTCTTTTTTTTCTTCAATGTCCTGTTCTCAATGTCCTGTTGATTCTCAATGTCCTGTTGATTCTCAATGTCCTGTTAATTCTCAATGTCCTGTTGATTCTCAACGTCCAGTTGATTTCATCCATTGAAGTCCTGGAATACCATCATTGCTACATTTTTAAAGACGCTTTTCCTATTTCCATGGTCCATGTAAATCGATGGCATTAAATGTGTTGTTACCCGACGCGCATGTGACGTGAAAAGCGGAGTTAAGCGATTGCTTCACTTGGTTTACCGATCTGTCTATGATCGAGGAACTACCCCATTTAAGTTGAGTTTTATATTTTGAACACTAGAATATGAACCGGAACACAAACCTGCTGCTCTTCCTTCGCTCCAATTGGTTCTTCTGACCACGTCCTTGTCAAAGTGGACATCTCTCTGGCTGTTATCAGAGAACCACCTCACCGCCATCGAGTCTGGCATTTCACTCAAGCCGACGGGCAGGGTCTCCGAGCAGCCATCAAACTGACAGACTGGTCTCCTATCACTACTTTCTCAAACATCAACTCATCCTGGGAATTCTTTCAAAGAAACTTGCTCTCCCTCATGCACAGATTTATCCCCTCTCGTGTTCAGTTGTCTTACCCTTCCTCCCGCCCTTGGTTTACTGAAGCTTGTGGTGAGGCAGTTGTCCTGAAACAACTTGCCTTTGCCTCATGGAAAGCAAACCCAACTGAGGGAAATCTCAGTTCTTTCCACAAAGCTCGGAACAAGTGTGTATCTACCCTCAGGAGAGCCAGAAAACAATATCTTTCTCATCTCAAGTCTGAACTCTCAAACCTCTCTCCCTCCTCAAAATCCTGGTGGCGTTTAATCAAATCTGTTTCTGGTGTATGTTCCCCCTCCATCCCCTCCCTTACCTCAAATGGCCGCACTGCTGATTCCACACGTGATAAAGCTGAATGTCTAAACTCGGTGTTTGCAGCTAAATATTGTGTCCTAAACCCATCACTATCTCTACCCACTTTACCCAGTCGCACCCAACTGTCCCTGGACTCTGTATCCTTTTCTCCTAACAAGGTGGAGAGCTTGCTTTCAAACCTCGAGTCAGATTCTGCAACCGGTCCAGACGGCATCAGCCCACGTGTCCTCAAAGCCTGCTCTTCTGCTCTTGCTCACCCTCTCTCTGTTCTATTCACCCTCTCATTTGCCCAAGGTCATCTGCCATCTGCTTGGAAATCTGCTAACATCACTGCCCTGCATAAAAAAGGTGCAAAAACAGATCCCTGTAACTACAGACCAATCAGCCTTCTCCCAATCATCAGCAAGGTGATGGAATCCATCATCGCCTCAGATATGAAATCCTTCCTCTTCTCCAATGGCTTGATTTCCAATCATCAATTTGGTTTCAGACCAGGTCACTCTACCCTGGATATGCTGCTTCTGCTCTCCCATCAATGGATGGAGGTCCTCCAATGCCAGACAGGAAATCCGAGCCGTATCCCTGGACATATCACGTGCTTTTGACACAGTCTGGCACCCTGCACTACTCACCAAACTCTCTTCCCATGGTATTCAAGGCCATCTCCACTCATGGCTCGCAGACTTCCTCTCCTGTCGCAGTCAACGTGTGGCCCTAAATGGAGTTCTTTCATCCCCTCTTCCTGTGCAGGCTGGAGTTCCTCAAGGTAGCGTTCTGGGCCCTGTTCTTTTTCTGGTTTTCATCAATGATCTCTCGGACTCTCTGGAAAATCCTCTATTTCTCTTTGCCGACGACTCCACCCTCTGCCGTACCATCTGTCATCCCTCAGACCGGCAAGCAGCAGCTTCTTCGCTCCCTGCAGATCTGGATAAAATCACAAACTGGTCCAACACGTGGAACATGTCTTTCAATCCAGACACATCTCACACTCTCACTATGTCTCTTCGAAAGGACCGTTTACAACCCCCCCCCCCATCCACTTTCTCAACAATCCTCTGGAAGTAGTCTTTTCTTTCAAGCTTCTAGGTCTCACTATCTGCCATGACCTTTCCTGGGAAAGTCACATTTCCAACCTCGCCTCAAAAGCCAGTCGCCGACTGGGAATCCTCCGTCGTGCTAAGTCCTTCCTTGGCCCTCTTGAGCTCCTGACCACTTACAAAGCTTTTGTCCGTAGCCTGATGGAGTACTGCTCTCCCCTCTGGGCTGGTGCTCCTGCCTCCCACCTTTCTCGGCTTCACGCTGTCGAAACCAGGGCATTTAAGATCATCGGCATCTCCCGCAATGAAGCTGAGTCTTTGGGCCTCTCACTCAATCACCGCAGGTTGGTCGGTGGTCTTTCTGTCTTCTACCGACTCCTCTCCAGCCTTGCCCCCCGGCTCTCTATGCGATTTGTCCCCACCACATTTCCACAGGGCGCTCAAGGTCCGCCAACAACCCCCTTCTGGTAAAACTACCAAAATCACGAATCACTGCTCATCTTCACTCTTTCATTCCCCTTTTTTCCCGCCTTTGGAATAAACTTCCTCACTCTATTCTTTCCCATTCTTCCTTCCAGGCTTTCAAAACAGCTGTTCACCACCACCTCTTATCTTCCCCCATCCAAATCCTCGATCTTTTCTACCCCCGATAATCCACCCAAGCCCACTTCCTTCATTTCTCCTGCTTTCCTTCCTGAAAGTCCCTGTAATGTCCATCTTCTCTTCGCCATGTTCCCCGTCCCATCCCCATCCCTCTCCCTTCCACAGTTCACCTAATGTGTCTGTTCCCCACTGTTTTGTCCCTTCCACTCCCGCCCCTCTTGTCTCATGCCTCCTTGCTGTGAGTTGTGTGTTCGCTCTCATACGAGCCTCGACCAAGGTATACAAAAAAAAAAACCTGCAGTTTCGCAGTACTTTGTCCCTGAATTTGGCAAATAGTTTGGAATTTCGTTCCAATAGCACATGCTGAAAGAGGAGTAAGATAATGGTTTTACTCTCTCTCTGTCTATCTGGAAGTCAAATAAGATTTAAAATAGGGGCAATACCCCCTTCTTCTTCTTGCGTACGACAGGTTGGCTGCTGGGTAGCTGTCATTTTCTGGAGGCACAGCTGTGCTGCTGATACAGTGCCCCTGTTACCAGTACACATACACATTTTGCTGACCTCAGAAGGATAACAGGCTGAGTCAACCCCACTTCGTGTTGCCAACTAGGCTCAAACTCAAGACCATAAGATCCCAAGCAGGCAAAACCCCTGAGCGCTCACCTGGGAGCAGCTGGATAAGAAAACCAGGGAACTACTGGTAGGCGTGGATTACCCACAAAATATTTAACGGACAAGAAAGTAAATACCTTTGGATTGTTTTTTTTTTTTTTATGTAGTGAACAAACTTTGGTACATCACGGGTGATGAAGGTTGTGGTCAAGTTTCATCAGAATTGCATGTGTAGTTTCTGAGAACAAAGTTTTGGGGGGCAACCTCCACAGATCCCCTTTGGGCCCAATTTTTATTTTTATTTCTTAATTTATTTTTTAATGCCATGAACAAACTTTGGTACATACACAGTGTTGAACGTTGTTGTAAAGTGTCATCAAAATCGTATGTATAGTTTCAGAGAAGAAGTTGAAAGTATTTGTGGATGGAAGAACTGACGGGAAGTACGACGCGCAATCCCCATCAGCTCCCCGGAACGACCTTCCAGGTGAGCTAAAAATCATTCCAACCCAAGAAAATTACTGTTTTTCGGGATGTCATAAAGAACACAAGCAACAAGCATGAAGAACTCACGCAGCCTGTTAGATAAGGTGGTGTCAAAGACTTGGCATCAACGGCGGTAAACTTCCGGAAAAAAGTGTTTTTTGTTCAACCTTAAAAATATTTATTTCATTTCCATTGAATTATATAAATGAACACGAGAACACAAATCACCATTTTGGTACTGCACTTTGAAAAACCTTCCATTTAGTAGTGCTTGAACAAACTATTAATTAAACAAACAAACAAACCAATCAAATTTGCCCCTCGCTCTGTCAGCGCCAGGGAATATCCAGAGTCGGACAAAATGGCGGTGTGGAGGAAATATAGATCGTACGTAGAAATGGAAGCAAGAGTTAAAAAGACCCCTCCCATTGTTTTCCTCAAGGTTGCGTGGGTTGAGCTGTTCTCTGAACTCCCTAGTTTTATTACGTTAAACTTAAATCGTGTTGTGAATTACAAAGAACATCAAACGTGCTATAATCAAGGTTGAGTAAAAGAGGATGCCCAGGGGGGACGAAACTTTGTAATTTGAACATCTTGTAATACACGAAGTGCATTCAGTGGTTCTTGGAGTGACGTCCAAGAAACATGAAGAGTTTCATTTTTTACTGCCTCACTCACTACCTCCTCTTGTTTCATCACTTATATTGTCATAAATATAATTAAAATTGTGTGTGTGTGTGTGTGTGTGTGTGTGTGTGTGTGTGTGTGTGTGTGTGTGTGTGTGTGTGTGTGTGTGTGTGTGTGTGTGTGTGTGTGTGTGTGTGTGTCGTCGGTTGTTATCTCCATTTGTGGGTTTCAGGAGGTGGAATGGAGTACTCCCAGGACTCAAAGTATCCACCTCCACTTTGGTAAGGGATCACGGTTTTATAGACCAAGCCGTTTCATTTTTGCTCTTTTCAAAATTTTGTTCCGAGGGCTCTTTTCAGGATCGTCACCAAACCCTGGACTGCCTCCAATTGTACTTCGTTAGTGGTAATATTCCCGGGGATGGTTTTTAAAATCTCAGTTAGGTTCTTCTTCATCATTCCTGTTGCTCCAATTATATCGCTGGTGGTGCAATTTCGATGCTCTTCAGCTTCCAAGATCTCTTGATCTCATTTTTGAAGTCCTGCTATTTGGTCATTTTCTTGATTTCTGCATAATTTAAGCCAAAATCGCTGAGAACCGATATCTCAATCAGCAATGCTCTCTTTCTCTTTTTGATCCTGAGAATGATGTCCGGTCGCAAGGCTTTGTTTTCTATGTTCACGCTCGATGGGATTTATCAGGTCGTACGTGAGCATGACGTCCTTATTCTCAATGATTTCCCATGGTTCTTGTTTCAGTGAGTTTTCTGGGACTGGGACGTTGACATTTTTCCAGATATATCAATGAATCACTTTGCATCCTTTGTTGTGTTGTTTTATGTAAAGTTGTTCTGATTCTAGTTTTTTGCATCTCAATAGCAGGTGACTCATACTTTTTGTTTCTGTCTTACAGAACCTAAACTTGTGCGTCTGGTTCATTCCCGCTATCTTTTTAAATCCATTCGTGTCATGTCCGTGATCTTGGGCATTTATTATTTTAAGTTCTCCATCCCAGTTGAGCTCACCTCCTCCTCATCCATTCCAATGAGCCTTCTTTGTCGATCCCGGCTCGGTCCAATTCTTTTTTGTGTTTTCCCGCTCTTTTGTCGTTCTCTCAGTTGTTGGTGTATATTTGTTGATTTAAAAAAACAAGAAACTTTTCTTTTGTCTTTCTTGCAATCAATGTGATTGTTTTTGTTGCCGTTTCATTTTCCTGTGTGGAATCTTCTATTTGCACCTGTTTTTGGAAATTCCTTACAAGGTGAATTTGGGATACTTTTTCAGGTTTGTTGTGTTCATGTTTGTTTACAAATTGAATCTGATAGTTTGTGGAGCCTTTCACTTACTCAGCTAGTCCAACGCGTGCTTGCGTGCGTGCGTGCGTGCGTGCGCGTGCGTGCGTGCGCGCACGTGCGCCTTATGATTTCCACCAAACATTTTTGTATTTTTAAGTAGCATCAAGTACTTAAAAATACAACAACATTAAAAAAAAACCTTTTCCTCCTCACCTGATACCCCACGTAATCACGTGACTTCCTGTGCCAACTCTTTGTCCTTTTTCTTCTGCTGATCTACCATGTTCCTTCTACTATTGCTGACCCACATTCACCATACACCTTCACCATTTTTTCTTTTCTTCAATCTCTCCTTTACCCAATCTTAAGTAATCTATGAAAAAAAAACACAAAACAAAACAAAAATTTCTTGATTATTTTTACTTCTCACCTGACACCTCCTGGAATCAGGTGATTTCTCTACCCCCGCCCCCCTCTCCCTCTTCCCGAAACTTTCACCAACCTACCACCTTCCTTCCATTTTAGCTGATCCAAATTCACCATACACCTTCATGGTTTTTTTTTTCAACCTATCTTTACCTATCTTTACCTATCTTTACCTATCTTTACCTATCTTTACCTATCTTTACCTATCTTTACCTATCTTTACCTATCTTTACCTAATCTTTATAAAAATTAAAAATGGTCTCTTAAAATGTTTCAACTGCCACTTTCTCACCTGTGGCTACTCTTCTTCAACAGGGTGTTTTCAATTCGACCTTTCCTTCATCCCATGTTTCAAACGTTCCACTGTTTCAACGTTTCTTTTCTCCATCCTCTTAATTATCCTTTCCTGCATCCCTCATGTAATGTCTTTAATCACATCTCTGACTTTAAAAGTTTTAAAATCCCAGTTTGCAATAAATGTTCGTGTTCCATCAATCGTCCTTTTTTTCGAACTTCAGTGCCAATTCACCCCACCTACTTAAATCTACCTCCTCCTAACCCCTCACCTGTTATACTCCCCCCCTGCCCCCATCCTTATCCCTTCCATCTTGCCCATCATCGTACCTCTGCTCTTGGCCCCTCCTCACCATCTTCTGCTTCAGTATCAGCTCCTCCTCTGTTGTCCCAAAGTGTGTGGTGTTCTAACATCTGTGGGCTCCATTGTAACCTAACAGATATGTCACTCTCTCAATCAGTACACTCATCATCACCACAAACATAACATGCTCCTTCCTTCCTCTCACACCTCCCCCTCTTCACAACCCCACAAATATTGTACCTCCCACTGCCTGCTCCCTTCTTCACCAAACCATTACCAAGTCTCATTCTTCCCCTCTCCCCACCTCTCCCATCACCCTCCTTCCCCTTGGACGTGCCTGCTCTCATCATCTCTCCTCCCTCTCAAAGCAACCTTCACACTCTTTCCCCCTCCAGCTCCAAGCTCACCTTTCTAAAAAACTTCCCCCTCACCCTTCTCCCTCAACTCTCCCCTCTCCCCCTCCTCCCTCCAATCACTCCTCACTCCCCCTTCTCAAAGTTGCCACCCCTCACATCCACAAAGCTGCCTCCTTCCCTTGCCCTCTCTCTTCCATGTCATCTCTCCACCTCCTCCAATCCTCAACTTCTCTCTTCCCCTCTCTTCTTACTCCCCACTGTGCCTCACCCCATCACCACTGAGTCTTTTGTCTAATTTATCCGACCCTCTCCCCGAGCTCTTCTGTAATCCCCCACATAGTCAACATCTCTCCCGACCTCCCCTCCTCCTCCATCGCCCGACCCAACCCCACCCCCCATGCACCCAAAGCCTCCTCCTCTCCTGCTTCCAAAACAGTGTGGACCTCAAATATCCAGGGCCTTCGCTCAAACCTGACCGATCTTTCCATACAGGTTGCCCTTGACAAACCATACATAATCTACTGAACAGAAACTTTCCTCCCTCAAGACGTGTCTGACTCCCAAGTATCTCTCCCCGGTTACTCCCTCTTCCGGTATGACAGACCTGAGCCTCGTCGTGATGGAGGTGTTGCTCTCTTCATCAAAAACTCTATTCCTCACTCTCCATGTACTGCCCTGACTCCCCCAAACCCCAAGGAATACCTCTGGCTACGGCTTGCCCTCCACTCCCACATCTTGTTTATATTCGTGTTGTACCATCCAACAAACAGTGATGACTCCATTTACACCTCGCTCTCTGACAACATGGACCAACTTCTATCTTTTCATCCAAACTCTCTCTTCCTCATATGTGGCGACTTCTATTGTCATCATGCCAGTTGGCTAGGTGTGGGTACCTCTCTCACCTGTCATGGCACCTCAGCAAAAGCTTTCTGCGACTCATTGGGACTGAATCAATCGGTCAACTTCCCGACCCGGATCTCAACCAATGGTACTCCATCTCTTCTGGATCTGATTTTGACAAATTTCCCTGAAAATATCTGCTGCTCTTCCTCTTCTCCGATCACTTCATATTACCACTTGTTTTGTCAAAGTAGATATATATATATATCTATATATATATATATATATATATATATATATATATATATATATATATATATATATATATATATATATATATATATATATATATCTATCTTTCTCTTTCTCTCTTTCTCTTTCTCTCTTTCTCTCTTTCTCTCTTTCTCTCTTTCTCTCTTTCTCTCTTTCTCTCTTTCTCTCTTTCTCTCTTTCTCTCTTTCTCTCTTTCTCTCTTTCTCTCTTTCTCTCTTTCTCTCTTTCTCTCTTTCTGTCTTTCTCTCTTTCTCTCTTTCTCTCTTTCTCTCTTTCTCTCTCTCTCTTTCTCTCTTTCTCTCTCTCTCTCTCTCTCTCTCCACCTCTCTCTCTCTCTCCACCTCTCTCTCTCTCCTCTATCCTCTATCCTCTCTCCTCTATCCTCTCTCCTCTATCCTCTATCCTCTCTCCTCTCTCTCTCTCCTCTCTCTCCTCTCTCTCCTCTCTCTCTCTCTCTCTCTCCTCTCTCTCTCCTCTCTCTCTCCTCTCTCTCTCTCTCTCTCTCTCTCTCTCTCTCCTCTCTCTCTCCTCTCTCTCTCCTCTCTCTCTCCTCTCTCTCTCTCTCTCTCTCTCTCTCTCTCTCTCTCTCTCTCTCTCCTCTCTCTCTCTCTCTCTCCCTCCTCTCTCTCTGTTGTTATTAGAGAACCACCTCAGCGCCGTCGAGTCTGGCATTTCACTCGGGCTGACTGGCAACCTCTTCAAGCAACCATCAAACTTCTAGACAGGTCTCCCCTCTCTACTTTCTCAGATGTCAACTCATCCTGACAATTTTTTCAGACTCTTGCTCTTATCTCTCTCTCATACACAGATTTATCCCATCTCATCATCAGTTGTTCTTCCCTTCCTCACGCCCACGGTTTACTGAAGCTTGTGACGAGGCAGTTTGCCAGAAACAACTTGCTTTTGCATCTTGGAAGGCAAATCCAACTGAGGGTAATCTCAGTTCTTTCCACAAAGCTCAGAACAAGTGTGTATCTACCCTCAGGAGAGCCAGAAAACAACATCTTTCTCATCTCAAGTCTGAACTCTCAAACCTCTCTCCCTCCTCCAAATCCTGATGGTGTCGAGCTAAATTTGTTTCTGGTGTATGTTCCCCCTCCATTCCCTCACTTATCTCAAATGGTCACACATCTGAGGTCAGGTCAGGTCTGGGAGCATGTGCCAGAACAGCACGTCGCTGCGTCCACTTTCCGCCGGTACTCCAGGGGCCTCCGTCTGGCCTTCCCCCAGGCAGATGCCAGGCCCATCCCCATCTCCTTGAGATGATGGTCAACCTGCTGCAACCACGAGGCACGTGGTCGGCCCACTGGCCTCCTCCACTCACGAGACTCCCCCGCTGAGAGAATCTGGTGAGCAGGATCAGCGGCAGGAAAACGAGCCACATGTCCATACAGCCGCAACTGACGCTCACGGACTATGCAGGTAACAAATCTCATCCGAGTCTCTCTCAGCAACCGCTCGTTGGACACAAAATCCGTCGGACACAAAAAGGACACAAAACAGCAATAGCCAAGGATTCTCCCGAAGAGACCTGGTACCAAAGGAATTAAGTCTCCGTCTCAGATCCTTGGTCAGTGTCCAAGTCTCGCATCCATAGAGCAAGACTGGAAGTACCAAGGACCTGAAGACTGAGACTTTCGTCCTCCCGCACAGGTACCGGCAGCGCCACACCCCATGATCCAATTAATCCATGACTCCCCAGGCCCGACCCAGACGTCTATTGACCTCTGACTCACAGCCAGCAGAGACATGAATATCACTGCCCAGGTAAGTGAATCTCTCCACGACCTCAACATCCTGCACACACGGTGTTTTGCCATGGTGAAAGATATTTCACAGACACCCAAACTTGCTCCCAGAGGAAGCAGTTATTTACCAGTTCATCAAATAGACTCATTCCAGCTTGGGGGCGTGGTTGGGAGCTTGGGGGCGTGGTTGGGAGCTTGGGGGCGTGCTTGGGAGCTTGGGGGCGTGGTTGGGAGCTTGGGGCGTGGTTGAGTGCTTGGGGGCGTGGTTGAGTGCTTGTGGGCGTGGTTTAGAGCTTGGGGGCGTGGTTGAGAGCTTGGGGACGTGGTTTTGAGCTTGGGGCGTGGTTGAGAACTTGGGGGCGTGGTTGTGAGCTTGGGGACGTGGTTTTGAGCTTGGGGCGTGCTTGAGAACTTGGGAGCGTGGTTGAGAACTTGGGGGCGTGGTTGGGAGCTTGGGGGCGTGGTTGGGAGCTTGGGGGCGTGGTTGGGAGCTTGGGGGCGTGGTTGGGAGCTTGGGGCGTGGTTGAGTGCTTGGGGGCGTGGTTGAGTGATTGGGGGCGTGGTTTAGAGCTTGGGGGCGTGGTTGAGAGCTTGGGGACGTGGTTTTGAGCTTGGGGACGCGCTTTTGAGCTTGGGGCGTGGTTGAGAACTTGGGGGGGTGGTTGTGAGCTTGGGGACGTGGTTTTGAGCTTGGGGCGTGCTTGAGAACTTGGGAGCGTGGTTGAGAACTTGGGGGCGTGGTTGAGTGTTTGGGGCCGTGGTTGTGAACTTGGGGGCGTGGTTGTGAACTTGGGGGCGTGGTTGTGAACTTGGGGGCGTGGTTGGGAGCTTGGGGGCGTGGTTGAGTGTTTGGGGTCGTGGTTTTGAGCTTGGGGGCGTGGTTGAGTGTTTGGGGCCGTGGTTTCGAGCGTGTGGACGTGGTATAAATCTCAGAACGTGTTCTCGGGGTTGTGTGTTACACGTCATCTCGCTGGATGTGCATACAACTCTTCATTCCGTGTCTCCGTGTTCAAGTAACTCACCTGGATTTTTGTCCTCGTGCTGTCTGTACCTGTGGCTGTCTTTGAAACACTTCACCATATAATGTCCTGCATCCGTGTTTTCCATCCGACCACTGCCTTCCTTTAATTATTTATTTATATACGTACAGTGTGCGGACTTTATTATTGCTTCTCCGTCCTTTGCTTTGTTAACACCGTTTATAATTATAATGCATATAACAGTTGTTTTGCGTACTGTATGAAATATATCCGTACTTTTTGTTTTTTTTGTCATTGGGAGGACTATGTCCAACCACAGTAGGTGCTACCTGTTCGATATATTGTCCAAGTAATACATTGTGCGGTGTATAGTTCGAGTAGCTGTTTCCGCACGGATGAACATGTTGTTTCCGACGCGCTCACTGTCCGCCACGTGTCCCGTGTTCCAAACACAGAGCGTGAAGGGATCCACGACGAGCGGCGCGGTCATGGCCGTGTGTTCGGGTTGTTCCCCTTTCCTGTCACCGAGTCGCCATCGCCGTGAGTGCTGAACCTCCAATGAAACGATCATTATTACCATTTGATATGAAATGCAGTTTTCACCGATTGGTGTTAATTCAGAGTCGGTTTTGATTTCGATTCAGGAAGTATCGATACTCGTGAGGATTGGACACGACATTGGCAGAGATGTAGTTTAACCTGAACAAGAAAGCCCGTCCACTTTGTATTCGACTTATTCTTCTTCGAGATTAAAAAAAACGGTACTTTTGACCTTTTGACCGAATTATTAATTTCTCTTCTCCATAATATAGTTTTGTTGAAAATTTACTGACGAAAGCTCAAATGATAATTAAAATTTCAGGTCAATTGGATGTGACGCTGACCTTTGACCTTTTAAACAAAATTATTACTTTCTCTTCTCCATAACCTCATAATATAGCTATGTTGAAAATTTCATGATGAAAACTCAAAGGATAATTAGAATTTCACGTCAATTGGATGAAAGTTGTCAATCGGATGTGACGCTGACCTTTGACCTTTGACCTTTTAAACAAAATTATTACTTTCTCTTCTCCATAATATAGCTATGTTGAAAATGTCATGATGAAAGCTCAAATGATAATTAGAATTTCAGGTCAATTGGATGTGACGCTGACCTTTGACATTTGACCTTTTAAACAAAATTATTAATTTCTCTTACGCATAACCTCATAATATAGCTATGTTGAAAATTTCATGATGAAAACTCAAATGATAATTCGAATTTCAGGTCAATTGGATGTGACGCTGACCTTTGACATTTGACCTTTTAAACAAGATTATTAATTTCTCTTACGCATAACCTCATAATATAGCTATGTTGAAAATTTCATGATGAAAACTCAAATGATAATTCGAATTTCAGGTCAATTGGATGAAAGTTGTCAATTGGATGTGATGGTGACCTTTGACCTTTGACCTTTGACCTTTTAAACAAAATTATTCATTTCTCTTCTCCATAACCTCATAATATAGCTATGTTGAAAATTTTATGATGAAAGCTCAAATGATAATTAGAATTTCAGGTCAATTGGATGAAAGTTGTCAATTGGATGTGACGCTGACCTTTGACATTTGACCTTTTAAACAAAATTATTCATTTCTCTTCTCCATAATATAGCTATGTTGAAAATTTCATGATTAAAGCTCAAATGATAATTAGAATTTCAGGTCAATTGGATGTGACGCTGACCTTTGACATTTGACCTTTTAAACAAAATTATTAATTTCTCTTACGCATAACCTCATAATATAGCTTTGTTGAAAATTTCATGATGAAAACTCAAATGATAATTCGAATTTCAGGTCAATTGGATGTGACGCTGACCTTTGACATTTGACCTTTTAAACAATTATTAATTTCTCTTACGCATAACCTCATAATATAGCTATGTTGAAAATTTTATGACGAAAGCTCAAATGATTAAAATTTCAGGTCAATTGGATGAAAGTTGTCAATTGTACGTGACGTTGACCTTTGTCCTTTTTATCGAAATTATTAATTTATCTTCTCTATATTCTCATAATAAAGTTTTGTTGAAAATTTGATGGCAAAAGCTCAAATGATAATTAGAATTTCAGGTCAATTGGATGAAAGTTGTCAATTGGATGTGATGTTGACCTTTGACCTTTTAAACAAAATTATTAATTTCTCTTCTGCATAACCTCATAATATAGCTATGTTGAAAATTTCATGACGAAAGCTCAAATGATAATTCAAATTTCAGATCAATTGGATGAAAGTTGTCAATTGTACGTGACGTTGACCTTTGACCTTTTTATCGAAATCATTAATTTGTCTTCTCTATATTCTCATAATAAAGCTTTGTTGAAAATTTGATGGCAAAAGCTCAAATGTTAAAGTTACGGCCTGGACACACACACACACATGCGCACACACCAAAGTGATTACAAAACCTCGTCTTCTGCTGCACTGGGGATGAGCCTTATTAGGGTAAGGTGTTGGGGATGGGTAAAAATGAAAATGGACATTACAGGATGCAAGGGGTAATTTTGGAGCGTGTCACACAGTAGGATCTAGAGATGGTAATAGACAAGGGATGTAAACAGGCAGCACAGTGCCAGGCAGCTACAGGTAAAGCAAATAGGGTTTCAGGTTGTATTCGGAGGGGGATCATTGATAAATCAAGAGGTGGTGTTAACATTGTACAGGAATTTAGTGAGGGCCACATCTAGAATATTGTGTGCAGTTCTGGTCACCACAGTTCTGGAAGGACATAAATGCCACAGAGAGGGATGAGCGTAGAGTGACTCGATTGATTCCAGAGTGAGCTCGGTTGAGCTGTGATGAACATTTGAAAGAGACAGGACTTTAGGCACTTGAAAGGAGGTGATTTACGAGGGGATCAGATGGAGATGTTGAAGATGATGACTGTGTGGACAAGATAGGTGGAGTGTAGTTTTTCAGCAGAGTGGACAGTGTTAAGACCAAGGCCAGAGCTTGAGGGTGAAGGAGATGAGAGGACAGTTTTAAGGCCAGGGGTCTTTCAGTCGAAGAGTGGTGAATGCGTAGAATTGTCTCCCCGGAAAGGTAGTGGCAATGAAGGGGGTGGATAAGTTTAAATGGCATTTTGATAGGTTGCTCGATACATTGGAGATCGAGGGGTATGAGGATGTTGGCCCTATGTGGATGGGAGGTAGCTTACACGTGCATGGGTGACGATGCTGGGGTTGGTGCAGTGCAGGCATTAATGGCCGAATGGCCTCCTCCTCTACCAAAGTTAATTGTGTGTATTTCCTGTGTCATTCGCGGAATTATGGTGCATTATCGCCGGCACCCTGGACAACAGGACAAGTTACAAATTTCTACCTTGATACGTAGGGGAACTGCATAAGCAGCACAGCTGTGCCTCGGTGATTATATATTCAACCACCAGCCTTGATTTGGAATTTAATCCTTGCCAAATATGCAATGAGCACAATTCGTGACAACACGATACATGTTGCAACCACCGTGCCAATGGACAACTTCTCTGGCTGAAGTCCCCTATGAGTTCTGCCAAGAATAGCCAATCAGCCTCACTAGTTCCCGAAGAGACTGGAGAGGCTATTGTAATTGGTCTGTGTGTCAGTGAGTGTGTGAGTCCACATGCAGATCTACTTGAATATAGATCGTTAATGCTCAGATCTACCTTAGTCTATACACTCAGGCTTGGCTCTGCATTGTTTACCATTTGAAATTGTTTTTTTTTTTTTTCCAATTGACCGGTCCACTTATTACCTCCGTCATCGAAGGTGCACTGAAGTTATGTTTTCACCCCTGTTTGCTTGTCTGTATGTGAGCGGGATAGCTCAAAAAGTTATGGACGGATTCTACCGAAAATTGGTGGGTAGGTTGGGTGTGTGACGAGAACAAGCTGATTTATATTTTGGTGAAGATCCAGATTTGAGAATTGCTTAAAATTAAATTAAAAAAAAAAGTGAGATGGGGCCAAAAACGGTACATAGCACGATATCTCAAAAAGTTGTGGACGGGTTAAGACAATGCTCGGTGGATGTGTTAGGAAGAAGAGAACAACCTCATTAGATTTTGGTTCCGGTCCAGGTGCAGATCTGGCTTATCAGTGGGATACAAAACGTAAACTGTTCACCCTGGCGGAGGTGTGCGCTCTACCCAGTGCCGTTCTAGTTTGCTTGGAGCTTTTTCTTGTCATCTCCACAAGGTGCTTCTGGGCCATGCCCGTCAAGCTCCGACTCCAGCTAATGTTTAGATCTTCTTTTGAACCTTATGTTTCACCAACTGAAGCGAAGGATAACAGGAAAGTATGCTAACCGGCGTGGAAGCAGAGTAGCGTTGGCGTTTCTGGCATTAACCCTTCATCAGAAGAGATTTACGAGCACGAACCTTTTGTTGAAGCACAGGAAAAAGTGTTGTCGATAACGATGAGCACTCCACACCCTAAAATCCTAGATGTTGTGTTTTTGTCTTTGATGCAGTCCATTCCACCCTAGTGTTTTCATCTTGGTCAGAAAATCAATCGAACTTCCTTCGGTGAGACCTTTGTGAGTTGTTGAAGACATTTGATTATAATGGCCTGATTTTTAAAGATTGCTCGTTCGTTTTATACCCTTTGTGTGGATTAAATGCCGGTGCTGACATGGACTTGCTAATGAGTACATTTCCCTTCTCTGTGGGGTGGCACAGTTTCCGTCACACTTGGAAGAAGAGTTCTCAGTGGCTTGACTTCGTGTGGTGGAGGAAACTGTGACATGAAACCTCCAAGGAAACCGCACACTCCTGTGGGAAAGTATGACGAGTTTGAAACTCATGCTCACAAGGAGAAAGAGCCATTGGAAAGTACGTCTCGTCTCCACTCTCCACCGAGGATGTATTGTCCGTTGTTTTCTTGACATTGATTTTTCTCCTCTTGCATGGTGTGAAAATGTTACGCACGGCTCATTGGGGATTTCGCTTTCGGATGCACCTGGGACTGACAGGATAGCCTGGAGGTACGCACAATCGCCTCCAAGCTGTCTCGCCTGGGTTTGAATCTTGTCCCAACTAAAACTGTCATCCTGGTGTTTCACACGCAGGATGATTCATCAACGTGTGTGCCATCCCTCGGATGGACGTTAAACTGCGCTGCGATGATCGATTCCATGACCATTAAGTTTGTGTACATTAATGATCCCACAAGGTCCTTCACGAAGAGTAGGCGAGCTCCCTCCTGCACAATTAACAAATTGTAAATTCCTTCCTTAACCTTGGTTGAACGTCTGGCCTGACCAGTCGGTTCGTGAAAGACTTGGGCCAAGCTTCCACCCGGCCCTTCCCACCCCGGCGAACTCCACGAAAGTGTGGGAATAACTGTGGCCGTTAACAAGGAAGTTAAGGATGTGTACCCCATTAGAGTGTTGTCTGAACACGCTTCCTGGAGAATAACACGAGAGCATTCCTATATTATTTTGAAATTTGTATTCGTAAGTGACATTGAAAATTTGCACAATTAAAAAAATAATATATATGTGAAATGTTCTTTTGTTTGGTGCTCTGTCCAAGGGCAGGTTCTGTGCTTTCAAAACGGTCTCAAGGCAAGGATTGCACTGGACCGCCGTATGTTGGTGCCTTTCCAATTGTAGTTCAGGCAGGAATTTGTTCAGGATGCCGACAATCGCTCGCTTTCTCTTCATCAACAGACTGGGGTCTTTAACTTTCACCAACTGAATTCTCGTAGATGGCACACCCGGCTTAACATCTATCAGAGGGACGGTGCAGTTTGTGATGCAACAACCTGCCAGCGACGCATCGTACTTTGGAAACGTGCATCGATGATTGTCTTGTAATACAAAATGGTATTTTAAATTTTTTGGCTGAATAACTTTTAACATCGTGCTTTTCAAATGTGAACTTGAAACCACAATCCACATGATTGCTTCCAAGTCTTTAGATACCATGGCTTTACCCAGAGCTTCGGAGAGCCGGGAGATTGGGAGAAAATCTGGAAGTTTGATAGCTCTAGCGGAAGGAAAGGGAGAGAGGATGGGGAAAGGGAGCATGGCTGCACAAATTGCGCAAACGATCGCTTTGTTCACGCATCAGTTACGCAGTCAGAGTGCTGCAAAACCCATTTGTTGCTTTGGCAAGATATTAAAAAAACAGTGGTGAAAGAATTCAATTAGTCCTGGGGGAATCAGATTTTGGAGAAAAAAAAATAACATGGAAGATATTTTATCGAAAGTTTTCATTTGTACCAGAAATTGGTAAATACTGTCAGACCCTGCTATTCGCTGTCCGTGGACCCCGTGCTGTTAATGGACCCCATGTATTCGCAGGACACAAAGTGTGACCGGCTTTGACATTCGCGGGTTTTTTTGGTTTTTCTTACTCTTCAGGACCGGTCTCCTATATCTACCTGGGATATTATAATGTTATGAATCTGGAAACCTTTTGCACACAAACAGCCAGTCCCCGGCGTTCAGTTATTTCGATAAGTATGTGTTTATAGTTAGAATCCATCCGCGATGTCTAATGGGAATTTCGTGTGTGCGCTACGAGTTATTTTTTTAGTTAGGTTTTTATTACATCTATAACAACAACAACAACAACAACAACAACAACAACAACAACAGTGGCGCCGACCTGCACTCAACCCGGTCGCCATTGCCCACGTGTTTTTGACTGAGGGCGTGGGCGGAGCCTCTGTCGCTTCGGATCGAGGCTCTGCCCCAAGGAGGGGCATAGAGCGTTTCCTCCAGCCAATGAGCGAAGGGCGAGCATCGCATGCGCGCCCCAACTAATCAGGGGCCGGACCACCTCAGGGGCGGCCCCGTCCAGCCAGAGGGAGTGTTCGGCCCGACCAATGAAGGGCAGCCACAAGTCGCCCGACAACCCATCGTCCAATCCGGAGAAGAGTCCCTCAGAGCGGGGCCCTTGACCCGTGGGGGAGTGGGAGGATAAGACGAAGTGGCGAGCCGTGGAGGAAAAGCAAGAAAGGCTCGCCTCATCAAAGCAAGCAACGTTTTCCCCTTCATAAAGGAGAAAGAGAGGAATCTGCTGGCGTTCTCATCTGGTCCGTGCCCGTGCTGGCTGGCTTCCGTGGCGCCGTTCTTGGTCCTCGGAGCTTGGTGTGGCGATGTTGGCGGTAGGTTCGAGTACCGCCACCGGACAAGCTCGAGCCGACCGCACGAGGCGGGCAGGTGCAAATACAGGCCGTGTGTGTGTGTGTGTGTGTGTGTGTGTGTGTGTGTGTGTGTGTGTGTGTGTGTGTGTGTGTGTGTGTGTGTGTGTGTGTGTGTGTGTGTGTGTGTGTGTGTGTGTGTGGCGCCATTCTGTATAAGTAGAAATTGTTAAGTGTTTTTTCATTGTACATGGTTTGCATTTCTTTTATTCGTGATATCTCTGCTCTTTGTGTGCTCCCCCCCCCCCCCCACAGAGATATTGTTGTTATAAATAAACCCATGTTAAATGTTCCAGTTCGTTGTTCGTGTTTTCTTTCATTGGCCTAGCAAGGTGCGTATTGAGAAATAGTAAGGCCGTTCGGGCCGGTAAGTTGTCATTTGGACCAACGGACCTTTGTAATCCCCACTCGGTTTACACCCGGATTGGGCTCGGTAAACGGTCCGTTCCGCCCGAGGTCCGCCGAGGGTGTGGTTTTCCCCGGTAGTTGGACGACGTGGGTATTTAGTTATATTGAAATTTGGAAATTAACCCTACCCCACGCTGTCAGCATACTGGCGACCACGGTCCGCTAAGGGACCCGTGAACTCTCGGACTTCTCCAAGAGTCATGACCTAAATTCCGGGTGTTCGGTGGAAGACTACTCCACTGCTCCACTTTGTGGTCGTTTATCGCCACCAAGCCCTGGCCCACAACAATAATTCAGCCAACATCACAGCATTACATAAAAATGATGCAAAAACAGATCCCCTTAACAATGGCCCAATGTCCTTACTGTACTTATAATCATCAGCAAGATCATGGAATCCATCATCGTAGTTGACATAAAATCATTTCTTTTCTCTAACAACCTCATCTCAGATCATCAATTCGGATTCAGACCTTGTCACTCCACCTTGGACATGCTGCAACTACTACTACTCTTCCAACAATGGTGGAGGCCCTCAATGTCACACATGAGATCAGGGAAATCTCTCTGGAAATATCTCACACTTTTGATAGTCTGGCATCGTGCCCTGCTCTCCAAACTGTCTGCCTATGGAATTCAAGGCCAACTTCACTCTTGAATAATTGACTTCCTCCCCTCTCTTAGACAATGTGCAGCTCTCAACCGAACCCTTTCATCTCCTCTCCCTGTCAAGGCTGGAGTACCCCAAGGCAGTGTTCTTGGCCCCATCTTATTCCTAATCTTCATCAATGATCTCACTGACTCTGGAAAATCCTCTTCATCCCTTTGCTGATTACTCCATGCTCTGCCGTGACATCCCTCATCCTTCCAACAGACAGGCAGCAGCCCTTTCCCTCTCCTGAGACCTTGAGAAGATCACAAACTGGTCAAACACAATTTTGCTTTTGTATCCATATTGTCCACCCTTTCATGTCCACCCTTACCCCTCATTGTGACCTGCATCACTTTTTTGTGCGTCTTTGTTTATTTTTTTCCCTCCGCCCTGATGTTGGTCCCCCCCCCCCTTTCTTCTGCTGTTACCTTTGTTATGTTGTATCCTGATTTGTTCTGTGTAATTGCTCTTCCACAAGCCTCGACCGTGTGTGTGTGTGTGTGTGTGTGTGTGTGTGTGTGTGTGTGTGTGTGTGTGTGTGTGTGTGTGTGTGTGTGTGTGTGTGTGTGTGTGTGTGTGTGTGTGTGTATGTATGTATGTATGTATGTATGTATGTATGTATATATATATATATATATATATATATATATATATATATATATATATATATATATATATATGGTAGACTCGGTGTAAGTCGGCAGCGTGTAACTCGTCACTTCGCCTAAGTCGGCAGCGTCAAAAAGTCCCGAATATATCTCATGTTAAGTCCCTTTGAATGAAGGGTCATCCCTCTGTAAGTCGTCATCTCAAAGTCGTCACTTCGTCTAAGTCGTCAGATGTTGTCCATTCCCACGTAATGGAAACTCAGGTAAATTACCACTCCTAACTCGTCACACGGAACTGCTGCCTCATGAGAAGCCCGATTTCATGGAATCGTGATGCTCGCTCAATGGTTTACACCGCCAGTGATAGGCTATTTATAACTGCGTACACACGTTGATCGCACTGCAGGCAGGACAATGGCGACTTAGCGTAAGCTTACAACTAAAACCTTCCAAGAAAAATACGACATTATCCAGTTTTGCAAGGCAAATCCACTGATGAAGAAAACGGACATAGCTGAGAAGTTGGACATCAAACGGCAGACATTGAACGATATCTTGCAGAATAAGGGCAAGATATTTTGACAAGTGGAGAAGATCGTGAGGCCGGTGGTAAGTGTGAAATGTGTGTCCTTTGAAGATGTCGATGACGCGCTCATCATCTGGTTTCGGCAAATGTCTGCTCAGCCAAATATTCGGATTCGGCCGATACTGTCTTTCGGTGGAGGATTTCCCAGCCAACATCATGGAATACAATGACTGGTTTGAATCCTTTCTCATGCACCAGATGCCCAAGAGTTTGAGGTAGTCAAACATAACGGATTACTTCGCGAAGCAGTAAAGGATCGATCGAGCTGAGTGTTGAAGTCCGATCATGGTTTTATATTGGCTTGTTTTGTACATTACCGCACTCACTTACACATAGGCATTGAGTGGTAATCATCACCACGATGACTGTGTGTCATGTAATTTGTCACCATACCATCACCGATGGTATACGAGTTGTCTTACAGAGTTGTTCATTATCTTTACTTTTGATAAACTGATTCATGAATTCCATCTTTGCTTGATCACTTTCCAACTCATCAACTCACCCCCACCTATGCCCCGAGGATTGTGTTTTCCTTTTGGTACAATAGCCGGCTCTCACACATATGTGTCCAGGCCACGCGCGACTTCATCCTTCACCCCACAGTCATCATGAATGTTCGCATACGCCTTAGTCGTCACTTTTTTCTCGGTCCCGATGGTGACGACTTACGCCGAGTCTACTTATATATAGATGTGTATATTGTTACGGATTCGCGCCCGCCGGCGTGCTGACGGCCACGTAACTCGAATCGCGGCACGTCGCCCACCGGACGGACAATCCAGTCGTGACCCTCTCGGACTAACGCCGGGAACCAGTCACGGGTGGACCTTTCGGTCTCACCGCGATCGAGCCAATCGGCCCCCGCGTGGGATAGGGTTGCTCGCCAAATTCGACCTACCTAAGTACCCACACGGAGGGTAGACCGGGCGATCGCACCTCGCCGCAGGTCGACTTCGGACACGGGCCACTTAAGCGACCCGTTCCGTACTATCGGGATAACCGAGCGGTGTTATTCGTCGACCTCGACGGTTCGATTAATTATCGGGCGTATTCAGCCCACTACCAACACTTTACGTGAAGCAAGATGAGGATTCAATGAAAGAAATGACGAAGCGAAGCGGGAAACAGTTCAACACAAAGCACATTTATTCGCGATGAACGGAAAGCACACATATTCAATTCCACCAAAAGCACAAAGAAAAGAAGACGAAACAATGCAATTTTACACAAAAATCAAATGCGACAATGCAGATCTAATACCGATTACGCGAGCACACAGCAACACTTATACAATTTTACTTCACAGACGGCGCCGACAACACACATTCCCAAAAACAAAAGAAAAGAGAACCCTCAAGGATGAGGCGGGCCTGAGGCCGAGACCGGGTCGGGCCTACCCGTCTGGTGATGAGACGCGGAGCGGCGATGGTGCCTCAGCTCCGCGGGCCTCGCGGACAGTGTCTGGTAGGGGGTGGGAAAGGGGCCCCCTTGGTCGCACTATCTCAGCGCGGGGGGAAACAGGAGGGGGTTGCTGATGCTCAGGGGAAAGGAGGATTTCTACTCTGCCTCGAGTCCCGTGACGAGCGTCTCCACCTCGACCAGGTCGCGCCGTCGGCCTCCCTGGTGTGCAGCTCCCGGCACGACGCGAGCACCCCCTCGTCTGCCCTCGCCGCCTCTCCACAGCTCCGTCCTCTTCGCTCCGACTCCAACGCACACGACGACGACGACGACGACCAACTCCTTCTTGCTTCTTCTTCCCAACTCCACCCACTGCGAAGTCTTAACTCTCTTAACTTGACGAACGCGGTCGCTTATATAAGCCCCGTGGCTTCGCTCTCTCATCTTTGACCCCCTGCCTTCGACCTTTCACCTCGCTCCCCATTGGCCCGAGAAAAAGTGGGCGTGAATGCTTTTTGATCCATAAATTTGCATATAGCGACCGCCCTCCAATGCCCTGGAGGCGGGGCCAAATCGCCCCTCGCTCACCGATTGGACGGAACAAAAGTGGGCGTGTGTCGTTTTTGATCCGTTTTTGGAGCTGAAAATCCGTGGTTTTGTACACGCTGTTCGGCGCGCGCCCTGCACGAGTCCAACACCGGTACCCACAAGCGGCACAAGAACGGTGGCGATGCGACGGTTGCGAGGTGTGACGTGAAGTGGCGCCGCGGTGGGTGGTTGATGTTGTGGTTGGTGGTGGTAACAATGGCAGTTGGTCCAAAATAAAGATAGTAAAAGAAAAACGGCTATCCTGAAGTCGCAGCACACATAAATGACATGTATTCCCACTAGACAACGGGTTTGGGCCTAACTACACATATACTTACCGAGATATCTCACCAAAGGGACCTGAATGGTGGTTTGCGAATTTGGTAACCACAACACTACCCCCTCCCCTTTTTACAGACTCGTCCCGAGTCGTCAAATTTTCGTGTGCCATCATGTGTAGTTTTCCCCTAGTACATTTTACCTACGGATCCCTGAGTGCGACATTCATGGTATTCGTGTCCCCAAAATAAATAACCTGAGGGCTGCGTAACTACCTAAACAAACTCACTCACACGGACGACTTAAATAAAATTGCCGGCGCTAGGACAGACATGTCGGGGGCGCACTCATATTTACAGTACATCTTAACCTTAACTTACAAATTTTACACTAAACCATGGCCCAGGATCAATGAACTCTGCAAAAGAAAAGCAGTTAGCAGGGAGCCAGGCTGCTCGCATGCAGTCTCTGGCTCAAATAATGCAGGTGACAGGGAACGTGGCTGGCTGCTCACACGCAGTCCAAGGCCTTCCCTTTTGAACTGAACGCAGTGAACCACAACTGTGCATGGGCTGCACAACGCAGTCTCCGTGCCAGCTCAAGTGGCACACGCAATGAGCACAACGAATGGATGGATGAACACAAACACGGTGCGCGGGCCGCCACTGCAGGCCCGTGTTGTAGCTGCCAACAGGGCAGTTCTCGCAGCTTGCAAACTGTTGCCTTGATCCTGGCGCACATGGCAATGAACAGGGGGGGCAAAGCAAAATTGAACGGGGCTGGTGAACGTGGGCAGTGGGCATGGCATGGCAAAGGTAGCAGGCAAACACAGCCCGCAGAAGAAGGCCGCTGCAGGCAAACACAGCCGGCAGATGAACTGGCCGGCACAGGCCTTGAAGAAAAACAGCCAGCAGATGAAGTGGCCGGCACAGGCCTTGAAGCAAACACGGCCAGCCGATGGCACAGGCCTTGCAGCAAAACAACAGCTGCCGATGAAGTTGGCCGGCCTCCGCCTTGAAGCAAAACACGGCCAGCCGATGAAGTTGGCCAGCTCTTGCCGTTCAGTGGAGGTTGGTGGAGGGAGTGCGATGGTGCTGGCCACTTGGAGGGCGGGCTCGGACCTACCTACCTGTCTCCCTCCCAACCTATCGCCTTTGCCTGTCACTGTACATACCCACTCCCTTAATTTGTCAAACCCCAATTTAGCCCCAACTTAATTTTTTTTTTTAACTCCCCACTATAAATCGTCCCCTAACCCCCTTTATCTTCCTTGTTCGGCTAACCTATCCTGTCACCTAGCCTACTCCCAACCCCTACGTTCCCTTCCCGGAGGGGAACAAGGGAGAGTTAGCATCCTGTGTCAAGGCCCAACGAAGCCTCAGAATGGCCTCCCCAGAGTTCGGCGATCTTAACACCAAGTGGGTCCAGCGGCCCACAACGAGAGCGAGGGGATGGATGGTGCGGAGGGGTACATCTCCTAATCTACCCTAACCATTTAACTGTTAAACTACCCCGGGGCTTTCAACAAGCGCCTCTCGCTTAAACTATTGGTTCTATAAACCCAGATTCCCGTCGCCTGTGTTGGTGTCCTCACAATTTCGGGCCTCGCCCCCCAATTTTCTCTCCGTGCCCTCACACGGTCTCCTGGCTGGGACACGTGGCTCCCTTTGGCAGGCACGACCCTCTGCCGAATCTCCCGCTATGGCACCCCCGGGCACTACACTGCCTCCGAGCCTACCAGCTCCCTAACACCGGGGAGTGCCCCCCATGGCACCTCCCCTGAAACGCACACGTGGCAGGCTGGCTTCCCAGGCCCCTTTCCGAGGGTCACCCTTGCCCACAACACTGCCCACGCGGCTAATGGCGCCCCGGGCCTCCGCACCAAGCAGGCGCACCCGTGCCCACTACGCTATCCCGGCCCCCCATGGGCCCTTGGCCTACCACGGCCGACTAGCCTGGTGCCCGGGGTACCCACTCAGTGATACTCACCTTTCGCAGCCACGCTCCCAAGCCCGTCAACAGGGCTCCTGCACCCCTCCAAATGGGTCTCGAGCCTACTTTCCCACCAACAACAAAACGACCTCCATTTTTCAATTTGACTAACCCCCTAACTCACTTTATACTGACCCCGGGGTCCCTTGGGCGGGAGTCACTCCTCCCCCCAATCACTCATCGCACCATGCATTCCCCATTCGCTCCACTCACACAGACCCGCTGGCCTCACTCACTCACCAAGCACATGCTTCCAATTCACTCACCAACAACTCTTCAACACACACACCGCTGAACTCTGCCATCCTTCTAACTACATCCCCTAACTAACTCGTGCTCCCACGTCGTCCCTTAAACTAGTGGCACGTTCCTTTTAACACTACGTAGCTAAACTACGTCCCCGCTACACACTCACTGTCTGTCACTGTCTCCAAATCTCTAAAATCATTTCCCAACCTAAATCTGGCTACAATCCCTCTAACTAATCCATTCCACGGACTCCATGAGGACTTACCCCTGCCCCATGAAGTCGGTCTAACTAAGCTAACCCTTCCCCCTAACTAATTTCCATCCTGTGCCCAGGGTCAAGGGGGTCTTCCACCCCTTGCCCAGGAATCCTGTGCACCCGAAAGTGAGGCTTGTTTTTTCTTTTTTCTTTTTTTTTTTTCCATGCGCAGCACCTGCGCGGCAACTCAGCTCGCGCACTTTGCACCTGCCTGTGACGTCATGCAGCTGCACGTGTTCCTCGTCCCTCCTTGGACGGTACCATCCGGCAGAGATACCCCTCCTGCCGGATTCCAACCCCACGTGCAGCCATGACGTCACCGTGCGCATAAAAAAAAAACACAAGCCCCACGTCTCGAGGGGTTCCCCACGCGAACACATGTGTTTTGCCCGTTGGAGCTTAACACACACGATCGCGTGGAGAACCCGTCCGGTCCAAATCCATTTACCTGCCTAAACTTTGTCCGTCCGCGGGATCGGCAAATCCACCGCGTGCGTTTCCGGACCGGGACTTCACTCTCGCAAGCGAGCACGTGGCGGTCTCGTGCGTTGCACAGCACGAACCTCGTGCTCACTGCTGGGTGAACCCGGCACGGTCCCCGAAACAACTACAGCCGCTACTCGGCTTTCTTTCCTCACATGTCTCCGTCGTCGCCATTCGACCCACGCACACCTGCGTGTTACGACGCTCACACTCCACTCCATTATATTCACACCGGGAGACGCGGCTGCGTGCTCCCGCATGCCGACCGACATCTCCCTTACATACCGCTCTCTCACACACACGGTCTCCCTTGCACTCGGCCGTTCACTCACGCATGCTACCTCCCTCGCACACGGTGCCTCACCCACACACGCGGGGGCACTCACACACGGTTCCTCACTCACACACGGTGCCTCACCCACACACGCGGGGGCACTAACCCGCGGTGTCTCATCCACACTGGCCGTTTCATCCGCACACACGGCCTCACTCACACACGGTGCCCCATCCACACCCGGCGTGCTGGGAAGCACGCACTCCGGCACCATCGCCACCACACCACTCACACACGGGGTCGCTTCCACACACGGGGACGCACTCACACCTTGCACCACACACACTGGGGATTAGTGTCCCCACAAGAGTCTCCGGGGCCTCTATACCCCCCAAGCTCTCCGTGCACCTGTTCGCAGCACTCCTCCCCTCGAACTCGCAAAGCACGACCGAACTCACCTGGTCGTGACTCGCCTCAAGGGGGCATACTCCCTCCCCTCGTTCCTGGAGGAGGCCATCCAGCTGCTCGCACTGGGCCTCCACCCAGTCAGCCAGCTCCCCTCATGGTCCTCCACTACCTCTGTGTGTGTGTGTGTGTGTGCGTCACTAACCTTGTCCAATTCACCCTCTATCTCCCGTGTCTCTATACATTTTATTCTTTCTGTCGTCTCCTCTTGTCTATTGGTCTCTGCTTCTTTCTGGCGTCTTTCCCTTTTCTTTATGTAGGTCAACCTTGCTTTCTCCTTAAGTCGCTCCCGTCCTTCCCTGTTTTTCACTCCTTGCTCTTTCACGATCTCCGCGTACCTCATCCTTGCTCTCCGTATTAATTGTTCTTTTCTCTCCCTCGCAATTACTTTCACCTCACCCGCCTCCACCGCGGGCCTGTCAGCCGCTGCGCCCCCTTCCAGCTCGTTTGCTCCCACACGTGGAGTCGCCATTCCCAGCTCCCTGGTCACGGCCTTCATGCCCGCCTGCAGGCATCGGCCCATGTTCTGCGTCTCCCCCCGGAGCTTTTTCATTTCTTTTTTCATTTCGTTTTTCATTCCGTTTATTTGCTGTGTATTCGCATCCATCGTCGTTTTCACTTCGTCCATTTGCTTGTTCATTCCGTTTATTTGCTTTGTATTCGCATCCATCTTTTCGTTCATGTTCGCATTTATCTTCGCTGTCATTTCCTCCAGCATGGCGCATAGCTGGGCCATGTCGGGTGCGCTTGAGTGAGCCGTTTCGGCAGGGGTTGGGAAAGGGTTTTGGTGGAGAGGGGGAGGGGAGGTGTCATACACCGCGGCCGCTGCCGCACCCATTTCGGGCTCTGGGTTCAGTTGGGCGAGTTCGTTTTCCTGTACGGGGATTCCATCCTGGGCCATGGCTCCTACACATTCTACATCCATTTCTAATACCCCCGGCTCCCGCTCGCCTTGAGACGCCATCTTGCTTCTCGTGAAGGGTTTAGCTCGCTCGTAATTTGGAGGGAATCGGGGTCGCTTCTCTCACCCCTGGACCGATTCCCCTGAATTTAGCCGGAGACAGGAGAGCCCGTTTTCCTGTTCTCCGATACCAGTGCCGCGAGGAGGGCGATGGATTTGTATCGCACGACCTGACACCAGTGTTACGGATTCGCGCCCGCCGGCGTGCTGACGGCCACGTAACTCGAATCGCGGAACGTCGCCCACCGGACGGACAATCCAGTCGTGACCCTCTCGGACTAACGCCGGGAACCAGTCACGGGTGGACCTTTCGGTCTCACCGCGATCGAGCCAATCGGCCCCCGCGTGGGATAGGGTTGCTCGCCAAATTCGACCTACCTAAGTACCCACACGGAGGGTAGACCGGGCGATCGCACCTCGCCGCAGGTCGACTTCGGACACGGGCCACTTAAGCGACCCGTTCCGTACTATCGGGATAACCGAGCGGTGTTATTCATCGACCTCGACGGTTCGATTAATTATCGGGCGTATTCAGCCCACTACCAACCCTTTACGTGAAGCAAGATGAGGATTCAATGAAAGAAATGACGAAGCGAAGCGGGAAACAGTTCAACACAAAGCACATTTATTCGCGATGAACGGAAAGCACACATATTCAATTCCACCAAAAGCACATAGAAAAGAAGAAGAAACAATGCAATTTTACACAAA
>NC_140974.1:17575563-17610563 GCF_056783735.1 Eptatretus burgeri
CCCAAACGACGTACCGCAGCTTAATCTCTCCAACATCCTCCCTAGAATCCAGTCCATACAAGTGCTGAAAGTGTGGGGGCCAGTACACACCCCTGATGAACCCTAACCCTAACAACTGGAAATAAGTTGGAGATGGTATCACCACTTCTCACAGCACTCTCAGTACCAGAGTAGAGTTCAGACATTAGATCGATCAGTTTTGGTGGCACCCCACGAAGACCAAGAATCCTCCAAAGGGCATCCCGATTCACTGAATCAAACGCTTCACACTGAATCGAGTACCAAGTAAGAGTACCCAAACCAAGCCAAAAGCTGTCTCGGCACAACTTGCACGTCGACACGACGAATGATTCACGATTGTGCCACAGCAGATACGATGGTACCATTCCTCAACCTGATGTGCAAAGGGTGCCTCAGACGAGGCCACGAGTTTCTCGTCTCTTGTGAAGAGCAGCATTGGCATTTTGCCGTTCTGTGTCGGCCCCACGAAATTTATTCCATGAAAATTCAATGGCACAGAGGGGATTTTATTTACCCAGTGAACCGAGAGAAAGTCATGTACGATTTTTAATGCTCTGTCCCACAGCCACCGAAGGCTTGGGGGACATGAAAAAGTGGGGGAAATGAATGTGGTGATGCGTACATTCAGCGAGTAATGGTGAAAAATGTTTGAGATAGATGTGCAAAGATTTACCTTTATCCAATTTATGTTGACTTTTTGCTTTAAAAATGTGCTTGCATTTATCTTTCGGGGGTGGGGGGGGGAGTTTGCACTCTGATTTAATTTTAAAATCTTGTTCGCATTTCACTTTATGGCCTTACCTGTTATTCTGAAAGCTTAAATCGGTTTATCAATCGTACTTTAACAGAAATCTCAAACGTGCTGTTTTCCTTCCCCCCCAGAGTTTCCCGACGATATAAATCCCCACACGGGGGAACGAGGGGGTCCTCGCGGTCCTGAACCCACACGCTATGGGGACTGGGAGCGCAAGGGTCGCTGTGTGGATTTCTGAATGGAATCAAGATGTCCACGCCAACTGTTTGCTCGCGTCCTCTCTCATGTGAAAACGGCTAGAAAGTTTGGAAATACTGTACATTGCACTATTAATTGTCTTTAACTTAATGATTCATTCATTTAATCATTCATTCTCTTTTCATGCATTGGAGCCCTTACATTAGACCAATATATGGGAGGTGTGTGCACTCGCCTCCAAGCTGTCGAGACTGGGTTTGAATCTTGACTCTCTATATAATGTCATCCTGGTGTTTCGCAGTGTTTGTGCCATCCCTCGGATGGACGTTCAGCCAGATGTCCCATCTGCCGGCATTTGTTGTTGGATATTAAATATCCCATGGTTTCCTTCGAGAAGAGGAGGCAAGCTGTCGCAGGCACCACGAATACATTTAAAATTCCTCCTCTAACCTACAGGGGGCACTGCAACAGTGGCATACCTGCAGTCCCAGCAAATTATTCCACCCACAGCCACGTGTTGCACACCAAAGGAGAACGAAGAAGACGTGTAAGGTCAAACGCAGGGTGGCATTTTCACGAGAGGGAAATGAACTGTCTGTGCGAAACCTTATGCATAAAGTTAATGGTTTAAGAATCGAATGAAAGAAACTAGTAAGTATATCCTAGAAACTAGTAAAGAAACTAGTAAGTAAGTGCTTTGAGAATATATGTGTTGGGTTAATGAGAATACGAAGCAGACAACAACAACAAATCCACTGGAAGCTAGACGAAAGGCATCATATTGCTGTCATTCAAGCTAACATCTCTGGCCTCGTGACATTCTCCTTTTTTTTTCCTGCATGCACTTTGTGATGGAATTCACAGAAACCTCCATTTCCATTTGAACACCCTCGTGCTGGAAATACTTATTAAATGGGATTTTTTTTTTCTTCCAAAGATATTCATCAGTCTTGTTGTGATCTCTCCTGTTGTTATTCATGACAATTACTCCACATTACTTGGGACATCTTGAGGATGCAAAGGAGATTTCAGTACAACGCTTCGACCTATTGCTCCGCTGAGATAATTTCCTCTCGGGAGGAAGAACTCTATGAATTCCTCAGCCTCGGACCACACCTGGATAGGTTTCTTAACCGAGCATGACCCCCTCTTCTGCCGACCACATACGAGCACCGCGCCATAACCATCTCGTTACCACATTCGCCGTGGCCGCGTGCCACCGTGCATATGGTAACACCCGGAGACTCATCGGGCATGCATCGCACGAACGGTTTGCTTCAAATTTGATGATATTATGCAGCACTGAGTTTTTCATTGGCTTTTTCTTTTTAGACCCTTCCTCCAACCCACAATCTCTCCAAAAACGAGGCAACAGGTGCGAATGTAAACACAAATTCACGATGTTTCGTTTACTCCTGACTTTATTCTTTTTTTTTTCTCTCTATTTTTTTTTTGTTGTCTGTGCAATTTCAGACCATGTGCCGCTTTGTACGCTCGTGCATGTCATTATTGAGAAACGTGTCATCCGTTACTGAATAATTGACGAAAATGGTTCACAGGTGATTTGCGTTGTGATATAATGATATTCAAAATATTGAGCTTCGCCATAACTTATTATGCATGATGATAAGAATGAAGCCTCTTAAATATTCCATGAATGCAAGAGGAAAAAAATAAATAAATAAATAAAAGATGGGGAAAAAGTCAAGGCCTTGTGTAGTTCCACAGCAGTGTGCATTGAAATTCATGGCTCATAAATTTAAATGGTACGAATATCTGCGGAATGCTTTTGCACATTTTAAGCCATTTAAAGAGATGCGTAACGAATATTTCCAAATCGTATTCGGTTCAAATGGAAAACCCGCGTTAAGCCGCTCTTGAATAACAGCGGGTAGAATATCATGAAAGTGGTATTGTCGGCGGATCCACAAATCCATGGGTCTCACTTCGAGCACCCACCGGGCCTGCTTCGGTCAAGTGTGGATTACCCACTGGGATGGGGGATTTGGAGTTGATCGGCTATATTTAGGAATTTTTATGTAAATTTAGCCACGTGGGAAAGGCATTGTTTTGAAGAATAACATTCATTTCTCACGCTTTGTTTAATTGGTCTGAAAAGCATTGTGATACCTGTCAGTCGCATGGCAATTTATATACGGCTTGAGCAGGTACGGTGTTGCCGCCTGAGCGGCATGTATCCGCTGTTTATCCGATCCCGGTTTAAAATGCCTGCATATGAGAGTCGTTAAAAGCTGACCAATGTGGACTTTTTATTCAGAAAAATTAAAAAGTACAGGGGAGATGGGGGAGCTTCACCTATTTCTCAAGATATTCCCTTGCATCATGGACACGCTTGTCCATTTGATGCGGTCGCCCCTCAATGCCGTCTTCCTATAACTCCTCGGGCCGGCTACGCAGGCATTTTGGGACATGTGCTTTGACGGCTTCATGATTCGTGGATTTAACGCCACCGAGATGTTCTCTGACTGGTCTAAGGAGATGCTAATCGTGAGGGGACATGTCTGAAGACTTCACGGTTGTTGACTGACAATCTCCCTGTCTATCTCTGCTGGAGTACTCATTGTCACGTTTGTCGTGTGAAGACGAGCAGCATCGTACAGGTGTCCACTCTGTGCTAGCTTGATCTTACTCTGCTGTGAAATGATGGACTCTGATCTCATCACGTTTCGCAATATTCTTAAATGAACCGTTTTCCTATCTCTGGAGGTGTTGCAGGAGCTCTGTTGCAGCTGCCACACAAATTGCCCTTTGATTTCCCACCCGCCTTACCCAAAACTTCCCGAAGGGAGCGGGTGTTTCTATTTCTCCAAAATTCGCTGTTTAACACGTTTGGTGTTTGCTTGAGTGACAGCAGTTGGTTGTGTGTGAAATGTACTCAAGATTGCTTTCAAATTTATGGCTTTTTGTTTTTTTTAACGTTCTCTGCAGCATTTAAACGCACAACTATGTGAGACGTATATTGCCAAATTGTGTGGACTGCTGGTTGAATGTCCTTCACAGGGAACTTGATTATGCACCGTTGTTGAATAGCAGTAACCTATTTCAAGGTGTTGGCCACTATCTTAGGTTCATCCCTAATGCTTTGAACAGCATTGATGTCACTTCCTGTATATGTTCCTCAGGGTAGACAATATTATTGCACAAAATCTCAGCATTGAACTACTGTATTATTTTTGCGTGTTCTACAATAAAAAGTTCACATCAACCTTGAACCACCCCCTCCCCCATTATGTTAATTTGTCCATTGTTTTCGAATGACCTTGTCGTACATGTAGCTCCATGTGCATGAGACGCTGTAGGGAAGGATTTTGAGGTGCGAATATGGCGTCGAAACGGTGACAACTGCACGTACTTGGCTGTAAATTAATACATTGAATAATAATAAAAATACAAGATTGAGACTTCTTGTGGAAGAGCGAGTTGGCAAGTGTGAGGGCACTGTATTGACGTTAGAGCAGAGTAGCCACAGTTGGCCAAAAAAAGCAAGGCAATGGCCGAATAGGAAAGCTGAAGAGGGAGGAAGCATGACAAGTAAGGAGAGTTGGGTGAGGTCAGGTTAATGGGGTATAAAAGATTGCAGAAAAATCTGGGGTGGGACATGCCGAGTAAATTTCACCCCATGATCGATGTCCTGAAGCGAAAAGGGGGATTCCATAGTTTTCAGAAAACAGTTCCTGTTGAAAGAGCAGAGGGAGCTAGAACGGAGGAAAGCCCACCCACCTGTCTGCTATAAAAGGTGAACTGAAGCTTTGGCCTCATTGCAGGAGATTCCATTAATTAATATTGAATCCTTTAGATTCTAGGAGGGACAGATGTGATGCTCAGCTGCAAATTCGTAGCGGAGAGCATTTCGTGGAAGAAAAGTCGTCCGACACGTTCGGATTCCGAGTCGATTCTCTTCATTCGAAGCGCCACCGTCCCACCCACTCGTACTACTTCTGCAACAACTGGTACTGGAAATCCTCCGATAGGTGATAAACCAGAGCTCAAGCACATTTACATAGAAGATCCAAGGCAAAATGATGCAGCCACAGTACTCCTCCTCAGGGCCGGATTTAGGCATGGGCAAGCTGGGCAGTTTCCCAGGGGCCTCCACAACCAGGGGGCCTCCACATATTTCATGAAAAAAAAAATTGTAAGGAAAAATGTATTTGTGAGTGCCTGAGTGGTAGTTGGTAGTTAGTGGAACAGATATAAGATATTCATCTATAACAGATATAAGATATTCATCTTATCTCATTCTCTATTTTATATAGAAGTTCAGATTCTTTGTTCTTGAAAAATATACTTTATGGAAGACTGTAAATATGTCTTGTCACCTTTTTAGTATTCTAAGGTAGTGTGGGCCTCCACTACTGAAGGCTGCCCAGGGCCCACCACATGTCTAAATCTGGCCCTGCTCCCCCTCCTAGTGTGTCAATCGAATGGAAGGTAAAAACAAAATACATGGTGGTGTACAATAAAAGATGTTGACTGGGTGTGTGTGTGTGTGTGTGTGTGTGTGTGTGTGTGTGTGTGTGTGTGTGTGTGTGTGTGTGTGTGTGTGTGTGTGTGTGTGTGTGTGTGTGTGTGTGTGTGTGTGTCCCTCCATAACTTCAAAACCATGAAACTTAGCAGCCTGAAACTTTGCATGCATACTAAAAAAACCCCAAGGAAGTGCAAGAGTGAAAATTGGGTGTTTGGGTTAATTAAAATACCCCTTTTGAAGATAATTAATGACCTTATTTAATTATATCCTTCATCGGCCACCTCGCTCTCCGGCGTCTTAAGGTGTATTCTGGGTTACCCAACTGGGGTCTGAAGCCACCATGTTTTTTGGCCTGCTCAACCATGCATGCCCTCCTTGCCTTGGAACAGGCTGCAACGATTTCTTAACTACAAAGTTTTTTTTTTTTCTTCACTTTCCTCATGTTATCGAATGCCTGTTCATCATAACTACAAATTGCTGGGTACATTGCAATGCTCAGAAATGTGTGTGGACATGTCATTCCTGTTACGGGTGCAAAGGTGGCAAAATTTCATCTCGTATCTTATGGGAGGTTCTATCAGGTTTTACTTTGTCCTCGCTACTGGTTCTAAAGAAATTGGATATTGGGTGTGCTTTACAACTAGTTTACATGTTTCTCTTTGTGAGTTTCAAAGCAAAATATATTTCATAACCCATAATTTCCAAGCCCTTTGCCATATTCACGTGTTTTTGAAGTTATTGTGCCAATTTTTTTTTTTTGTCCACCCATCACACACAGCTGTTTATAAAGATTAATATTTGTGCACATCTCCCTGAAATGTCGAAATACATGCAACATTGTTTTTTTGGTGAAAGCTACTCAAGGTTTCTGGGTTGTTTACAGTACGTACTGTAGTTGGTAATCGCACTGACCCCAACCAGCCAATTCCTGAAAAATTGCTGATATTGGCCAAACAATTGTGCATAAAGCATAACATTCTCTCTGCTACCACCCCTACCCCCCTCTCCCTCTCTCCCTCTCTCCCTCTCTCCCTCTCTCTCCCTCTCTCCCCCTCTCTCCCCCTCTCTCCCCCTCTCTCCCCCTCTCTCTCCCTCTCTCCCCCTCTCTCCCCTCTCTCCCCTGGCCGTTGGTACATTGTGTGTACTGTCATGGCTGCTCCTTGCTTCGTGTCGTGAGTTCCTGTCCTCAGCCGAGCTGTTTGGTGTTTCCACATTCCCCTTTTTTTGTTTCCCATGTGTTCGTTTTTCTACTTGTGAACTTTTCCCCAGTTTTTTTTTTTTCCTTTCTGTCTGGAGATGAAAGAGAGAAAAAAAGAGATATATATATATATATATATATATATATATATATATATATATATATATATATATATATATATATATATATATATATATATATATATATATATACATATATATATACATATATATATATATATATATATATATATATCTTCTTCTTCTTCTTTCGGCTGCTCCCGTTTGGGGTCGCCACAGCGGATCATCCGTGTGATCCGCATAGTGATTTGGCACATGTTTTACGCCGGATGCCCTTCCTGACGCAACCCTGGTCGCCTCTTACGACACAGGGATATGGTACACCTATTTTATCCGGGGTATACACCGGCCCAGTATACTGGTACTCATTTCGCCGACCTCGGAAGGATGACAGGCTGAGTCAACCCCCTGGTGTATTAATTCAGTGGCCCAACGGGGCTTGAACTCAGGACCTTTTGGATCCCAAGCCGCTGCCCTAACCACTGCGCCAACACCAGGTATATATATACATATATATATATATACATATATATATATATATACATATATATATATATATACATATATATATATATATATACATATACATATATATACATATATATACATATATATATATATATATATATATATATATATATATATATATATATATATATATATATATATATATATATATATATATATATATATATATATATATATATATATATATATTATATAATCTTGTGTCGAGAAAACCGTTAGCTAAAGTCCTGTGCCATTAATGTTTTTGCGGTTTTACCATGTAGGGTTCTGCTCATGCACGTGTGGCATTATCCCGGCTGGAATGGCGGCGTGTCATGGCTTGAATAAAAACCATCGTTGGAGAACCTGATCTATCGACCTTATTGGCATGGTGGCAGCGGTATGTTCTATTCCTCTACAAGCTCTTGCACACAAGAGTTATATTTCAACCAGATCTGGCTACTCTCCACATCAGAATAGGTTTTACATTCGTCATTGTTAACGACCTGACCATCCAGCGCGGTTGTGGCTTTGACTAGGCCTTAGAACAACCAGACGACTGTTACACTGACCGAGTGACCAGTATAGGCATGGTTGTGGCCTACAACAACCAGAATAGCATGTCTCAGCTTCGTGTATTGGTAGCTTGATCAAAGCCACGGCAGCTCTCCATCGGGCTCCTAAGCAATGGCAATTGTCGAAAAACGAAACCATTACTTCCTTCGAGAGCTGGCGACACAACCTCATATATATTTAATCGCTCGACGCGAGCTTTGTCCCCTTCCTTGGGGACGTCAGCTGGTTGAAGAAGACAGCTACAAACCCAGACAGGGGTTTTGCCAATGACCTGGCAGAGGTTCCTGAGCCACAGCTGCTCAGAAGAATGCACACCTCGACCTCATGCTCGGGCAGATTGCTAATTTCTGCACAGTCATCTCACGCAACTCAATTGTCAAGTCATCGACTTTGGTTGCAACATCTGACAGAAGATAATACAGTATTTCAGATGTCTGCCACAGGTGCTCATTTTTTGGACCTGGCCAATATCAGGCTTGAGCCTGATGAACATCCAGAAGACTTGTTCCAGCACTTAACTGCTTTTTTTGAGGATAATCTCCTGACGGTGGGTTGTGGAGTCACCCATCACGGGGAAGCCATCGCCACAGATGAGGATATGACCCCTTCTATTGAGAACACAGTTGTATTGTTGCAGAAATGGGCCCTTAGTGGGTTATTAAATATAGAATTAGCCCAGATCCCCCCCTAAATGCATGTTTAGCCAGGTTGTTTGGTAATCGGACGCTAAATGTGTGTCGGAAGGTGTAGCAGGCGGTCCAGTGTTCATACAGTGGTGGTGTACTGAGAGGCGCCTTCTTTTTCCTTCCCCCTCTCTTAAACAGCCCCCACCCAGCGCCCTGACAGAGCCAGTCAACAAGACATGCCAGCAACCCATTGGCGGAGAGCTGCTGCAAACCCGGACCATGGACCAATCACGCGTCCCCGGAAGTGGTCCAAAAAGCCCGCCTCGAAAGATCAGATGGCCATGCTATGGAGGATTGAGACTGGGAAATGCGTTCTGAAGTACCTGGGACACAGCGGCTCCGCTAATTCGATCATATGTCATCGACCTCACAGGGGCTGGACGCACCGAGGCTGCGTGCGTGGGCTGGGCCGATAGGAGGACGTCGCCGCCATTTTGCCACGCTGCATGCTCAGGCTGGGCACTCAAATCCGGCGACATCGGCTTGTCACAAGCCCCATTCATGCCTTCCACACCTTTCCTTTCGTCCACGAGGCACCACGAAGTACTCCGTGTCTTGTATGCATGTTGTCCAGGCCTAAGGCTTATTTTGTTAGGGCCCTCCTGCGAAACCCATATCCGTAACTCCCTAGATAAGGGTGGGTTATAGATGAATTATAACGTTGTCGTGAATGCTTTCCTTGTGTCGTATTCCCCGATGTTTCCCCATTAAATCTGGCTGACTCATACGAAATTTGCCGCACTGAATTTATCCGTGTCACGCTGAGGAACAATCGCTCGATTTGTATTTAAAACCAAACTGGCTACGAATTTCGGCAGACTTCGCTCGGTCTCTGATCAAACCCAGTCTGTAGCCGGGGTATATCCCCAACTGGCAAGGCACAGGGGTACTTTGGTATCGTGATCTTAGGCGCGTGACCCGAAACCTGTGCCGAACTAGCCGGCGATATAACCCGTGAGACGGCAGTGCTGTTAAGCACTACCGAATTCAACAACAATTGGAGTCAGGGGTGGGGTGCGAACTCCTACACCTCCATAAATTTGCAGGACACCGAATCAAAAACAATTGGTCGTCAGGAGTGGGGTGTGAACTCCTCCATCTCCATAAATTTGCAGGACACTAATTGAACAACAATTGGTGTCGAGGAGTGGAGATTTTGACCTGGGGTGCATTTCGCACCCTGAACATTGGTTAGGAGAGGCGCGTTTAAAAAAAAAAAACGTCGCTTGCAAATTCCACATTTGGTTTGATTTTATTTTGAGCGGATTGGGTATAAAACTTCGAAATTATAAAGAAAAATGGAGTCGCAAAATGGCGGCGCGGCTCCACCTCAGCGCAACACGAAGCGGGAGAGGATTAGTATGAACAGTGCAAGGGCCGCACAGCATGAAGAAAACGTTCTCACCCACCTGTTCAAACCACGTGGTCACAGCATGCGTCATGGCAAACGAAGCAGGACGACGACGCGTACATTAACGAGCTTCATGCACGATTGGGGGATGCCTTGGACCAGGTGGAGTGTGATGATAATTATATTGAGGAGTTACAAATTAAATTGGACGAGGAACTACGGCAGGCAGATGGGGTTCAGGAAAATTATGTGCACAGGGAATCGCAACAATTGGCCGATGCACAGGAAGAAATTCGGTGGCTGGAAAGTGAGTTAGTCTACGCATTGCAGGACAACACAGATTCCAGATGGGAAGAAGAACGGATTCTCGACTTAAGAAATCTATTGGTGGAAAAAGTCAAGGAACTACATGGAGAAATGAGGAAAGTGGAGTGGCGTACCCATAAGTTGGAACAAGAGAAGAGCAAACTGAACAAAAGAATAGAGGAAGAGCAAATTAGTAACTCCCGGGATAGGAAGAACTTGGAAAAAGAATGGAAAATAAAGCTGGAAAAGGAAAAATGGGAACACTATTTGGAATTGGAACAATGGAAGGAAAAGGTAAGATCAGGCAATCAGATAAGAGAAAGCCTAGAACAGAAGATAAAAAGAGGAGAGAAATATCTGGAGCAAAGGAAGGAAGAATTGTTGGAAAAGTCAAGACAGTTTTGGAAATCAGGGTACAAGGGAAATGAACTGGCACGTCAACTGGAAATTAGCAAGGGATACGGAAAGAGAATGGACGAAATGAGGGAGGAAGCATGCGAAAGAGGTGCGGAGATGAGAATGGAATTAGGGGGAAAAGCTTCTGAGTCACAGAAACACCAAAGCAAAGAGAGGGAATTACAAAACAAGCCGAGGATGTTAAGTTAGGAAAGAGAGAGCATGGAGAATGAAATGTTAAGGAACTACACTGTACAGATTGAACAGTAAGAAGCCAAAGCAAGATTAAAGAATGAGATGGAAGAAAGAGTTGTGAAAGAACAATGAATGAAGCTGGAAAGTGAAATCAATCAATTGAGAGAAACTACGAGATTGGAGAATGAAGAACAAGAGAGACGTTGGGATAGGAAACAAAAATAACATGAATTTGAAATTGACCAACTAAAGGAGAGAGAAAGGTTGGAGTACGTGGAGATGGAAAAACTCTGGAAAGATAACAAACAACTAAAAAGGCTCAGAGAGGAAGAACGACTCAAATGGAAAGGAAAATGGAGCCAGGAAGTAAGACTGCACAATAATGTGGGATATGTGGCATCACCACAGGGAGTAATGTTGGTGGTGCGGGACTTGATTGACATCACTCGCCCGATGAAACCACAATTAGAGCAAACCCTGGTGAAGGAGACATTGAGGGAGCATATGGGGTTGTTGACGAATGAAATGCATTGTGAGCAGGTCCAGCATGTGGAGCTGACAGCCCCAGAGGAGTGTGGTGAACCGATGATGAGAAACCTGCTGGAGAGACGCGACCGGACAGAGGTGACTCTGGAACGAAGCAGGTACGTGGGCGCATGCATACATGGTGCGGACGATGAGCTTAAGTTTGGAATTGGATTTTATGTTGATGAAGAGACTCTGTCCGATGGGGTGCACGTATGCGTGACCCCTGAATGTGTGTGTGGAATGCCTGTGAATGAATGCTGTGAGCCCACAGTCCAGACTACAGCACCGGTGTGTGCTGCCAAGGCCGAAACGTGTGTGTGTGGGTACTCACCTGGCGGTCGAGAATGTAACCCTGGAATACGAGGCAGTTAGTCAGTACTCAGGCAAGGTTGAATGTGTGGAATGTGAACACATAACCTTGGAATGTGTGGAGCCTGCTTTGTGTGGGAGTCCTGAGCATGGAATGAGTGGTGATGTCGGAAATAGGTTCGAGGTGCAAGGGGAAAAAGAAATGCCACCAGGACAGGACTTGACACAGGGGATGGACACCATAATGGACAGCTCTGCATGGGTTCTTACAGAGTCATAAGTGCTGCATCCAGGAGCAGGCTTTAGAAATTGGATTTTAATTTCTCTCTCGGCCTCACAGGAACTTTGGGGTGGAGTGCAGATGAGTAGCAAGCGGCACTGGCATGTGTCACATACTCCCCGTACCCATTTTAGAACAGGAAGGGGCCAGCAGCGACACCGCCATGTCACTTGGTCTTCAAAGCTCTCTGAGGACATGAGGGGGTTGGCTAGCTGAGTGGGGTTTATCTGTTTTCAGGGAGTTATAGAGAAGAGGGGGAGGCCGCTCCCCCGATTGGGGTTTACCTGACTTCCGCGAACCCTTGAGAAGAGGAGGGGGTGTACCACGACCCCAATTGAGACATGACCCCTTTGAGCCATGGCGGAAAGGCGGCGGGGTCATGTAAGGGGTAATGAGGGATTCCTTCCCTCACTCTCCTTCCAATGACCCAAAGAAGCAGGCCATATGGGGATGTGAAAATTTTGATTGAAAAGTATATCGAGAGTGATTGCAAATTGAGAGACTGGCAGAAGGGATAAGAGTGGCACGAGTGGATTTGGGTGATTATTTAAATAAATAAATAAAAATAAAAAACATAGTGGAGACATCACAGGCAGACCGTTAAACACACTGAAACAAGTGGATGACAAAGAGTGGCTTGGTTGAGGAAGAATTGAAATGCCTGGTTAGAACCATGCAGAGGTTCCATGGGACTGGTGAAGAGACTTTGACGTCTCGTTTAAATGGTTGGAAATAAACGATTAGGGCAGTATGGAGGAGGCCAGCGGACGATGGACGGAGTGACAAATTGATTGGGGTTTGATGACAAAGTGTACTGGTTAAATTTGATGACCAAGTGGTATCCGAGGGACTGGTGTGTTTTTGTTTTCACATAAACGTGAAAGGTGTTGGATGGTGTTGTGGGCTGGGTGTGCGGCACTGTGGAATGAATGACTAAAGAGTTTGGGTGAATGGTGTGTTTGTGTGAATGGTGTGTTTGTGCAGATGAGGAGAGTGAGTGCGAACAACATACCCTGTCAGTAAGAGCCTCCTAACCAAGTTAGTGTAGGTTAGGGGGACTTAGAGGATTTGACATGGATCCTGGCTGCTGTTCCATCTTACAGGCGGACTGGTGGGGTAGGTGCAGGCCAAGGTGTGGTGGTACTGGCTGGGAGTGTGACATGGTATTGGAAGTTGGTGAGTCGGGAGAGAGGGCACCAGGGCTTTGGGGGCTCCTGGCAGGTGAAGGCTGCCAGAGATGCCAGGAGAGCACAGTAGGTTTTAGTTCTCGGAGAGCACAGTATAGAGGCTAGAGAGCCACCCCTTATTTAGGAGTTCCAGAAGCACGCTCAGGTGAACCCCGAGGTCGTTGGGTGTACCCCCACCCCCGATTGGAAGCAGGCAAAGAGGCCGAGTAGTAGTCACACTCTCCAGCCAGCGAGTTATGTCTGGCACCACCAAATAAAAAAAGACAAATAAGGGCCTTCCCTGGTTTAATAGAATGGAACAGTGTGCCAGGTTGGGAAAAATTGGTCATTAGGATCATTCTAGCCAGAGCAGGGTTTGTTTCATTGTTTAGAGCTAAAAGTAAATGGTTAGGTTCAATGAACTCTCCTCTGCACCATTCATGTGTGACACCGAGTACGAGTAGTGTTGATGGGAAAATTTGTTAACAAGGGCCAGACTAGGTCACCCTCTCAAAGTGCCAGAGAGGCCACCAGTGTGTCATGAGCACACACCCACGAAGATAACATTTCATTAAGAAACACACCATCGTGTCTGCTAAAAAGTGAAAGAACTTATTAAGAAGACCATACCAAAACAAGTCCTGCCAAAACAAGTCAGGCAAGGAAGGTAAAGAGTACTCTCCAACTCACCTGGTCTGAGGTCATCACACCCACTTTCGCCCTCAAGAACGCCTCCAAACTGCATTCATTTGCTTACCATCGATATCACTTTGCCACCTGCTGTACAATGCAGGGCTTGTTGCCTGCTGCTGCTCGTGAGTAGGCCATTGCGGCCAAGAAATCATTTTGTGGTCCATATGGGCCAAAGTCATTTTGTGGGCCATATGGGCCGAAGAACTCTGTGAGATTAGGCCACTGGGCCGACTGAACTCACCTGGTGAGAGGCCAATAGGGCCACGAAGTGAGGAAACCCTCAGGGGTGAATGGACAATACTGCCGGGAGGGGGCATGAAGGAGCGAACACGTGAAAGAACGTTGAACCTTTGAATGTTCTGCTCCTTTGCCAATATTGGTGTTAAAAGTAAAATTGAATGCCCTCCCCTACAAATCCATAATTAGAATGTTAAGTAGTGTGCATAGAGTGTGAATGTGTTTGTTAGATTGGTGATCCGACACACTCGGATAGGGACATGCCAATCTTACTGTGGAACTTTGGTTTTTGGAGTTAAGTGCTTCCAATATTGTGTGTTAGAGTAAATGGGAGATTTGTGCTGTACGTTCGACAGGGCCATGACCGTGGGCTGCCCCAAATGGAGGCTCGGAAGAAAGGTGGGGGTAGTGTTGTGGAAATGGGCCTTTAGTGGGTTATTAAATATAGGATTAGCCCAGATCCTCCCTTAAATGCATGTTTAGCCAGGTTGTTTGGTAATCGGACATTAAATGTGTGTCGGAAGGTGTAGCAGGCGGGCCAGTGTTCATACAGTGGTGGTGTACTGAGAGGCGCCTTCTTTTTCCTTCCCCTCTCTTAACCAGCCCCCACTCAGCACCCTGACAGAGCCAGTCAACAAGACGTGCCAGCAACCCATTGGCGGAGAGCTGCTGCAAACCCGGACCATGGACCAATCACGCATCCCCGGAAGTGGTCCGAAAAGCCCGCCCCGAAAGATCAGACGGCCATGCTATGGAGGATTGGGAAATGCGTTCTCAAGTACCTGGGACACAGCGGCTCCGCTAATTTGATCAAGTTCCTTTCACCGGATCTTTCTCTCTTGTACCGTCGACCTCACAGGGGCTGGATGCACCGAGGCTGCGTGCGTGGCCTGGGCTGATAGGAGGCCGTCGCCGCCATTTTGCCACGCTGCATGCTTGGGCTGGGCACTCGAATCCGGCGACATCGGCTTGTCACGAGCCGCATTCGTGCCTTCCACACCTTTCCTCTCGTCCATGAGGCACCACCACGTACTCCGTGTCTTGTATGCATGTTGTCCAGGCCTAAGGCTTATTTTTTTAGCCCCCCCCCCCCCGCGAAACCCGTATCCGTAGCTTCCAAGATAAAGGCGGGTAATAGATGAATTATAACGTTGTTGAAATATAACAATTATAATGTATAATGCTTTGCTTGTGCCGTGTTCCCTAATGTTTCCCCATTAAATCTGGCTGATTCATATGAAATTTGCCGCACTGAATTTATCCGTGTCGTGCTGAGGAACAATCGCTCGATTTGTATCTAAAACCAAACTGGCTACGGATTGCGGCAGACTTCGCTCGGTCTCTGATCAAACCCAGTCTGTAGCCGGGGTTTCTCCCCTACTGGCAAGGCACAGGGGTACTTTGGTATCGTGATCTTCGGCGCGTGACCCGAGACCTGTGCCGAACTAGCCGGCGATATAACCCGTGAGACGGCTTTGCTGTTAAGCGCTCCCAAATCAACAACAGTTTCCCTTTGGCTATTGCTCATAAGCCCTTCTCTTCCTCGACTTGTCAAGCAGAAATATGGTGCCGAACTCCGTAACCGCTCACGAACCTCACTCAAGCCCAAAATATCACAGGCCCTGTTATCCCTCCAAGACGAGCTGTGCACAATCGAGGACATGAGGACCATGCGCATCACCAGTGGCTTCAACTCCAGGCATAGTACACCTGGTCTTGATATCTATTCAGGAAGGCATTCGTAGCGAAATCTTGTGTTCTATGTAAAACAGCTGGATGATCCTTCAACACACGCAACTTGGCAGAGTGCCGTTTTTTACCTGATAGTGACAAACGCACCTTCGGTCGATTCAGACTAGTTGCTGCTGATAATTGTGACATCAGTGAGGCTGCACCAAGTGATGAGTATATTGTCCCTGAACGGGAGTCTGATGATCGTGATCTTTCAGCCCGCCGTGTCGAGTGCCCTCCCTCCACCCATCGAGTGAATGTCATCCAATCTCCGGTACTGAGCACATTCTACCAGCACCATCCTGTTGCTCTCACACTCGACACAGGGGCCACAACCAATTTGATCCGTGCTTTGGCAGCAAAGGCCTACAATCTACCAATCAACCCAGCTCCTCAGATGGCTCGGCAGGCTGACGGGAGGAACGGTAGGACAACTGAAGATGAGAGGGGATAAATCTGTGCATGAGAGAGAGAGAGAGAGCAAGTTTCTTTGAAAGAATTCCCAGGATGAGTTGATGTTGGAGAAAGTAGCGATAGGAGCCAGTCTATAAGTTTGATGACTGCTTGGAGACCCTGCCAGTCGGCTTGAGTGAAATGCCAGACTCTACGGCGGTGAGGTGGTTCTCTGATAACAGCCAGAGAGATGTCCACTTTGACAAGGACGTGGTCAGAAGAACCGATTGGAGCGGAGAAAGAGCAGCAGATATTGTCAGGGAAATTTGTCAAAATCAGTTCCAGAAGAGATAGAGTACCATTGGTTGAGATCTGGGTCGGGAAGTTGACCGATTGAGTCAGTCCCAATGAGTCGCAGAAAGCTTTTGCTGAGGTGCCATGACAGGTGAGAGAGGTACCCACACCTAACCAACTGGCATGATGACAATTGAAGTCGCCACATATGAGGAAGAGAGAGTTTGGATGAGAAGATAGAAGTTGGTCCATGTTTTTGGATGGTGAGGTGTAAATGGAGTCATCACTGTTTGGTGGATGGTACAGTACACATATAAACATGAGGTGGGAGTGGAGGGAAGCCATAGCCAGAGGTATTCCTGGCGGTGTGGGGGAGTGAGGGCAGTGCATGGAGAGTGAGGAATAGAGTCTTTGATGAAGAGAGCAACACCGCCACCAGGACGAGGCTCAGGACTGTTATACCGGAGGAGGGAGTAACCGGGGAGAGATACTTGGGAGTCAGACACGTCTTGAGGGAGGAAAGTTTCTGTAAGGCAGATTATGTCTGGTTTGTCAGTGGCAACCTGTATGGAAAGATCTGAAAGGTTTGAGTGAAGGCCCCGGATATTTGAGGTCCACACTTTTAATGAAGAGGGAGAGGAGGAGGTTTTGAGTGCAGGGAGTGGGGGGGAGGGGGATGGTAGGACAAGGGACGAGGGGGGAGGATAGGACAAGGGACGAGGGGGAGGTAAGGGGGTTGTTGAAAGAGTGTGGGGAATTGCAGAATAGCCTGGGGAGGGGGCCAGATGAGGAGGAGAAAAGGCTCTGTGGTTCTAGGGGAGAGGGTGGACAAGAGAGGGGGAAGAAGGCAGTTGAGGATTTGAGGAGGTGGAGTGAAGAGATTGAGGTGAGAGGGCAGTGGAAGGAGGCAGCTTTGTGGATGAGAGGGGGGCAACTTTGAGAAGGATGAGTGAAGGGGATGAATGGTGGGAGAAAGGTAAGGGGGGAATTTTTGAGAGAGGTGAGAGGGAGGCTTGGAGGGAGAAGAGTGGGATGGTTGCTTTGAGAGTGAGGGGTGAGAGGGGTGAGTTGGCACTGAAGTTGGAAAAAAAGAATGGTGGATGGAAAGCGAACATTCATAGCACACTGGGGTTTTTTAAAGTTTTATGTCAGAGATGCGATTTAACACAACTCTTGATGGATGCAATAAAGACGAATTCAGAGAATGGAGAGAAGAAACGTTGTAACAGTTGGATTTTTTTAGGCAAGGTATGAAGGAGAGGTCGAATTGAGTGCAGTCTGTTTAAATAGCAGAAGAGTAGTGCATTGTGATACAGTAAAGAGTACCACACGTGTGAAAGAGGAATATGAAGCATTATAAGAGATCGTTTTTATTATTATTATCTTGCCAAAACGAAGTTTTTGCAAAATATGTTAGTCAGCTTGTATGTTTTTTTTTATTATTATTTTGTTTGTCTGTAATCACGTATAAAAAATTCTGCAGAGCACAGTTATCATTGGGAATTTTTGTAACTTCGCATATCAGAGGCCGATAGAGGTCCCTTTCAACGCATAACATTTTGAAGGTCAAGGTCACTTTGTCGCAAATCAGGGGAGTCGACGAAACCCTTATTTTTTGAGTAATTTTAATCGGATCGTCTTCAAACTTCATGGGAATTTCGTTCATGGTCTGGCGCTCAGCTGATTAATTTTTGGTGGCGATTCACCTTGACCTTCATGGTTAACACCTGAGGTCAAATATATTTGACCCCAAGGTCAAATTTTCAAGTTTTAGGAACCATATCGTGTGGCACCAAAAATTGAACACCTCGATGAGTGCTTTCTAGATATGTCAAGCTTGAGACATTATGACGTCATTTGGTGACGTTATGAGGCAAACGCATATTTTTCATGGTTACTCTCGAACGATTCTCATCGGAATCTCTCGTAGGCAGATATTCCTCAAGGAGTCGCTCCTGGTCGATAGCAGCTCTGTTCACCTCAGTGTGACCTGAAAGAAGTCACACGTGGTCACCTTTTGGCAAGATACGGGTCACCCTGCGGGTGACATTGTTTTACTATTAATGTTTGAGAGAGTTTTCAACAGATTAGGTCATGGAAGTGTTGTCGAAAAAAATCAAGGAAAGAAGAAGAGGAAGAAGAAGAAGAAGAATCGAGACTCGTGAGTGTTGAAGGCGAGAGGTAGCCTTTTTTTTGTTTGTTTGGTTTTTTTTTTTAGATGAGAAATAAAGTGATTAGTTGGGAGGGATGGGGTAAGTTAGGAAAGTGGGGGAGATAGAAATTGAAGGGATAATGGGGAGATAAAACAAAACACGATCGTACACCGAAGGGAACCGGTAGGCCTCAAGCCTCAAGGGTAGGCCTCAAGCACCCGGTAAGACAAGGTCGACAAAATCTCACAAAATAGCACGATTTTTGAAACAAAACTGAACTAGGAACACACATTAACATGTAGGTGAGAAAATAAACAGTTAAAGGGGGACAGATAACGACCGGAAACTTAACTTTGAGATCGTCAGCAGAGAGCCCTGAAGGAGACCTGTCGACGCTCCAAACCCAGAACCGGAAGTCAAAAGTCAGTGGTTGATGGACTATTGACCGCTTTACACATCAGGTCCAACCACTCATCGAAACACCAAATTAAGCGTGCCTTCAGCAGGTATTTTTTTTGACTTGGACATTGACAGGGCCAGTGATGCCGTCTCCTCGTCATGTCACCAATGCCAGTCGATAAGGTCATTGCCTGTGCATCCGTATCCCCAGTCATCGACGGAGCCACCTACTGTTGGCGGGGCATCATACTCCGCAGATGTAATGTGCAGGTATCGCCAGCATATCTTATTCCTCCGAGAGACCGTGTCCTCTTACACATGGACGAAGCTTATTGATGGTGAGAAACACGACCAGTTATGCAACGCCATCCTTACAATGTGTGCAGAGCTACGCCTCCTGGGAGATATTCCATTACCATACGGGTCAACCCCACACCCGGATTTGTCGCCTTGGTTAACAATCCTACATTGAAAAGACATGGTATCCACTTATAGGTCGGCCAAACCAAAAACTGTAACAAAAATCCGGTGGCCGAACGAGCTATTGAAGAGCTTGGCTTAGAATGCTTACGTGTGTCCCCAGAGGGTGGCCCTGTATCTGAAGTTACCTTAGCAATGGCAACAGTCAACATGAATCAGCGTATACGCAGAGATGGCCTCTCCACTAGAGAGGTCTGGACACGAGACCAACTCATTGGCGAGTAGTTACCGATGTCAGACAGACAGCTAAGTTTCAATCAGGATGAGCAAGAAGGAAAATCACACACCAAGCACTCGGGCGAAATCTCGCAGCCATTCCACCACAACTGCTACTCCCCATTTCTGCATTGGTGACCTCGTTTTCCTCAAGGGTGACAGAGACAAATGCAAAACTTGTGACAAGTATATGGTGACACAGATTTCTCATGATGATGGATGGTGCCAACTCAGAAAGTTTACCAGTTCACAGCTTTGCGGCAAAACTTATGACGTTCGAGTATGCGACTGCTATCTTGTTGCGCCTACAATAGTGGGTCAGGCCCTGTTTGAGGCCAAGAATCAACTTCAGGATCCGAGTCCAATTCTGAGCCGACCTCGCCCCACAATCTTTCACAGGTCACACCTGGCTCCATTGTGCCCCACCAAAGGACCATTTCACAAGAACAAGTCTCACGAGATACAACAGGTCATGCCCTATTGGAATCGATTATACTGCCCACACCACCAGAGGCTATTGTCAGGCCACCAGACACACACACACTGGCATTTTTTCTGCTGAACCGGTCAGTTCGGAGAAGTCTTACTGTCCACCTTCAACGAGGAGGTCTTTCCGCTCACGCCGCGTGGCAGTGCAGTGATGAGTGGCTCATGGAGACGAATGGAAGACCAAGAAAACTTTCGTGCTCACAATTTTGTGTCACTCCAACAGCCCACATTGCATAAATGTAGTATCTATCTCTAAATACAGTTTCTTGCATAATCGTTACACTGTGTTCGTGATTTTTTTTATTCCTCGTTGACACTTGCAAGTTTCATGTGTAGTCCATGTTCATGTTCTTTCAGTAACCAGAAGAAAGACACAAGAGGAAATTACGCCATTAATGTTGTTGTTGTGGTTTTACCATGTAGGGCTCCGCACACACACGTGGGGGAATATCCCGGCTGGCGTGGCCTTCGTTGGAGAACCTGATCTATCGACCTTGTTGGCGCTGACATGGCTGCCAGGTGAGTTTTTTTTTCGTGCTCACTGTGACCGCGTTCTTTATTGTTTCTCCATTTTAATCGATTGATAGCTTGGTGTTTGTGAAACGCCTTGTTCTCTCGGTAAAGTTTACTCGCATGTTTTGTTGAATTTAGAATGGCGGGTGAAGGTTTCCGCATTGAGATGTTCGAGTCACTAACTCGTAAACACGGTGTGTTTTACATCCCTCCCAGCGAGGTGGAACTGAACGATGTGCTTTCCGCCATTGGTAACATCGTTGGTTTACATAATATTCGTGTTGCTTCTCGCATGAATCAGAAGTTTGTCGTGTTTGTGTTGGAGGAACACGTGGCAGCAACAATAGTTGAGCACGGCCTGTTTATCGAACCGAACACTTATCTTCCTGTGTTCGCTTTACAGGCCCCAACAGTTAAAGTGACGTAATTTGATTGTGACGTAATTAATCCTCCCCCAACAAAGGAGGAAGTGAATGTGGTTGATTCCTCTCCTTTGCAATCCACTGTACAGGACAGTGTGGATGATATGGAGGTATCCGTTACGGATACCAGCAAAAAAGGCCAAAAACAGACAAACGTTGATGCCTTTGATGCGGAAGAGCAGAATAAGGTTCAGATCGTGTCAGGTTCGCGGGACCTCCAAGGTCCGTCCCACATCGGAAACCCCTTGGTGGTACCGGAGTTCGGTGCAGGTGTGGAAACTTCGCTTGCTCCACTTGCCGACTCTGAGTGGGACACAGAGAATAGTGAAGTGTCTCAGGATGTTTTCAGTGTTTGTCCTGATTGCCAAACTTGTTCAGACGAGTTAACAGCTATGTCTGACAGTGATCGGGAAATAGATATTGGGGGAAATCCCTGTGAGCGAAATGTTAACCCCTCCCTCACAGATGATGATGTAGAGGAGGTGGAGGAGAAAGACATGGACAAAGCAAATTCTGAGGGGTCCGTCAACAGGGCAGAACTTTCTGTTCCCATGGGATCTCTTGAGCCAAAAGTGAGTGTTCAACAAGTAATAGGGGAGTCCATAGATGAAGCACTTGATTCATATGAATTCACAATTCAGTGCTTTATGCTCTCGAGCGGATGAGGGGGGAAACGACACAACCTTAGTGTCTCAAGAAAATGTAATTAAATTCCTGGATGATACATTCAGTAAAAGACAAGTAAAAATCAAAGATTACTTCCTGAATCTACACGATTTCATTAAAACTGCAAGGAGTATGATTCGTGATCCTTATCAGGTTAACATGTCAGATCCTCAGTTCCAAAGGTTAAGGAAATGTGTTACTCGGGCTGGTAAGGAGCTTCATGTGTAACTTACAGAATGGATATGACAGTAGCGTCCCTGAACATCAATGGCGGCCGCAGTTGCGTGCGTCGTCTCCAGGTGTTTCAGCTCTTTTCAAAAAATGAAAAAAAATCGATGTGCTAATGCTACAGGAGACTCATGCAAATCAGTCTACTGAGGATGAGTGGTGTAAAATCTTTAAAGGTTGTCTTTTTTTACTCCAGTGTACTTGTTGAGGCCAAAGCTGGTGTGGCAATAGTGTTGCATCCTCGACTCCAGCCTTCGGAGATAACTTGTAAGGAAATCTGTAAAGGTTACTTACTGTCTGTGCAATTTGTCAGTAGTAACCTATAGATTTGCATGACTAATGTTTACTGTCCCAGTGCTAACTCTGAAAGAGGAGCCTTTCTGTAGAAGTTGGCAGAGTTTGTAAGCACCATTGACTTCACCATGTAGTTGTGTCTGCGGGGGGGGGGGGGACAACTGCACCCTCAACCCACAACTTGATCGGAACACTTGTGAGCCTCATCCACCCAGTGCAAGGCCTTTGGCACAGCTAGTCAAAAAGTTTAAACTGGTGGATGTGTGGCGGGTACAAAACCGTAATATCCATCAGTATACATGGGTTTGTGCATCAAGAAATGTTTTGACGATGGCTCGCCTCGACAGATTTTATGTTGATCATGAAATGGTAAACATTGTTAAGAACTCGTATATAAGGCCGTCTGGTTTTTCCGATCATCACATGATTGTTATGGTGTGTGGCTTTCATGTTATGGTGTTATGGTGTGATGCAGTCATCTTTGGGGAGACTCTGGACGTCCTTTTGAGGGCCCTCGAGGTGCTGAATGAGGAGTCTGAGCCACTGGGATTATGGGTTTCCTGGGTCAAAACTAAGATCCAGGCTTTCAATGACATCATGGAGGCTGCTATCTTGTTTGTGGTGAGGATATTGAGGTGACGTAGAGATCAACTTACCTTGGCAGTGATATTCATGTCTCTGCTGGCTGTGAGCCAGAGGTCAGTAGACGTCTGGGTCAGGCTTGGGGAGTCATGGATTCACTGGATCATGGGGTGTGGCACTGTTGGTACCTGTGCAGGAGGATGAAGGTCTGAGTCTTCAAGTTCTGAGTGCTTCAAGTCTTCCTCTATGGATGTAAGACTTGGAATCTGATCAGGGATTTGAGATGTACACTTAATTCCTTTGGTACCAGGTCTCTTTAAAGAATCCTTGGCAATCGCTGGTTGTACTTTGTGTCCAATGAGCGGTTGCTGAAAGAGACTCCAATGAGATTTGTTACCTGCATAGTCTGTGAGCATCAGCTGCGGCTGTGTGGACATGTGGCTCGTTTTCCTGATTCTGATCTTGCCAACCAGATTCTCTGTGAGGGAGCCTCATGAATGGAGGAGGCCAATGGGCCAACCACGTGCCTCATTGCAGCATGTTGAATGGCATCTCAAGGATATCGGGATGGGCCAGGCATCTGCCTCGGGGATAGCCAGATGGAGGCCCCTGGAATACCGGCGGAAAGTGGACGCAGCAACGTGCTGCTCTGTTGCATGCTCTCATACCCGGCCTGACCTGACCTGACCTGACCTGGCACCCAGGAGTTGAGTCAGCTCACTGGAGCTCTGTGTCCTGTTGTGCTAATGCAAGTGCATAAAAATTGATGGCCAGCGTGTTGGTGGAAGATGATACCGAAATCTCGATGCGTGAGAGAACGTCGTCCGCCTTGTTCTCAATTCCTTTGTTGTGTCAGATGTCAGTTGTGAATTGTGAGATGTAACTGAGTTGAAGTGTTCGAGGAGAATGTGAGTCCAAATTGGTGGATAGAGTGAAAGTTAAACTTTTGAGGTCAATTGGACAGATAATTTTCTGGCCTCTAAGAAGTGGTGGATGTGCTTGATTGCAAATTGTGCAGCCAAGAATATCCATATTAGTATTTCCAATGTTTCATTTAAACTGCTTCCCTGCTGTACTTGCACTCTGTTGGTTTCAGAATTTTAGAGAAGGCCAGTGGATGCCAGTCGGTATTGATAACTGGTGAAGGGTCGCACCCACTGTGATCTCAAACACATCTACCATCGTCCATCAGACATGTTGGCGCCTCTGGTTTTGGATGGATCAGTGGTGAGGCATTGGCCAGTGAGTCTTTGATGGTGTGGAAGGCTGACAATGTTGGTTCCGACCATTGGAACGTTTCAGGGTGCTTACGAAGCCTGGTGTTGGCTTCGTGGTTCGGGTGGCTGGCTTGGGATATTAGGGTCCTGAGTTCGATCCCTGTTGGCTGCTGAATTAACACCAGATGGAGTTGACTCAGCCTGTCATTCTTCCACGATCTGCGAAATGAGTACCAGTGTACTGGTATAAGGGTACAGCATCAGTGGTACAATCATGCCCCAACAAAATGTTAGCTACCTGGCAGCCAAGCTGTCATACGCAAGAAGAAGAAGAAGCAGTGGGGTGCTTACCAGTTACGAGTAACTCATTCAGTGGCTGCAGTGTTGCGGCTGCGTTTGGGACATATCTATGGTAAAAGTTGACAAGGTCCAAAAACTCTTGCAGTTCACATTGAGATGAAAGTAATGGGAAATGCCAAATTATCTGCACCTTATTCTTGAGCAGACAGATACCTAAGCTGTTAACACAGTGGCAGAGGAAATTCAACTCCGGAACGCTGAATATGCACTTTGTGAGATTGATGATGATGCCGAAGTCCTGCAAACAGGTGAAGAGTAGCCGTCAGTTTTCCTGATGTTTTTCTGTGGTCGCGCTAGCGATTAGAATATCACCGACAGTATATCCACGTAGCAGAAGTGTAATCCTCCAAGCACCTGATCGATTAAATGCTGAAAGGTTTGTGTGGCATTGCTTAGGCCGAACGATATCCAAAGGAATTTGAACAGGCTGAAAAGCGTACTGAGTGCTGTCTTCGGGATGTCATCTGAATCCACAGAAGTTCGATGGTACGCATGAACGAGGTCGATCTTTGAGAAGGTTTTGGTGACATGGTGTGTTGCGGTAAAATCTTGAATGTGTGGAATGGAGTAACAGTCGGGAACAGTTGCGCTATTTAAGGACCGGTAATCCCCACAAGGACACCAATCCCCAGGTGCCTTCTTGTGTACCATGTGTAGCTGTGAAGACCAACTGCAGGACCACGGTCTGATGATCCCATGTTGTCACGTGCCATACAGTCAAACTCCTGGCGGGCGATGCATAATTGTCGCGTACTAGTCGGAAAGCACACACAAAAACGGGTGGTCTCGATGTGATGCGTAATCTGGTGTTTGATGGGCTGGATTGTTGCCGATGAGGGCTTTATGGACGGGAAGTCTTAAAGTACTTTCTGATAAGGGAACGTGGGTGTGGATGGAAGACGCGTGATATTCAGTGATGAAACGGTGGATGCTTTTCTCAGAACACGAAGCTGTGTCGAGTTATCCAATATAGGGCGTTGTTTGATGTCTACAAGGAGATTGAAATGACACAAAAAGAAGTCCGCACCCCAGATTGAGTATCTGGTGTTGGCAATAGTAAAAATACCCATGGAAATGAGCGACATCAACCCAAATCAAGTTGGAGGAGACCATTCTCCAAAATTATCAATAGCACTTGTTGGCGGCATGTAATGAATATTCGAGTCGATTTTTCCGATAAACCAGAGCTCAAGCATATTGACGTATTATAAAATCGAAAGCAAAATGAAGTGGCGGCAATATGTGCTCCATTGAGCTATGGACAAAGTCCTTGTAGGCTGTGAATAATTCCAAAAATCAAGGAATGATGGAGGATGACCAGGTTGCGGCTTCCAATCGAGGCCAGGTTGGGTATGTGATTAGCCCAGGATAGGTTATTGTCAATGTTGAAGCCAAGACATCCAAGAGTTACTCACCCAGTAACTGACCATTGAAATTGATAGGTGGTTTGATGATCCTTCCAAAGTGACAAGGTGAGACTGAGATCTGCCAAGAATGAAGGACATGTTCCATTTTTCAGACCACCATCAAATCTATTCCAGTTCAGTAGAGAGTGATGGAGCTGCATGCTGTCTGCCTTTCAGTGGGTATTGAAGAAGAAGTTTATGGAGATGAAGAACAAGACTGGGTGAAAGACTGCCTTGCGGGCGCTCCGGCCTCCATTGGGATTAGAGAGGAGAGGGTTTCATTGATAGGCACGCATTGACTGCTTCAAGTGGAGAAAGCCAAGGATGAAGGTGGACTTGTATGCCGCAGGCAGCGATCTTGGTAAACAGAGCAGCCTGTCAACTTCGTTAAATGCCAGATCTGTCCAGGAAGTGTCCTGACCTACTTGCAAGATTTACGTCAAAAAAATTATTCATTATCCCAAAGCACAGCAATGAGGTTCATTGAAATTACCGTTAGTCATATGTATTAAATGTAATAAAACCCACAATTAAAAAAAGGTTATTTTGGCAAACCATAAACACCTTGGCATATACTCGTGCAGCAGATTTCTGCGGCCGCATATCAAAAAGAGTTACCTTTATTAACCGTTCAAAGCCATACCCCTACCACAAAAAAGAGCACCTGGTATTGAAACAAAACCTTGGCAGGTTGTTTAATTTTAATTGCACACGTAAGCAACCTCATATTCAATCATGTACTCTAACATGGCTTTGTGAAGGTGATCATTAACGTGTGTTAATATCATATTTTAATGATAATGTTAAATTCAAGTTGTGGTTGATCGTTGCAGTTTGCCAAATGTCTTTCTCATACAAGTTTGATCTTCCAGGGCAGTGTTTCCTCGGACCTGTATTCACTGTTGTGCTTTGACCCCCTCTACCTCCATCCCATCACATTCCCTCCCCTACCACCGATGTCTTTGTGTGATTTAACATCACCTGCACTCTTTTTAAACCCAAGGTCATCCCAAGACCAAATCAAACACTCGTTTCGTTTGCCTCAGACTGCAGGTTCAGTGGGCATTTAATCAAAAATTAGTTTATTGGTCGCCATGTTGTTGGCCAACACATCAGTGGGATATAACGAGGGCGACAATGTTTACAATAATAATTTAGGGAGTGATGGAAGTTCTTCAAAAATGATGACAGATTCTCTTTCGGTGAGCAGCTTTCTCACTGCATGGCAAGGAGATGCAAGGAACTTGGACATGGAAGAAGACCATGTGGCTCATCGTGACTGGGCTTCATCCCCATCAATTCAGTCTATCGGCTTATTCATCGTGTATGATACCAACGCAATCTTTACCATTTACCCAATTTCACTGGGGGAAGGGGGCAGGTATAAGAACATCACCATGGTGTTTTGTTTTTGGATTTCACAGATTGCAGGATGGTGATAAAGACAGTTGAAGGGTTAAAAATAAACAAAAAACAGCACATTCACTTTGTGGAGAGACTCTGCGAATGATGTGAATTACAGGACTTAAATTATGTGCCTTTATACACGCCTTTCAAGATAAACCAAAAAAAATGGCCATTTTCTTTTGTTTTACCATTGATAGCATGCCGACTGCAGTTAAATCATGGTAATGACCCTCACTATTCCATTTTCATGTAAATCTTTATAATCATAATGTAACACTGACATGCAAGGGTATTACCTCCTCTTTCAGTCAGGTTGAAGAGCCTCCTTTAGGGCGACATGGTAATCTTCTTGATGGGATCACTGCACAGGTCTTCAAATAATGCTTTATGGAGCCTTTCCATTTCCTCTCGTCATTTTTTTAATATTTTTTTTATTTCTGAGAAGAAACATCTACTCCTCATAGGAATGGAAGATTGCCTTTGATGTCCTGCTTCATTAAAAAGATTAACAACCAATTGCTCATCCACAGGCCACTGTAAAGTTTCCTACCGATCATCAGAAAGATTATGGAATCCATCACAAACAACCTCAAGGTATATCTCTCCTCTCTCCTTATGCCTTGGTGCTTCCATTTGTTGTCCCACTGTTTTCCTTTTGCTCCATTTTCTCTTTTCCATTGTACCGTTCTACTCTTCAATTAGCCTCCATGTCTCTATAAAACAAAACCTTTTGAAACTGTCATGAGCTGGATATCAGCATGGTCTAAGAGGCTCAATTGTCGCCCCCAAAGGTCCCATAGTCCAAAATACCTCGCTGTGATCCCAATCACAAGGATTAGTCAAGTGATTAAAGCCTTGCAATTGTTACCAAAATTTGAATAAAACTCAGCAATTCATCATGGACTCTTGGAGAAAGGACGTCTTGCTCATAAACCCCAAATCAAATTATTTAATTACCACACACATATGTGACCCTCCAGTACAAAACCAGTCGGAAGTCGCAAAAATTCAATATTGAGTTATTGGGTTTATTTGAAAGCCCATATTCACAACGGTGTATCATACATGACGGTCCGTCACAAACTGACCGACATATCTTACGATGAAGTTTTACAACACACGTTATTGGGAAAATCGAAATAACCGGATATTAGCTTCTGGAGTTTGAGAAACAAAGTCCTTAGCAACGTATACCAGCAATAGTTTCTCAAACTCCAGAAGCGAATATTTTTTCTTGCCAGAAGCGGTTTTGCATCAATATGTTAAGCAGTTCGAGAGAAGATTGTTTACTTTTTCATTTTCAATCCAATACGGTGACCAAACCACATGACCGATAACATCATAAATTTAATTCTTCACTCACATTGGGTCGTGGATCAGATATATGAAGTTTCAGATTTTTCGGATCAGGATTTTGATTCTACCAATTCTGTCTGGAATACCACTTCACCAATGATGTCATCGTTATCATGCTATATACCCCATGGCGAGTTGACATTTGCCAACTTTCAATTTGTTTTGTTGAGCGGTTTTGGAGAAAATGATGTCCAGTTTTTTTTTCCTTTAATCCAATCATGCATTGCCTAGATATGGAATTGGGAAGGAGCGGTGTACAAAAATATGGCTGCCAGACCATGTGACCGATGCCAGACGATGCGTTTAAATTTACACCCGATATTCCCCAATGCGAGTCCATCATGTTTACGAAGTTTCACATCGATCGAGTAAGCCATTCTGAAGAAGATTTTTGAAGATGTTTATTTTCAATCCAATATGGCTGACAAACCACATGACTGATAATATCATCAATATTTAATTATCTTCACCAATTTAACAGTGGATCACCCTCAATAATTTTAGTTTTGATCAGATAAGGATTTTGATGCATCCGAGTATGACTGGCATCCCACTTCCCCGGTGAAATCATCGTTATCAACATTTACATTCAATATGTTTTTTGTTTTTTTTTAACCATCACACACCTGGTCTTGACCTTTCTGCTCTTTCGGAGTCAACCACATGATCCTTTCCAAATATTGTCTCATTGCCCACCTTCAATCCTTTATCTCCATTTTCTTCCTTCTGTGGCATTACCTTGATAAATTCCTGTAATCTTACTATTCCCGGTGGTCCTTTAAAACAGTAACCCAGCACAATTTTGTGCTGTCCCGTGTGTCACTAAATACTCCATGTGATCCCTGTGTTTCTGTGTAGGCCGACCTGCTCTTGTGCCGATGTCTTCTTTGCTTTCACACTGTCTACATTCTCCTTCATGCTGCATTGTCAGTCTGTTCCTTTCACTCTGTTATCTCGTTGTGTGTGTGTGTGTGTGTGTGTGTGTGTGTGTGTGTGTGTGTGTGTGTGTGTGTGTGTGTGTGTGTGTGTGTGTGTGTGTTATATCCACCTTTAAAAGAATATATATCAGCTGGAAGAATTCCCTGTCACATGTTATATAATAAGCCCTGGGCAGAACTGACCTGTGCACAACCATTAGGCATGACCTTGCTGCTGCTCTGGTGCTTCTTGATCCAGTAAAGTTGAGCTTAGGGAATCATTGGCATCTCCCACCATGAAATGCTGGTCATGGACCTGCACCTTACTTACAGGATCCAAGTTAATGATGTTTCTCCTTTCTTTGTTTTCTTTTTTATTTTTTAAACCTGAATTCAGTCTTTTGAATACAATGTACATGCAAAGCCTGGTGTTGGCTTCACGGTTAAGGTGGCTGGCTTAAGATCTTAGGGCCTTGAATTTGAGTCCCTGTCATGCTGTTACATAAAACCAGGTGGGTTGACTGAGCCTGTCATCTTTCTGATGTTTGGAAAATGAGTACCAGCTTACTGGAAATGGGGCACCACATCAGGAGCACGTCCGTGCTCATGATGCAACCAGCAGCTACAGGCTGCATACGAAATTGTCATAATGTAGATGCTCATGGAAGAGCAGATGCACATCATATGAAGTGGTTTCAATTGGCAAGAAAGGGCAAATGGAAGTTTGCAGACATGGGAAATGCACCTCGTATGGGTGTGTACTGGTTACTGGCGGGTATGCTTACACTTTGTAAGCAATAACGAACGTGCCTCTCCATTGTCTCGGGTCGCTCCCCTGCGTTTGTTTTTTTTCATTCATTTACATTTTCGTTTCGGATGCATTCCGAGGGTTCTTTGATTTTTCCAGTGTATCGGCTTCGCTGTCCATTGTCATGCAAAATTTCAGCTTTCAACATTACCCGGAATGTCCCGAACATTAATATCAGTGACTGAGTGAGTGAGTCAATGAATGGATAGAATAAGCTTTATGTGTTATACATACAGTACACACTTCCTATAGAAAGTCTACAATCCCTTTCAAAATTTTCACCTTTTGTTTTATAGCCTGGAATTAAATTACATTAGATCAGACTTTTTCACCTTTGGTTTACACATTGTAACCGACAACTTCCAAGTGAAAAAACAATGTCTACAACTTTCAGAAAATTAATTAAAAATACAAAACTCGAATATCTTGATTGGATAGTGTCCATCCCCTGAGTTAATACTTGATGGAAGCACCTTTGACACCAATTATAGCTGTGAGTCTCTTGGGATAGGTCTCTGCTAACTTTTAACACCTTCATTGGACAATACTTGCCCATTCTTCTGTGCAAAACTGTTCAGGTTCAGTCAAGTTGTGTGAAGAGTGTTGATGGACAGAAATCTTCAAGTCGTGCCACAGATTTTCGATTTGATTTAGGTCGGGGCTCTGACTGGACCACTCAAGGACATTTATCTTTTTGGCCCTGAGCCACTCCAGTGTAGCTTTGGGTGTGCTTCGGGTCGTTGTCATGTTGAAAGGTGAACTTCCATCACAATTTCAGCTTTCTTGCAGAGAGCAGCAGGTTTTCCTCTTGTATATTTCTATATTTTTCTCCATCCATTTTCCCTTGTATCCTGCCATGTGCCCCAGTCCCTGCTGATGAGAAACATCCCCATAACATGATGCTTCACACTAGGGATGGTGTTCTTTGTGGATGTGCTGTGTTGTGTTTGTGATGAACATAACGTTTTGCATTTCGTCCAAAAATTTCCATCTTCGTTTTTTTCAGACCACAAAACTTTTTGCCACATGGCCTCAGGATCTCTGAAGTGATGTTTTTGCATACCTCAAACGGGACTCAAGGTGGGCTTTTTGTGTAATGGCTTCCTTCTTGCCACCCAACCATACAGGCCAGACTTGGAGTCCTTGGGATTTTGTGATCACATGTAAACAGTGACCAGTCTTTTCCATCAAGGCATGTAGCTCTTTCAAAGTTGCCATTGGCCTCTTGGTGGCCTCTCTGATCAGTCTCCTCCTTGCTTGGTCATCCAGTTTGGAGGGTCGGCCTGATCTCGGCAGGATCTTGGTGATACCATATGCCTTCCACTTATTAATGATTGTCTTGACTATTCTCCAAGGGATATTCAAGGCTCCGAAATATTTTTATACCATTCCCCTGATCTGTGCCTTTCCACAAGTTTATCCCAGAGGTCTTTTGAAAGCTCCTTTGTGCTCATGGTTGGGTCTTTGCTGTGAAATGCACTACCCAGCAGAGGAAACTTACAGGAACAAGTGATTTTATTCTGAATTAATCAGAATTACAACAATTTAACACAGGTTGAGGCCAATTAACTTGGTTTTGAAGATGATTGGTTACACCTGAGCTAATTTACAATTGCTATTATAAGGGGGATGTGGACACTTACCCAACCATGATGTTCTAGTTTTGTATTTTCAGTTAATTTTCTGAAATTTGTATAATTTGTTTTTCACTTGGAAGTTGTGGGTTATGATGTGTAAATAAAAGGTGAAAAGTCTGATTAAATGCAATTTCATTCCAGGCTATGAGACAATAAACGGTAAAAATTTTGAAAGGGGGTGTGGACGTTCGAAAGGCATTGTATGTGCAAAAATAACATGAGAGAAGAAGGTGAAAGATAGAGGATAGGTGAAGTGCAAGATACAGGTTAAGTTCCCTGGGTAGGGTTTGGCATCATACCTCATCTACACCACGTCCTCAGATTGAACTACTTTCATATACCCTCTGCTAACTACGTTGATGAAAAAATCATTTCAAGAAAAAAAAAGGATAGCTCCAGCGAACTATACCGCTGAGGTTGTTTACATTGATCAAATTCTCCCAAAGAGTACTTGACTGAATCGGGAATTGATTTTTTAATAATTTTTTTCGTTGCCCGATTTGAACGAAACTTGATACTGCACACTGCAGGAGAATGATGAGTAAGGTGGCCGTAAAAGTTTTGTGCTGTCGTGTACCATTTTGGCTGTATTTCTGGAACATACATTACATACATACAAGATGAGAGTTTTAGGAATATATAGATGTACGATGTACAACACATTATGATGAAGGGATATAATAATGCCATCCTTTTTTAGGGGAATGAAGCCAGCTGTCCCATTTGCTGGCATTCACCTGTGGCAATTAATTATTCCACTTTCCTTTCAAAGAAAATTGGTCATTGTGTGTGGTAGATCCATATCAAATTCTATATATCTAGATCAAATTCAAAAATTCTAGCCAAATTGACTGCAAGGACATGATAAGCATCATAACTGTGCCCCAGTAATGATAGAAGCAGGAGATCAAAGTGATTGAATCTGAGTGATTTATGCATTCACTGAATACCAAAGTAAACTGAACAGAATCATCTATAATAACTAAAGTGGCACTCTTCGACATCACCAGATATGCCTCTGCCCACATTATTACATCATTACACGTACTTGTACCAAGTTTGATTGAAATCCCTGAACCCGCATTCAACATATTAAATAATTCTGGCTGCCAGAGCATGCGTCCGATCAAGTTCAAATATTAATACATATATTTCCCATGACTACTCGATCATACTTGTGACGTTTCACATCGGTTGATGAAGCGGTCAAGATAAATAATTTTTAGTCGCGTTGCGAACGCTGGCTTTAAGAGAGCTCCGCGTTGTTGCTGTTGTTGTTGTTGTTGTTCTTATTCTTCTTCTTCTTCTGCTGAAGCCAAAACCTTTCGGCCGCGGCTCTTGGACACATTCGTCCTTGTTTTTATATATTTTCATTCAATCCAATATGGCTACCAGACCATGTGACCTATTAATTATCCGTGAACATCTTAGTATCTCCTAAGGCTTTTGGAACATGTGGGTGAAGTTTACCTTCGATCTGTCAAGCCGTTCTGGAGAAGAAGGTTTTTCAAGGTTTAGTCTTCAAAAAATCATTGCTGCCAAACCATGTGATCTATGACATCATAGGTGGAGATCTTTTTGTTTCTCATGGATAGGCGATCATACCTGTAAATTTTTGCCTCGATCTGTTCAGCCGTTTCTGAGAAGATTTTTGAAGGTTTTTATATTAAAAACAATATGGCTACCAAACCATGTGACCGATGACGTCATAACCCCCCCCCCCATACAATTTAGTCTTGTATGACCCCTAAACATTTTCATACTGATCGGATAAAGTGTTCGACATATGCAATTACGACATATCCACTAACCAACGCCAGCAGACGGGACACCGAGCTTAATATCCTTCTGAGGCACGGCACAGTTTCCAATGCAACTCCTTGCCTGCAAAGTACCAACCTGGCAGTGTGTAGTCAGGTCTGGAATCAGCTCACACAAGATGGCTCGAAGGTAATTGTGCTTACCTGTGCACCATCCTGTCGGGGAAAAAAACTTATAAGATAATATCAAGGCAGATAATAAAGATGTTTTAATCTGAACCTGTTGCAATTTCTGAGAAAATGTGATAAATACCCCAGATTTTGCATTTGTCTGTTCAAAAACAAGATTAGCTTGTCTTTTTGGCTTTTTTTTTAAATCAAGTAGGTTTCTCGACATGTGTGCTGTGTACAATCTGCAATGGCCATTTCTCAATATCACATGGTGGGCTTAATGATGCAACAAGGCACATCAACTGAGCAAAGCATAAGGAGCTCGCTGCTGCAAGAACGAACAATGTAGCCATCACCCATCTGTTCTCATACAGGAATGAGCAGTAAAGTGTGACCGTGGCCGAAGTACTACCCACTACTATAATCATAGAGCTCTAACCTTCCGTTGAGTCATAGTGATCATGCTGGACATATTTTCAGGGCCATGTCCCAGACTATCTTGTTGTCAACAAAACTTAATAAACACCTCGGTGGTCAGATTAAAACAGGGTATCTGGTTAAAGTCATAGCAGGAGAGAGGATGAAGAAGTTTGCGGAAGAATTGCCAAACACTCTGTTCTGCCTGCCTATTGATGTCAGCAATGGGAATGAGAAACCGTTCCAAAATATTATGAGGCATTTCTCGGAGGATGATGTGCAAGTGGTTCTGAGTTTGGAGAAAAATCTAATAATAATAATAATAATAATAATATAACTGGAGGAAAAATATAATACAACAATAACATGGGCGGGATCTGCAAGTGGCAAATTGTATTGGGCGTGATGACGAAAAATGGCGTAATATTTTGGCCAAGTCTTGCTAAACGGAAGGGTTTTGAAAGTGGCAAAAAAGGTGATTTGTGTAATTCAAATTATAATAAAATATCGATTTCAAAGGTTGTAGACAATAAAATTCTGGAAGTTTACCACTGTTGATGCAATGTCTGAAACACCACCTTCTTCAACACGTTCCATAGGTTCTTAATGCCAGTTGTTTGTGGCCTTTGTGACGTCCTTAAAAACAGTAAGTTTCTTGGTTGGAATGATTTTCAATTTCGTTTGACTGCCAGACAGGTAGAAGACTAAAAATAT
>NC_140974.1:17615563-17738063 GCF_056783735.1 Eptatretus burgeri
TCGGTGAGGAATGCTGCCTCCCCTTCCTCACATCCTTCTTTCTCTTTCACTTCCCGACATCCCATATTTCTCTGCACCTGTAATTCCTCTGCTTGCCTTTCATAACATACGGTGCCTTCATTACTCCTCGATACTGTATACCGACCTCATCGTCTGCACGGACATACATGAGTGGCCACAATGTATTGTCACCACTTTTAGAAATCGTGACATTCATTGCCCTTGTGTGTGGAGTGTTCATTTGTTTGCTGTTTCCCCCCCCCCTTTTTTCAGACTGAGTGAACGTAACTATGGTGATACAAACAATTACACAATTGAACTAGAGGGGGAGCACTCGGTAGAGTGCAAAACCTCCGCCGCCAATACTGCTTGGTCACTCAAGTGAACCTGATATCCTATTCATTCAATTTGACGTCAACAGTGCTCACAGAGTTATAGTTTGCAACTTTCCCTTTTACTTTTAACTTTTACATACTCAATTCATTCGTCATAACTAGATTCCTTGAGACAGAAATTGATTTTACGTGGGTATATCCACCTGAAGTTCCAAAATCAGCCGCAATTATAATTTTGGCATGTTTTTTTTGTTGGAAATCACTTATAACATGTAGAAATGCAAAAAAAAAAATCGAAATTTTGTAGAAAAATAAGTTGCAAAAAAATGTTTTTTTCTCTAACAATTTTTTTTTGGGGGGGGGGGTTAGAAATCACTTAAAATGTAGAAATGCAAAAAAAAAAAAAATTCAAATATTTTTTCAAACTGGCCGCCATAGTGGCCATATTGGATTTTGGACCAAGTCCAAAATCTAATGGCATGATCCTTGGACCATACCTAATCCCCCCACCAATTTTCGTCGAAATCCATCGAGGAGTTTTTCCGTAATACTGTTCACAAACAAACAAATAAACAAACAAACAGAAATGGGTGAAAACAGTAACCTCCGATCTTCGATGGCGGAGGTTAATAACTAATTGTTGTCAGTGTCTGGGTTCACAAACACCCACAAATGGGGAAAACAATGGAAGCAGTGCAGGCCGACTTCCGCTAAGATTCATATTCCACTAAAAAGCTCCCCATAAAAAGACACTTCTGGTTGGGATTTGGGAGCATCAACTCTTTGCAACAGAAAACATATAAGATATGCCAACAACTGGAAGGCGACCAGAGGTCAGCCGTGTGAATTGGTCAAAGAATCTGTTGCCAGGTCACCAAAAAATTGGATTCGTAAACGATCCACAGAGCTTGGAATACCACGTTTGACAATGCCAAAGCACATAAAGGTCAATCTAAAATGGCAGCCATATCGCCCAGTTCAAGTCTTTTTCTTCCTATTCCTCTTCTTATTCTTTTTCTTCTTCTTCTTCTTCTTCTTCTTCTTCTTCTTCTTCTTCTTCTTCTTCTTCTTCTTCTTCTTCTTCTTCTTCTTCTTCTTCTTCTTCTTCTTCTTCTTCTTCTTCTTCTTCTTCTTCTTCTTCTTCTTCTTCTTCTTCTTCTTCTTCTTCTTCTTCTTCTTCTTCTTCTTCTTCTTCTTCTTCTTCTTCTTCTTATTCTTTTTCTTCTTCTTCTTCTTCTTCTTCTTCTTCTTCTTCTTCTTCTTCTTCTTCTTCTTCTTCTTCTTCTTGCATATGGCAGCTTGACTTCCAGGTCGCTATCATTTTTTTGAGGGCGCAACTATTCCTCTGATGCTGTGCCCCTATACCAGTACACTGGTACACATTTCACCGACCTCAGAAGGATGACACAACCCCACACTCCCACTCCTCCTTAACCTCCCACTCCACCTTTACCTCCCACTCCCACTCTTTCTTAACCCCACACTCCCACTCCTTATTAACCTCACACTCCCACTCCTTATTAACCTCACACTCCCACTCCTTCTTAACCTCACACTCCCACTCCTTCTTAACCTCACACTCCCACTCCTTCTTAACCTCACACTCCCACTCCTTCTTAACCTCACACTCCCACTCCTTCTTAACCTCATACTCCCACTCCTTCTTAACCCCACACTCTCACTCCTTCTTAACCTCACACTCCCACTCCTTCTTAACCCCACACTCCCACTCCTTCTTAACCCCACACTCCCACTCCTTCTTAACCCCACACTCCCTCTCCTTAACCTCCCACTCCCACTCCTTAATTTCCCACTCCTTAACTTCCCACTCCCACTCCCACTCCTTAACTTCCCACTCCCACTCATTCTTCACCTCACACACCCACTCCTTCTTAACCTCACACTCCCACTACTTATTAACCTCACACTCCCACTCCTTATTAACCTCCCACTCCCACTCCTCATTAGCCTCACACTCCCACTCCTTATTAACCTCCCACTCCCACTCCTCATTAGCCTCACACTCCCACTCCTTATTAACCTCCCACTCCCACTCCTTATTAACCACACCCCCCCACAATTTTCATCCAATTGACCTGAAATTTTAAGAACTTGCATATTGGGCCAGTTGCTGCTTTATTCACAAATCAAAATCTCGAAGCAGATTGTTTTTTTTTTTTTTTTTTTTTTTTTTTTAGATCAAAAGGTCAAAGGTTACATAAAACCATCCATTTACGTCCGATTGACTTGAAATTCGAACAGGGTTTACATGTGGGCTCACTGAAGCCAACTCCTTTTGAGAGTCAAAAGGTCAAGGTCGCCAAAAATGGTCTAGTTTTTAATCCAGTATGTAGAATATTTTTGTCTGTGTTTGGCATGTTTAGAATGTGGAAGAAGTCCGAATATAAAGCCGACACAGACGGGCTTTGCATTTTGAGATGTTTTTATTTTTATATATTATATATTATATATTATCACACCTATTTGTCTATTTGTTATTTCTCTTGCTGCTTTTCCTCACTCATTGTTCTCTAATTGTTCCCTTTACCCTCCTGAAAGCATCAGTTGAATCCCCTTCTCCTTCTCCCCCATCCCACTTTTTCATTACCTTCTGCCTTTCCCTGCTTTTCCTGCCAAGGCTGTTGTGACTTTGCACTCACCTTGCACCCCCAAAAACCCCACAGTTCTGAGCCTCCCAAAACCCCAACTTTGCCAGACCTGTTATTACTAGCAAATAACCCCCTGCTCTTCAAGCTCGTGGAAACCCGCAGCGTTTGTCTCGCACATGTGGTCTCGCCAGGGTCGTTTCGGCCTTGGCCGATGGCGCTTTCCAATTGGAATTGCATGTGGTCGATGAGAGCCCGCGGTCCTGATTGCCTTGAGACAAGAACACAAAGCAGTCGATGGTGAGCTCACGGCCATGCTGTTATAATTGCTCGCGTGCTGCTAAGTATGGGGGCAACGGAAGGCTCGGGTTTACATCACCATCGAAGTTCCTTTTGCTGACATCAACTATCTGGTCACTTGATACCTGGTTTGTTTGGTTCGTGCTAAGGAAATGGAGAGGGACAAACACTGGTTAGCTTCATATAAAGCAGAAGAAGTCCAAACGGGGCTGGATTTAGACATGTGGTGGCCCCTGAGCAGCCTTCAGTAGTGGAGGCCCACCCTACTTTAGAATACTAAAAAGGTGACAAGACATATTTACAGTCTTCCATAAAGTATATTTTTCAAGAACAAAGAATCTGAATAAAAATGTACATCTATAAACATCATGATCAATCTATATACATGTAAGAATCTAGTTCATATGTTTCAAGTATAAAGAATCTGAATAAGCGAGCACATGATCAATCTATAAGACTTTAAGAATCTGCGAAGTTCCGATGTTTCAAACATAAAGAATTTGAATAAGCAAGCAGGCACATCTTTAAACATCATGATCAAACTATAAGAATCTTTGAAGTTGGAAGTTCCCATGTTTCAAGTATAAAGAATCTGAATAAGCGAGCACATGATCAATCTATTAGATTTTAAGTATCTGCGAAGTTCCGATGCTTCAAGCATAAATAATTTGAATAAGCAAGCAGGCACATCTTGAAACATCATGATCAAACTATAAGAATCTTCGAAGTTGGAAGTTCCCATGTTTCAAGTATAAATAATCTGAATAGTGTCGTGAATAAGCAAGCAGGTCAATCATGATCAATCATAGAATCTACAATCTAGTACAGTACCTAATACCTATATTTACAGAACACTGATGAGACCACCAGTCACTTTACGAGACTTGACCCTTGCAAAGTCCTAACAGCTGAATATACCTCAACAGTTTTGTTGAGCAAAGTGTAAACGGCTAAAGCCGGGTTTACCAAGCATAAGCGAACTATTAAAGTAACCTTAAAAATGCAAGGACCATAAATGTAACCTGAAAAATTTGAGGATAATAATAGTAAAGAGATGTGCAAAGTCCCATACTCCCATAGAAGCCAACTGACTTCTATATAAAATAGAGAATGAGATAAGATGAATATCTTATATCTGTTCCACTAACTACCAACTACCATTCAGGCACTCACAAATACATTTTTCCCGACAATTTTTTTTTTCATGAAATATGTGGACGCCCCCTGGTTGTGGAGGCCCCTGGGCAACTGCCCAGCTTGCCCATGCCTAAATCCGGCCCTGAGTCCAACTCTTATGAGGGTGATTGTTGAGCTGAAGTTGAAGTCTGTAGTCGTTACTGGTGAATAAGACGAGGTGGCTGTGGCAATTCTCAACCTAATGGTGAGAAAAAACATTGAGCCAATAAAATGTGTGTGCAGTTTTATAATTGTGCAAAAACCTGAAAATACATTCCAATAAGAGGACGTCTATTTATTATGTACGCACATTACACATGACTGTTATGGGGAAAGAACATAACAGGGTGTGCAGCGAAAATGAGAAAAGGAGGATGATAGAAGAGAAATAAATCAATAATTGTTGGTGAGTGTTGGAGTGGTAGAGGTAGAAGGTAATTAAAATTGAGAGGTAGATGGAAATCAGGGGAGGGGAGGTGTAGAGTATAACTGAAACACACGGTTGAGGAATGGGTCAAAAAAGGTCACCATATTTGCATATGCAATTAGAAGGGCACTCGGTAGAGCGCATACCTCCGTCACGCAATGTCTGATCCACGAGAACATATCGGACCCAATACGTTTTTGAAATATCATGTTGTATATCGTTTTTGGCCCTGTCTTTCAATGGTGAAGAATCACTTTCAGAAATTAAAAAAATATTCAGATCTGGATCTGGATCTGGATCTTCACCAAAATCGAATCAATTTTTCCTTGTCACACACCCAACCTGAGCACAAAGTTTGAAACCTAATCCATCCACAACTTTTGGAGAGAAAACAACCTCCTTCCACCTTCGGTGTCGGAGGTAATAAAGAGATGGCCACCAAAATGAAAACGGAGAGGAGGAGCTGTATTCGAGAGAAATTTTTCAAGAAAAGGGGAAGACAATGTCGCTAGTGGGCGGGAGTGGAAAGGGAAGAGCAGATTCACACAAGGTAAGGGGAAAAATGGAAGAACGGGCTGAGGAGGGGGAGCGAGCAGGCGGAGGTGCGGGAGGAGAGAGGGGTGTGGTGGAGGTTGAAAAATTCCCCCATTTTCACCTCTAAAATATGTAAATAGCTTCCAATATCCAGGTAAGTACTTCGTGATTTGGACAACTCTTTGATAGTGACACCTTGCACAATTTCTCGGCCCCAACATACTTCACAGGCAGCAATTATCGCTTTCCTGGGCCTCATTCATTTCGTCGTAGCACTAAAAGGGTTGTTTTACTGCAGAGCTACTCATGCACTGCAAAATGACCCAGATGGACATGTTGGATTTGCTGCACTGCAGGCTTGATGAAGCTGAAAACAAACTGGGCTCCAAGGAGTTCCGGGGATAGTGCTGGTCTGCGTGAGGTTGCTGAAGCACTCGTGCAATTACCATGCGGAATTTGTGTTCTCAGGCCACGGTTTGACGTGTGGTGTTGGAGATTTGGTTCAGGTGGCTCTAAGTTTGGTCGCTCAAAATTGATCTTTCTGCCTAAAAGTTTGCTGCTGCACCTCACCTTTGTGCTGAATACGGAAGACTGCAGTTGTGCAATTCCATAGTGACTTGCGTTACATTCTGAACCACCGCGAGGTAATCCTTTTGCTATCATTTTTGCGTGAGTGCTTCGTTGTGCAAGATTTGTTTTCAGTGGATTGAGGACTAAGCATTCTGAAAATATCAAAAAAAGTTTCTCTTAAAATGATTGAAAAATATATTTTTGTTATGATTGAAATTGGCGAAACTCATGTTACCAAAAAAAGGACGTAGCACAAAATCACAATTGTTTGTTTGAAGATTATCTTCATTCCAATTATGTTAAGAATTTATTTTTACTTTTGAACAAAACGACTAAGCAACTGCAGAGTTACAAGTGTGAACATAAAATAAATTAATTGTTATCGGAACTTGAATAGCTATAAACTTCATGTGACGCACGTTCCAGCGACTCGTGTTGCGGGTTAGCGAACTGGTCAAAGTTTACCAATTACAAATTAAAACAGCTGCTGACAAAATCCTCATGTTCTAACTCTTCCAAAGTCTTATGTGTGATAATACAAGTTCTATCACAACTAAAAGTTTGCAAATTGGAAGTGGTCGTGGGTGTTAACAATGGCAGGAGGATCCATCTTCTTAACTGTTTTATTTCATGGGTAAAATATCTCATCAGGTATTTGTGGCCACTTTCAGTATTTTACAGCTGGCACCATGACAGACACCTGGGAGTCATCCTCCTCAACTTGCTTCACTTCACTGGGGTACAGTATGCCACCATACTCCACTGCAAACCAATCACTGAATGTACCAGTCGGCATGACTGTGCAGAAACGTCCTTATTATTATTTTATTTTTATTTTTGTACACATTGTCGAGGCTTGTATGATAGCGAACACACAACGCACAAGGGGGCAAGAGACGAGATGGGTGGGAGAGGGAAGGCCAAAACAGTGGGGAACAGAGACATTAGGAGATCTGTCGAAGAGAGAGAGGGATGGGGCGGGGAACACGTGGGATACAAGATGGACACCACAGGGACTTTCAGGACCTTGCACGACAGGGAACTTTTGGGAAGGAAGGCATGGAATTTGAAGGAGGTGGGTTTGGGGTGGATTAACGGGGGTAGAAAAGATTGTGGTTTTAGATGGAGGAAGATAAGAGGTTGTGGTGAAACAGCTGTTTTGAAGACCTGGAGGGAAGAATGGGATTGAAGAGAGTGTGGGAGTTTATTCCAAAGGCAGGAAAAAAGAGGAATGAAAGAGTGAAGGTCAGCAGTGATTCGTGATTTTGCAACTTTTACCAGAAGGGGGGTTGCGGACCTTGAGTGCCCTGCCGAAATATGGGGGGGGACATATCGCAGACAGAGCAGGGGGAGACGGTAGAGACCGGAGAGGAGACGGTAGAAGACAGCAAGACCACCGACCTGCCTGTGGTGAGAGAGTGAGAGGCCCAAAGGCTCAGCCTCATCGTGGGAGATACCAATGATCCTAAATGCCTAGGTTTCTATAGTGTGAAGATGAGAGGAAGGAGCACCAGCACAGAGGGGAGAGCAGTACTCCATCAAGCTGCAGACAAAAGCTTTGTAAGCGGTCAGGATCTCAGGTGGGCCGAGGATGGACTTTGCACGACGGAGGATTCCCAGTCGGCGACTGGCTTTGGAGGCCAAGTTGGAAATGTGGCTTTCCCAGAAAATATGATGGCAGATAGTGAGACCCAGAAGCTTGAAAGAAAGGACTTCTTCCAGGGAATTGTTGAGAAGGTAGATGGGGGTGGGGGGGGGTTCCAAATGGTCCTTTTAGAGAGACATTGTGAGAGTGTGAGATTTGTCAGTATTGAAAGACATGTTCCACGTGTTGGACCAGTTTGTGGTTTTATCCAGATCTGCAGTGAGCAAAGAAGCTGCTGCATGCCGGTCTGAGGGATGACAGATGGTACGGCAGAGGGTGGAGTCATTAGCAAAGAGATAATGAGGATTTTCCAGAGTCGGAGAGATCAATGATGAAAACCAGACAAAGAACAGGGCTCAGAACGCTGCATTGAGGAACTCCAGCCGGGACAGGAAGAGTGGATGAAAGAACTCCATTTAGGGCCACCCGTTGACTGCAACAGGAGATGAAGTCTGCAAGCCATGAGTGGAGATGGCCTTGATATCATAGGAAGAGAGTTTGGTGAGCAGGGCAGGGTGCCAGACCATGTTCTTTGCTACCAGCAGCATCTCTAGATAGTTTGGTATCTCCTCAATCACTACACTCATGCAGAGAACATCTGCGATGCTACAAACAGGGTCTGCATTATGAAACACCTCAGCCATGTTCAAAGATCAGGTCGAGTTTTGTACTCAAGTTTAAATAAGGTGCCTTCTTGGGGTAAGATTACCAATTGCTCTGCTTAATTCGCTATAGTTATTTCTCACCTTTTCAGGTCTCAGATGTACCAAGCATCAAGTATTATTCATCTTCTATTATTCATACCCACTCGTTACCGTCCGTCTGGCCGCATGTTCGCCTTAGGGCCCCCCTGCGGTCGCCTTGCGGGCACCTTGAGGCTACCATGCGTCTGCCTTGAAATTCTATGGCCGCTGCAGGGACGCCCTCAGGTCACCGTGCGACATCAAATCAAAGACCGTACGGCACCCCCACGTTTTCGGTCTCCACAATTTCTAAATACGCCGTGTAGTCAGGGAATATTGCAAAAATCTGGGAACAAATTCCTTACCAAGAAATTTATTTACCAATGTGTTTGTAAGGGTGTCCACTAACACATTTCAAAAAGTTTAAATTCAACGCCCCGAGGGGAACCCGTGACAGGGGTCAACAGGGGTCAATGACCTTTTTAAGATCAAATTTTTCTTATTTTTACATTCTGGGTCAGTATCCGACAAGAAGCATCAAAATTATTCAAAGTGGGCTCATTTTAAAGCTAAGAACATATCTGACATGGTTACACCTAAAACAAATCAATATCTTAAAAAGTTTACACAATTTTGAGCAAAAAAACATCATTTTTTGTCATTTTTTGGGGTAAAAATTAACTTTTCTGGTCGACAATTCGTCTTCTAGGTAGATACCCCCTTCGTTTCATTTTTCTGAAAGTTTCCAGCAGACTGCCCAAGATATGCAGCCTTAATATATTATAAGTAAAACATTCTGGTATTTATAAAATTGAAATTATGAAAGGTCACTGACCTTTACTGTTTTCCCTTATTGTCACATAAATTGTAATAACTGTTGCAGGTATTTTTCTTTTGTTACCCTAATTTTTTAACCCTAGCTTTTTCCTTTGTTGGGCAGTACAGGCTCGCAGTATGGACGTAGACATAATTCCTGAACCTATGCTCAATTGCTTCATCTCTGAAGGCCCGAAGACGCCAGCTCAGAAGCTCGCACAGGCAACTCCTAAAGGCTGCCCTACTCTGTTGGCGTATGCAGAAGCGGTTGGAAATGCTAAAATTTTGGAGTGCATGAAGGAGGCATGGAATGTCGGAAGACTGAGATACCACTTCGAGTGTAAACGTGATTTGTACAACATGTCTGTCAAGGTCACCATGAAGTCAAGTCGTAAGTGCGACCTGTTTTACTCGGCAGGGAATAATTATTTACTGACCTGAACATTATTGTTTAAATATTGGTGATATTTCATGTGAACAAACTTCAAAAATAATTCACATTTGATTTATTGCAGGGGCAGCAGGGAAGGAGAAAGAGTCAGCAGAGATGAAGAGACAAAGCATTTTCTCTGGGTTCAGTGCATCTTCTGCATGCAGTTCTACAAGTTCATGTTCCGTTCAGCTTCTGTACAAAAATGTATGCATTCTTTGCAACCAGCCCGCTCATCTCTTCCCAAATCATCCAGGGAAGATTGAAGGGTGTAACAATTTTATGCAGAGTAAAAAGTTTAAATAGGTGTAACTGATGACATTGTATGTGATGGGTAGTGACGAATAGTGACGAATCAATACAGTTATTATTAGAAGTATTCACATTTTGCATGGGATGGGATCGCATGAACTGGTATTGAGCCACTCTCCACTCCCTTACAGAGACTGCTCGAAAGAGATACCGAGTTCCTGACAATTTGACCGCGGATGGACTGAAGACAAGCTTGCTGAAGACAGCATAGGGTCGCAAGGACGATTGGGGCACTGAAGTCACTGGCCGCCTGGAAGGGATCACCGACTTCGTAGCAGAGGAAACCCTGTATCATTTGACAGAAAACGACTCTATTTGACAGGTTTTGTGCAGGAGACATTGATGAACATATGGACATCTTCCTTGACGTACGAACTACTAAGGACGTGGTGATCGGGGCTGGTATTGCGATTTTCCAGCACATTTACCATGAACCAGGAACTACTTTGGGTGCAATTCGATACAACATGTTCTCGCGGAAGGCGGCGGTCGGGCTGATCAAACCAGAGACTCTACCTCCAACAGAGGGTGCAGCTGCACAGCATTCTCTCCGTGCCTATCTCCAAACCTGGGACTGGATGCTGCTGCAGAGCATGTCTTTGGACCCCAGTGACTATGGATGGATGGTAGGGGTTCGTGGTTATGAGGCAGTTCCAACAGTAGACCCCATGGATCCTGAGGAGCTGCTCCGGTTCACGACCTGCAATTGTGCTGGAGATTGCAGCAACCGGCGGTGCAACTGCAAGAAGAATGGTGTCAAGTGTATCTCAGCATGCGGAAGTTGTAAAGGCATTACATGTATGAACTGTATCCCTGATGATGTAGTCTGGAGAAGATTCAGACCTCGACTCCTGAGGTATTTGACATTGTGGAGCAGTATCGATTTAAACCCTTACACGAAAGCGGACGAACCGATGGAAACCGATTCCGGATTCCCAGTAACGGTTATTACAATTTATGTGACAATAAGGGAAAACAGTAAAGGTCAGTGAGTGACCTTTCATAATTTCAATTTTATAAATACCGGAATGTTTTACTTATAATACATTAAGGCTGTATATATTGGGCAGTCTGCTTGAAACTTTTAGAAAAATGAAACGAAGGGGTATCCACCTAGAAGACGAATTGTAGACCAGAAAAGTTAATTTTTACCCCCCCCCCAAATTTTTTTTTGCTCAAAATTGTGTAAACTTTTTAACGTATTGATTTGTTTTAGGTATCACCATGTCAGATATGTTCTTAGCTTTAAAATGAGCCTACTTTGAATAATTTCGATGCTTCCTGTCAGATACTGTGACCCAGAATGTAAATATAAGAAAAATTTGATCTTAAAAAAGGTTGTTGACCCCTGTCACGGGTTCCCCTCGGGGAGTTGAATTTAAACTTTTTGAAATGTGTTAGTGGACACCCTCACGAACACATTGGTGAAGAAATTTCTTGGTTAGGAATTTGTTCCCAGATTTGCCAGATTTCTGATAATATTCCCTGACTAGTGCGGCTCCCCGAAAAATAAAAACATATGTGACTGCTACATTGTGTGACCGTGGAAATACTGCGGCCGCCTTATAATTGCTAGTGGCCGCAGATTTTGTGGCCCCTTTGGCCTAAGCCAATACCAGGCTGAGTACCAGATAACACTGGTCAACACGATTTCTCTGGCATGGGGTTTTTCAACGGATTCTAGCTAACTTTTGGGTGCTGAATACAAATCTGTCATTAGCTTTTGCTTATCACATCAGGTTTTTGAACGATGAAGAAATCATTATTTTTGAGAAAACAGCAATTTTACACTCGAATTTGAAAAACACTTGCATTAGATGATTAGAAGATTGATAGATGCAAAAATGTTTGCAATGAAAGGTACCTACTTCAATTACAATATTTAATCATACACTAACATATAATCCATGCTTGCTTGCACATATTTTTACACATTTTCTCGATATTTTTAATGTATGAAAAGTTTACAAATTTCACTAAACTAAGTTAAATATATAGGTGGAAAAAGTTCCCCTTAACATGGTGTACATGAAATTTTGTGGACATGTTAGGGTGTGTGACATGGACGAACTGCTTAGATTTTGGTGAACATCCGGATCTGGATCCGACTGAGAATAATTAAGTGATTCTACACCATTGCGAGATGGTTCCAAAAACGATATATAACATAATATCTCAAAAAAGTTGTGGACGGATTCACATGAAACTGGGTGGACATGTTGGGTGTGTGTCAAGGAAGAATTGATTCGGTTTTGGTGAAGATCCGAATCCGGATACGACTACTAGAAATTTTTAAGTGATTCCTCACCATTGAGAGATAGGGCTCAAAAACGATATGAAGAATGATATGTCAAAAATGTTTAGGGCCTGATATGTTCTCATGGATCAGGCATTACAGGGCGAAGGTATGCGCTCTACCGAGTCCCCTTCTAGTTTGTCTTGTTAACATTGTCACCTTCCCTTCCCTGTCTTCTTCTTCCTATTATTCTTCTTTCATATGCAGCACATGGCTGCAGATAGCATCATTTTCTGGGTGGCACAGCTGTGCCTCTGATACAGTGCCCCTGTAGAATCGAGCATGAATGTGTTGTGAGAGTGATAACTCACCTACTTTGCACTCACCTACAATCCAGATCAATGTCCATCTGATGGACGGTGCACACATTGATGCCTCGCCCTGCTTGTGAAACATCAAGATGACAGTTTATATCTGGGTCGAGATTCAAAACCCAGGATAGACAAGTTGGGGATGAGTGTGCATACCTCGAAGTGGGGTGTCCTGCATGCCTGCCACAGCAAGCGCAACGGATTGACACAATAACATTTTGCTATATCAGAAAGGTGAAATCGATTTATTCATTTCATATCCATCTCGTATATTGTTCCTCTAGAATTTACCCCCTCGCCTCTTCGCTGTCTTACCTGGGTTCGAATCCCGACCCAGCTATAAACTGACATCCTGGTGTTTCCCATGCAAGACCATTCATCAGTGTGTGTGCCGTGCCTCGGATGGACCTTGTACTGGGTGTCTCGTCTGCCGGAATTAGTTTGCGGATGTTTAAGATCCCACGGTGTCCTTCATGAAGAGTAGGTGAGCTATCTTTGGCATCCTCAACAAATTGTAAATTCCTGTCCTAACCTTGCTCCCGCTGTCCCAAAGGATGAAGTGCAGAAGGCGCAACACCCAAGGGTGTCGGTATGCCCCTAAGCTGAGCATGCTGATTGGTAGTAGTTCGTAGTAGTAATTTATCCCCCCCCTCCCCTTTATCCCTCCCCATCCTCAGGCTTTTGTTTCTTTTTCATGGACTCCTGCCTTTGATCCGAAAAGTTGAAATCCATGTCAAATCGAGATGGGGCCTGGTTGGAAATGCGGTTTCATGTTGTTCAATTTAAATTGATCAATTTGACTAGCCGGTCATCATCGTGCGTGTGTCTCTTTATCGGCATTCAAAACTAATTTCCTGTCTCCGCTGTGCTTGTCGTCATTTGCAGGTTTGAGAGACTGAGAATGACTAGATCTGAACATCAATTTCAATTTTTCATTTTACATCCTCGTTTGAGAAAATGCACAATTAGGCAGCAAATGCAACTTTCTGAATGTCCCAGTGATTTTTGAAGGAATTTGGTTGTTTGGAGGGTGGGGAGATGCAAGTGAGGTTTCCGACTCCAAACACAATTATCTTAAAACTCTGACGAATAGAAAAAGCATTATTGTTCTTGACAAGTGGTGGCTTTGTTACCCCTTGAACTAATATTTTTTCATCATAATCAAGTGCTGTGCCTGGTCATGGTAATCTGACCTGCAAAATATTGGTGAAATTGGGGACCTGTAAAAATAAATAGAGGAAAAGCTGCATTTCAACCCAATGCATTTTTGGCACTTTTTTGTGATGGTGCAAGTATTCTATTTCAAATGTGTTTTGTTTCTAAATATCAAACTCATGCACGCCGACAAACACGCATACCTACATGCACGACACACACACCTATACACACACCACACACAAGTTCCAGAAAACTCAAAAGTTCCAGAAAACTTAAGGAAACACAAACCAAGGAAATTCATTGATAGTGAGGGCGTCACACTCGCGTACCACCTGATAAATCCCATCGAGCGTGAACATAGAAAACAAAGCCTTGCGCCCATACATCGTTCTCAGGAACACAAAGGAAAAGACAGCTTTGCTGATTGAGATTTCAGTATGCAGCGATTTTGGCTGAAACTATGCAGAAATCAAGAAAATGACCAAATAGCAGGACCTCAAAAATGAGATCAAAAGATCTTGGAAGCTGAAGAGTGTCGGAACCAGTGATAATTGGAGCAACAGGAATGATAAATAAGAACCTCACTGAGATTAAAAAAAAAACATTCCAGGAAATATTACCGTAAAACGAACTCCAATTGGCGGCAGTCCAGGGTTCGGTGACTATCCTGAAAAGAGTTCTCGGAAACAAAACTCTGAGAACAACAAAGTTGAACAGCTTGGTCCATGAACTGTGATCTCTTGCCGAAGGGAGGGTGGATACTTCGAGTCCTGGGAGGACTTCGTTCGACTCCTCCTCAAACCCGCAAATGGAGATTACAACCAACAACACACACCTACTGCACACCTGCAGACACACACTTTTAAAATCACTTCCCGTGAGTACCTTGTACAGGTTCTTTTGTGAACAAAAGTCGTACATGTCTCTTTTTACTCCTTGTCACCAACGTCGTTGTTGCCAGCCCCCTCCCTATTGTCCTTATAAAGCAGCTGCAGCAGAAACATTGATGCAGCCACTTTGGATAGTTTACCGAGTGTGATGAATATTTATTAGAATGTTTAATGCCCTTCTTCCCCATCTGCCAGTAAGTCCACAGATGCTCGTTGGCAGGTACTGGCACTAATGGTTGTTTACCAAGCGTGCAAAAATGATTGGAAGCAAAAAATGCCAGCTCGATGCCATTGTAATTATTTTGTAAAAGCTCCTGATCCTGGATCACCCTTTACGTTTCTCCGTAATCCCATTCGCTTTACAAAACGTATTTGCATCTTTCAAGTTATACTTTCATTGTCTGTTTGACGATCTTTGAGCTTTCAAGAATTGGTGGTCTTTAAAAGGTTCTCAACATTGCCTGCTGTTATCTCTTGGAAAAGTGCAGATATACGTTTGAACGAGTCATAAAATGATTTCTAATTTTGGAAGAAGGAATTACAGGGCTTTCCTTTTGAGATAATGACGATATAAATATATTTGTCGAAATATGTGGAGTGGTGTGTGACGAGCACTCCCCCGATCTCCATTGGACATAGTCCTACACCAAAGCATCACCTCCAACCAGGAAGCTTCGGCCCGGCGACTCTGTCAACCATAAAAAGATTACATGGTCAACATCAGTTAAATATCAAACAGAGCCGGCTATCCAGATTGTAGGCTTACTTGCCCTTGTCAGGACAGCATCTATCTATATTTCCAGCAATCTCTGTGTCTGTCTGTCTGTCTGTCTGCGACCGCCGTTTCTCGACGACCACCAGTCCGATCTGATTGAAACTTGCCAGGAATATTGCCGAGGACCCGCGGATGTGCCTTTTCAAGGTTTGATATTAATCAGACGAGCGGTTCCCAAGTTACGGCCATTTTATTGGTATTTTTCAGTGTTGGAAAGGTGTATATATCGCAGCGGAAGTGTTGTTCCACCTTATCATGCCATTTTTTCCCAAATTAATAATAATAATAATAATAGCACAATAATTGGCAGTCATAAAGAATAACGTGATACAATGACCAATGTCTGTCAACCAATAACGACCTATATATTGTCTGTCAACCAATAATGACTAATAACGTCTTTTTTTTTTTTGGAGTATTTTTGAAATGGAGTATTTTTGCTTCGCTCGACGTTACGAGTTCGTTTTAACTTCGATTTTAATTTTGTCTTCGGTTTTTGCGATCGCTTAGGACGCTTAAAACTCGGTTGTCGAAATTTTGGTAAAAATCGGATGCTTTGGAGACGTTTTAAGATTGTACAAAAAATATTTCACTCGACACGTCACGGGTCGTCACGTGATGCAGTGCGCTCGAGCAGGCGCGTCGTTGAGTCACGATAAGGTTTTCCGTGTGCGCGCTGACGGTGTTTTCGATAAAGATGGTGTTTAATATCATTTTTTATGCCAATAAAGGTTATCGTCGCATGCCTGACTCGCTAAGCCGTCGGATTATGTAAAGATTGTTGGTGGATGGCCGAATATTACGGTTTTGTGACTGATAAAAATAATATTAAATAAATGCATGGAGATTTTTGCTTCGCTCGACGTTACGAGTTCATTTTAACTTCGATTTTAATTTTGTCTTCGGTTTTTGCAATCGCTTAGGACTCTTAAAACTCGGTTGTCGAAATTCTGGTAAAAATCGGATGTTTGGGAGACGTTTTAAGATTGTAGAAAAAATATTTCACTCGACGCGTCACGGGTCGTCACGTGATGCTTGAGCAGACGCGTCGTTGAGTCGCATTGTGGTGAATTGAAGGTCGTGACGTGTGATCACATGTTGCACGGCTCGAGCACGGAATAGATAAAGCTGAGGTTCGGCTCGGTCGGGGGTGATTGTCCCAGGGGCATTGTCGTTTATGGCGGCGGTTCACTTGGTGCTCCTTGAATGGTGAGAATTGAGAGTATATCGGACTCCGAGCTGATACTGACTTATTTTGCGGTGATTAGTTGCACGTGTATACCTAACTGCTTATGTACTCCTTGCTGCGCCTGTATTCCCTGGTGTGCCCGTAGAAGCGGCTTCAATCAAATGGAATAAAGCCTACGCTCTGAAGGTTCTTCTCTCGTTTTCATTTCAATTTATTCCATTTGGTTTTCTCGGCTCTCTCAACCAACGATGGACAAGATCTACAAACCAGAGAGGTTCGACGCAGACCCAAACGCGACTGACTCAGAAATGAAATGGTCGCATTGGTTCCGTTCCTTCTCACACTATCTGACCATCATCGAAGAGGGAGCCGACAAATTGGCTGCCCTTGTGAATCATGTCTCGCCCAGCGTATACAGGCTCTTCTCGGAGTGTGACACCTACGAAGCAGCGATCGACGTGCTGCAGGCGCTCTACGTGAAGCGCAAGAACGAGGTATACATACGACATCTTCTCAACACACGCAAGCAAGCAGCCGGGGAGACAATCGATCAGTTCCTGCAAGCTCTGAAACAGCTGGGAAAAGACGGCAGCTTCCGGGCCGTAAACGCCGAGGAACACCGAAATGAAGCGACCCGGGAGGCATTTATCCAAGGACTCAGATCAGCCCACATACGGCAACGCTTACTAGAGAAAGCGCAACCCACTCTTGAAAAGGTAGTCAATCAGGCTCGAGCGATGGATACGGCTCAGCAGCAATCTGAGTCATTTGGGACACCGATGTTGCTAATGAACGCCGCTACGGTGGAAACTCAAGGAACCCCACAGACACAGACACAGCCTGACACAGGGGATGAAGAAAAACCCGAGGAGTCGGATACCCAGACCTCGTCAAACTCCTCAGCAACTACTCCGGTTGGTAAATGCTTCTTTTGTGGGTACAAAAGACACCTCCGCCACAAATGCCCCGCCAGAGATGCCACATGCATGAATTGTGACAAGAAAGGGCATTATGCCAGTGTATGTAAATCTACTCTAAGGAGAAATAAACCCACTTCTGCGGCTCTCTACTCACAAAAGAAACTATCTGCAGCCTCACCGGGGAATCTATCCAAGGCTATCATCAACGTACGAATTAACGGGCATATGGCTGAGGCTCTGATTGATACCGGTAGCTCTGAAAGTTTCGTCAACAGCTCGCTAGTGAAGGGCAGGAAATGGAAGATCCACCCGACAGACAATACGGTATGCATGGCCGCCACATCACTACAGTCCCGCGTACGAGGGTACTGCAATGTTGAATTGGACGTAAAAGGGTACACGCATCGGGATGTAAGGGTACTGGTGCTTCGTGATTTATGCGCAGACGTAATTCTGGGTCATAATGTCCTCAGGCAGCACACGAGCGTCGAAATACCCTTTGGAGGAAGCAAACCTCGTCTAATTTTAAATGCTTTGACCACTGCAGAGGTAACGTCCCCCCAGCTGTTCGCGAACTTGTCGCCGGTCTGCAAACCAATAGCGATCAAATCGCGGCGATATACCACTGCTGATATGAACTTCATCACTTCAGAGACCAAGCGATTACTGGAAGAAGGAATTATAGAACCGAGCGATTCGCCATGGCGCGCACAGGTGTTGGTCACCGCCTATCAGAATCATAAGAAACGAATGGTTGTCGATTATTCCCAAATGGTCAATCGTTTCACCCAACTCGATGCCTACCCTTTGCCGCGCATAGACGAGATGGTCGAACGCGTGGCCAATTATAAGATATTCAGCACCATCGATTTGCGAAGCGCCTATCATCAAATTCCCATCCGAGAGGAAGACAAACCTTACACCGCATTCCAGGCAGGTAGACGCCTCTACCAATTCAGGAGGATTCCGTTCGGTGTCACGAATGGAGTAGCTTGCTTCCAACGGGTTATGGACGACATCATCTCAGATGAAAACCTCAAAGACACTTTTGTTTACGTGGACAATGTCACAGTGTGCGGTAGGGATCAGGGGGAACATGACATGAATCTGGACAGATTCTTGAGCATTGCTAGAAAATATAATCTGACCCTCAACTACGAGAAATGCGTATTCTCGGCAAGGTCAATTGACCTTCTCGGCTACACGATAGCCGACGGCACGATTAAGCCTGATCCTGAACGATTGTGCCCACTTCGTGAGCTACCCCCACCTCAGGACCTGCAGACAATGCGCCGGGTGATCGGCATGTTCGCTTACTACGCGAGATGGATCTCCCAATACTCCGAGAAAATACATCCCCGAGTGCATTGCAAAAACTTTCCACCAGATGCCGCTGTTGTAAGAGCTTTCCACAACCTCAAGGATGATATCAGTAAGTCCGTGGTTTTATCGATCGATAGCTCGGTGCCCTTTGTGGTGGAAACCGACGCTTCAGATCATGCCATAGCTGCTACACTTAATCAGTCTGGGCGGCCGGTCGCGTTCTTCTCGAGAACTCTCTCTAGAAGCGAGCAGAGACACTCAGCGATAGAGAAGGAAGCGTACGCCATTGTCGAAGCGCTGCGGAAATGGAGACATTATTTACTGGGAAACCACTTCACGCTCGTTACGGACCAACGATCCGTGGCATTTATGTTTGATGGGAAAAATAACGGGAAAATTAAGAATGAAAAAATTATGAGATGGCGGATAGACCTAGCTTGCTACAGTTACGACATTGTTTACCGGCCCGGGAAGGAAAACCCTGCTGCAGATACCTTCTCTCGGGTCTACAGTTCGGCAACAATCAGTCAGGCTTTGCAAGACCTACACTGTCTCTCTGCCACCCAGGGGTAACCAGAATGGCACATTTCGTGCGCAGACAAAATCTTCCCTATTCTGTTGAAGATATTAAACAAATGAATGCTTCATGCCCTGTTTGTGCTGAACTAAAACCAAGATTCTATGGCGAGGCATCTGGCAGACTGATCAAGGCCACTTCCCCCTTCGAGAGACTAAACATCGACTTCAAAGGGCCCCTGCCGACCGAGACAGACAACAGATACATATTCACCGTTGTTGATGAATATTCAAGGTTCCCTTTCGCATTTCTGTGCTCGGATATGACCTCGGGCACTGTCGTGAGATGTCTCTCTGACCTCTTCGCTATGTTTGGGAAACCTTCGTACATACATTCAGACAGAGGGCCGTGTTTCATGTCGGCCGGGCTAAAACAATTCCTACTAGAGCTCGGCATAGCAACTAGTCGAACGACGGGTTACAACCCACAGGGAAACGGGCAGGTGGAACGGTATAATGGAGTTATTTGGAAAGCCGTAACTCTGGCGCTGAAATCGAGAGGACTGGGCCCCGAGCGGTGGGAGGTTACCCTTCCCGACGCTCTGAATTCCATACGCTCTTTGCTCTGCACGTCCACCAATGCAACTCCTCACGAACAAATGTTTATTCACCAGCGACGTTATGTTGACGGTCAAACGGTGCCCAACTGGCTGACCCATCCCGGAACAGTGTTAATGAAACGCCCGGTACGACAAAGCAAGTATGAACCCCTGGTGGAGGGGGTCGAACTCATTGACACTAATCCAGAGTATGCTCATGTCAGGCTCCCGGATGGCAGGGAGACCACTGTGTCGGTTCGCCATCTGGCTCCCTCAGGTACTCCTCCCGCAGGTACACCACCTTCTGGCACTCCTCCTTCTGACATCCCCTCCCCAGGTGTTCCCCCCCCCCCCCAGGAACTCCACCAGGCGACGGGGCTGCCGCGTTCCACCCGAGAGCGATCGAGGAGTCATCCCCGGCACAAGTCGAGGCTCTCCAAGAGGATCGGGAGTCTCCCTCAAGTGAAACTGCCATTTACTCCCGGAGAGGTCGACGAATAAGGCCCCCTCGACGACTCAATCTGTAAAGGAGATTATCGGCATTCTCGCTGCTCATGCTCCTATATGCTGATTATATCATATATCGATGCTCATTTCCATGCTCCTACAACTCAAAATAATCACTGCTTGGCATGTATGCTTCTGTAGACCTATTAGTCCGCGTTGCTTGAAATGTATACTCCTATAGTGCTAAAGCAATCATGGTGTGTAAGATGGGCCCCTTGTTGCATTTTAAAGGTGGGGGAATGTGGTGAATTGAGGTGAATTGAGGGACATGACGCGGGATCACATGTTGTGCGTCTCGCGTATAAGGGGAGGTCTCCGCGGCACGGGGTGATTGTCCCCGGGGCATTGCCATTTACATCGGCTGTTCACTTGATGCTCGTTGACTGAAGGTGCTCATTGACTGGTGAGAATGGAGATTATATCGAACTCCGTGCTTACGCGGATTTAGTCTGCAATGATTAATCGCACATGTATACGTTACTGCTTATGTACTCCTAGCTGAACCTGTATTCCCCGGTGTGCCCGCAGAAGCGGCTCCAATCAAATGGAATAAAGCCTAAACTCTGAAGGTTCTTCTCTCGCTCTCATTTCACGCTTACTATGCAAGATGGATTTCCCAATACTCCGAGAAAATACATCCCCTAGTGCATTGCAAAAACTTTCCACCAGATGCCGCTGTTGTAAAAGCTTTCCACAGCCTCAAAGATGATATCAGTAATTCCGTGGTATTATCGATCGATAGCTCGGTGCCCTTCGTGGTGGAAACAGATGCTTCTGATCACGCGATAGCTGCTACGCTTAATCAGTCTGGGCGACCCGTCGCGTTCCTCGAGAACTCTCTCTGGAAGCGAGCAGAGACACTCGGCAATAGAGAAGGAAGCGTACGTCATTGTCGAAGCCCTACGTAAATGAAGACACTATTTACTGGGAAACCATTTCACGCTCGTTACGGACCAACGATCCGTGGCATTCATGTTTGATGGGAAAAATAACGGGAAAATTAAGAATGAAAAAATTATGAGATGGCGGATAGACCTAGCCTGCTATAGTTACGACATAGTTTACCGGCCCAGGAGGGAAAACCCTGCTGCAGACATCTTCTCTCGGGTCTACTGTTTGGCGACAATCAGTCGGGCTTGGCAAGACCTCCATGTGTCTCTGTGCCACCCGGGGGTAACCAGAATGGCACATTTCGTGCGCAGACAAAACCTTCCCTATTCTATTGAAGATATTAAACAAATGAATGCTTCATGCCCTGTTTGTGCTGAACTAAAACCCAGATTCTATGGCGCGGCTTCTGGCAGATTGATCAAGGCCACTTCTCCCTTTGAGAGACTAAACATTGACTTCAAAGGGCCCCTGCCGACCGAGACAGACAACAGATACATATTCACTGTTGTTGATGAATATTCAAGGTTCCCTTTCGCATTTCCGTGCTCGGATATGACCTCGGGCACTGTCGTGAAATGTCTGTCTGACCTCTTCGCTATGTTTGGGAAACCTTCGTACATACATTCAGACAGAGGGCCGTGTTTCATGTCGGCCGGGCTAAAACAATTCCTATTAGAGCACGGCATAGCAACTAGTCGAACGACGGGTTACAACCCACAGGGTAATGGGCAGGTGGAACGATATAATGGAGTTATTTGGAAAGCCGTAACTCTGGCGCTGAAATCGAGAGGACTGGGGCCCGAGCAGTGGGAGGTTACCCTTCTCAACGCTCTGAATTCCATACGCTCTTTGCTCTGCACGTCCACCAATGCAACTCCTCACGAACGAATGTTTACTCACCAGCGACGTTATGTTGACGGCCAATCGGTGCCCAACTGGCTAACCCATCCCGGAACAGTGTTCATGAAACGCCCGGTACGACAAAGCAAGTATGAACCCATGGTGGAAGAGGTCGAACTCATCGATACTAATCCAGAGTATGCTCATGTCAGGCTCCCGGATGGCGGGGAGACCACTGGGTCGGTTCGCCATTTGGCTCCCTCAGGTACTCCTCCCGCAGGTACACCACCATCTGGCGCTCCTCCCTCTGACATCCCCTCCCCAGGTGTTCCCCCCCAGGAACTCCACCCGAGAATGGTGGCGACGGAGCTGCCGCGTTCCACCCGAGAGCGATCGGGGAGTCATCCCCGGCACGAGTCGAGGCTCACCAAGAGGATCGGAAGCCTCCCTCAAGTGAAACCGCCATTTACTCCCGGAGAGGTCGACGGATAATACCCCCTCGCCGACTCAATCTGTAAAGGGGATTATCGGCATCCTCGATGCTCATGCTCCTATATGCTCGTTACATAATATATCGATGCTCATGACCATGCTCCTACAACTCAAAATAATCCTCACTGCTTGGCATGTATGCTTCTGGAGTTTAGATAGTTCGCGTTGCTTGAAATGTATGCACCTGTAGCGCTGAAGTAATCATGGTGCGTTAGTTGGGCCTCTAGTTACATTTTAAAGACGGGGAAAATGTGGTGAATTGAAGGTCGTGACGTGAGATCACATGTTGCACGGCTCGAGCACGGAATAGATAAAGCTGAGGTTCGGCTCGGTCGGGGGTGATTGTCCCAGGGGCATTGTCGTTTACGGCGGCGGTTCACTTGGTGCTCGTTGAATGGTGAGAATTGAGAGTATATCGGACTCCGGGCTTATACTGATTTATTTTGCGGTGATTAGTTGCACGTGTATACCTTACTGCTTATGTACTCCTTGCTGCGCCTGTATTCCCTGATGTGCCCGTAGAAGCGGCTTCAATCAAATGGAATAAAGCCTACACTCTGAAGGTTCTTCTCTCGTTTTCATTTCAATGAAAACTCAACGTGACTTTTCATTTCAAAAAAAAAGGTTTTCCGTGTGCGCGCTGACGGTGTTTTCGATAAAGATGGTGTTTAAAAGTCATTTTTTATCCCAATAAAGGTTATCGTCGCATGCCTGACCCGCTGAGCCGTCGGATTATGTAAAGATTGTTGGTGGGTGGCCGAATATTACGGTTTTGTGACTTTGATAAAATAATATTCAATAAATGCATGGAGAAATGGAGATTTTTGCTTCGCTCGACGTTACGAGTTCGTTTTAACTTCGATTTTAATTTTGTCTTCGGTTTTTGTGATCGCTTTAGACGCTTAAAACTTGGTTGTCGAAATACTGGTAAAAATCGGATGTTTTGGAGACGTTTTAAGATTGTATAAAAAATATTTCACTCGACGCGTCACGGGTCGTCACGTGATGCAGTGCGCTCGAGCAGACGAATCGTTGAGTTACGTTAAGGTATAATTGCGTGGAGAAACGGAGATTTTTGCTTCGGTCGATGTTCCGATTTTTGATGGTTTGATACAGAATCATCGTAGAAACTTCTGGTTTGCGTTGCTACCTTCTCTCGAGACAGCTTCTATAAGACAAGGTCAGAGGTCAAGTTGACGATTTCGTAAGTACCAGTCTTTGACTGCTTGTTTGTTTGTAGGCAAGATAACTCGAGAACGGAACAACCTACCAATGTCAAATTACACCACGTGATTCAGGATGGTGATGGCTTGTGCTGATTAGATTTTCGTCAAAATCGGTCAAAGGTCAAGGTCATAGTGAGGTCAAACATAATCCGTAAATTCATGTGGAGAAATGGAGTATTTTTGCTTCGCTCGACGTTCCGAGTTCGTTTTAACTTCGATTTTAATTTTGTCTTCGGTTTTTGTGATCGCTTCGGATGCTTAAAACTCGGTTGTCGAAATTCTGGTAAAAATCGGATGTTTTTGAGATGTTTTAAGATTGTATCAAAAATATTTCACTCGACGCGTCACGGACCGTCACGTGATGCTCGAGCAGACGCGGCGTTGAGTCACGTCACGTCGTTGAGTCACAGTTTTCCGTGTGCACGCTGGCGGTGTTTTCGATAAAGATGGTGTTTAAAAGTCATTTTTTATCCCAATAAAAGGTTATCTATCGTCGCATGCCTGACTCGCTGAGCCTTCAGATTATGTAAAGATTGTTGGTGGATGGCCGAATATTACGGTTTTGTGACTTTGATAAAATACTATTAAATAATTGCGTGGAGAAATGGAGATTTTTGCTTCGGTCGACGTTACGATTTTTGATGGTTTGGTACAGAATCATCGTAGAAACTTCTGGTTTGCGTCACTACCTTCTCGAGAGACAGCTTTTATTAGACAAGGTCAGAGGTCAAGTTGACGATTTCGTAAGTACCAGTCTTTGACTGCTTGTTTGTTTGTAGGCAAGATAACTCGAGAACGGAAGAACCTACCAATGTCAAATTACACCACGTGATTGGGGATGGAGATGGCTTGTGCTGATTAGTTTTTGGTCAAAATCAGTCAAAGGTCAATGTCATAGTGAGGTCAAACATAATTCCGTAAATTCATGTGGAGAAATGGAGTATTTTTGCTTCGCTCGACGTTCCGAGTTCGTTTTAACTTCGATTTTAATTTTGTCTTCGGTTTTTGTGATCGCTTCGGACGCTTAAAACTCGGTTGTCGAAATTCTGGTAAAAATCGGATGTTTTGGAGACATTTTAAGATCGTATAAAAAATATTTCACTCGACGCATCAAGGCTCGTCACGTGATGCAGTGCGCTCGATCAGATGCGTCATTGAGTCACGTAAAGGTTTTCCGTGTGCGCGCTGACGGTGTTTTCGATAAAGATGGCGTTTAAAAGTCATTTTTTATCCCAATAAAGGTTATCGTCGCATGCCTGACTCGCTGAGCCGTCGGATTATGTAAAGATTGTTGGTGGATGGCTGAATATTACGGTTTTGTGAATTTTATAAAATAATATTAAATAATTGCGTGGAGAAATGGAGATTTTTGCTTCGCTCGACGTTACGAGTTCGTTTTAACTTCGATTTTAATTTTGTCTTCGGTTTTTGCGATCGCTTGGGACGCTTAAAACTCGGTTGTCGAAATTCTGGTAAAAATCGAATGTTTTTGAGATGTTTTAAGATTGTATCAAAAATATTTCACTCGACGCGTCACGGGTCGTCACGTGATGCTCGAGCAGACGCGGCGTTGAGTCACGTTTTTCCGTGTGCGCGCTGGCGGTGTTTTCAATAAAGATGGTGTTTAAAAGTCATTTTTTATCCCAATAAAAGGTTATCGTCGCATGCCTGACTCGCTGAGCCTTCGGATTATGTAAAGATTGTTGGTGGATGGCCGAATATTACGGTTTTGTGACTTTGATAAAATACTATTAAATAATTGCTTGGAGAAATGGAGATTTTTGCTTCGGTCGACGTTACGATTTTTGATGGTTTGGTACAGAATCATCGTAGAAACTTCTGGTTTGCGTCGCTACCTTCTCGAGAGACAGCTTTTATTAGACAAGGTCAGAGGTCAAGTTGACGATTTCGTAAGTACCAGTCTTTGACTGCTTGTTTGTTTGTAGGCAAGATAACTCGAGAACGGAAGAACCTACCAATGTCAAATTACACCACGTGATTGAGGATGGAGATGGCTTGTGCTGATTAGTTTTTGGTCAAAATCAGTCAAAGGTCAATGTCATAGTGAGGTCAAACATAATTCCGTAAATTCATGTGGAGAAATGGAGTATTTTTGCTTCGCTCGACGTTCCGAGTTCGTTTTAACTTCGATTTTAATTTTGTCTTCGGTTTTTGTGATCGCTTCGGACGCTTAAAACTCGGTTGTCGAAATTCTGGTAAAAATCGGATGTTTTGGAGACATTTTAAGATCGTATAAAAAATATTTCACTCGACGCATCAAGGCTCGTCACGTGATGCAGTGCGCTCGATCAGACGCGTCATTGAGTCACATAAAGGTTTTCCGTGTGCGCGCTGACGGTGTTTTCGATAAAGATGGCGTTTAAAAGTCATTTTTTATCCCAATAAAGGTTATCGTCGCATGCCTGACTCGCTGAGCCGTCGGATTATGTAAAGATTGTTGGTGGATGGCTGAATATTACGGTTTTGTGAATTTTATAAAATAATATTAAATAATTGCGTGGAGAAATGGAGATTTTTGCTTCGCTCGACGTTACGAGTTCGTTTTAACTTCGATTTTAATTTTGTCTTCGGTTTTTGCGATCGCTTGGGACGCTTAAAACTCGGTTGTCGAAATTCTGGTAAAAATCGAATGTTTTTGAGATGTTTTAAGATTGTATCAAAAATATTTCACTCGACGCGTCACGGGTCGTCACGTGATGCTCGAGCAGACGCGGCGTTGAGTCACGTCACGTCGTTGAGTCACGTTTTTCCGTGTGCGCGCTGGCGGTGTTTTCAATAAAGATGGTGTTTAAAAGTCATTTTTTATCCCAATAAAAGGTTATCGTCGCATGCCTGACTCGCTGAGCCTTCGGATTATGTAAAGATTGTTGGTGGATGGCCGAATATTACGGTTTTGTGACTTTGATAAAATACTATTAAATAATTGCTTGGAGAAATGGAGATTTTTGCTTCGGTCGACGTTACGATTTTTGATGGTTTGGTACAGAATCATCGTAGAAACTTCTGGTTTGCGTCACTACCTTCTCGAGAGACAGCTTTTATTAGACAAGGTCAGAGGTCAAGTTCACGATTTCAGAAGTACCAGTCTATGACTGCTTGTTTGTTTGTTTGTGAACAGTATTACAGAAAAATCCTGGATGGATTTCGACGAAACTTGGCGGGGGGATTAGGTATGGTCGAAGGATCATGCCATTAGATTTTGGACTCGGTCCAAAGTCTAATATGGCCGCTATGGCGGCCATTTTGAAAAAATATTTGAATTTTTGTTTTTGCATTTCTACATGTTTTAAGTGATTTCCAACTTCCCCTCCCGCCCCCCCCAAAAAAATAATTGTTAGAGAAAAAAAACAGAAGTTTTGCAACTTTTGTTTCAAAAATATTTCGATTTTTTTTATTTTTATTTTTTGGCATTTCTACATGCGCATCGATCTCGTTTAGTTTATTGAATCGTGGTTCAGATGAGTCTGATCCGTTTTGACCTACAATGAATAGGATATCAGGTTCACTTAAGTGACCCAGCAGTATTGGCGGCTGAGGTTTTGCACTCTACCGAGTGCTCCCCCTCAAGTTTCCAGTTGTTACTGGAGTTTGACAGGAGTGTGTACTGGTCCCCACACTTTTCAGCATTTGTATGGACTGGATTCTGGGGAGGATGTCAGAGAGATCAAGCTGTGGCACATCATTTTGGAATGTCAAGATCTCTGACCTTCATTTTGCAGATGATGCCATCATCCTTGGGGAGACTCTGGATATCCTGTTGGGGGCCCGCGATGTGCTGATTGAGGAGTCGGAGCCAATGGGATTACGGGTTTCTTTGGTTAAACCGAAGATCCAGGCTTTCAGTGACATCTTGGATGCTGCTTTCTTGTCTGTACCTGTTTTTGATAAGGATTTTGAGGTCACAGAGAGATTCACTTACCTTGACGGTGATATTCGTGTCTCTGCTGGCTGCGAGCCAGAGGTCAATAGGCATCTGGGTCGGGCCTGGGGAGTCATGGATTCACTGGATCATGGGGTGTGGCACTATCGGTGCCTGTGCACCGAGCAGGAGGACGAGCAGGACCGAGAGGAGGCCTGTGCCTGTGCAGGAGGACGAAAGTCCAAGTCTTGAGCTCCTTGGGGCTTCCAATCTTGCTCTACAGATGTGAGACTTGGACTCTGAGACGGTGACTTCATTCCTTTGATACCAGGTCTCCTTGGAGAATCCTTAGCTATTGCTGGTTGGACTTTGTGTCCAGCAAGTGGTTGCTGAGAGAGACTCAAATGACACTTGTTACCATGTATGGACATTTTTCTGTTGCTGATCCTGCTCACCAGATTCTCTCAGCAAGGGAGCCTCATGAGTGGAGGAGGCCAATAGGCTGACCACATACCTTGTGGTTGCAGCAGGTTGATCGGAATCTCAAGTAGATGGGGATAGGCCAGGCATCTCTCTGGGGGATGGCCAGACAGAGGCCCCTGGAGGACAAGCGGAAAGAGAATGCAGCAGCGTGCTGCTCTGGCACATGCTCCCATACCTGACCAGACACACACAGACACATTTATTGGTGTGTGTGTGTGTGTGTGTGTGTGTGTGTGTGTGTGTGTGTGTGTGTGTGTGTGTGTATATATATATATATATATATATATATATATATATATATATATATATATATATATATATATATATATATATATATAAATATATATATATATAAATATATAAATATATATATATAAATATATAAATATATAAATATATATATAAATATATATATATATATATATATATATATTATGACGTCCACGGGACTTGAACAGTCCCGCCAACGTAGAATGAGCCGAAACGATGGAGGCGGTTTATTTATTTATAACCAAAACATGGCGGTTCTAATCGCTCTACCGCAAACGGGACGAGGAAGGTGGCACGAGTCACTTTTCACTGAGTTGATGATGTTTATTTGTTTTTATTATTAACCAGAAATAACAAGACTCGGCAAGAAGAGGGATCCGGGGCGATTCGACGGGATGGTGTGGGATCGGGCGTGGGGAAAACACAGACAATTCCAATGAATATTTAGATCTCAAACCCTCTAAGGCGCCAAGTACACACACACACACAAAACGTAGCGACTTCTGGTGGTCAGGCTGGACCGTGGTGTGGACGCAACTGTCCCTGGATCGGCGTCGGACGAGCTGGCCTTACTCTCGTCAGGGGGGCAGGAGAAACCGTGGTGCTGTCGACCTCCTGGTCTTGGCCCAAGTCCGCTCACAGCCACCAGGGAACCAGTTCTGGCGCCAAGTTGCGAGCAGGAGAGGGAGGCAGGTCCACCCGCCGTTCGACCCCGTAGTGCGAGCCAGCAGAACCCCAGAGCCAACCAAGGTGAGGCACGAGGCTCAGCAAGGCTCCAAGACACGATGAAGAACACGATCGAATCAGCACAACAACAAGTATGCTTCCCGCGCAACAGCCTCCACACCAAAAAAACACGATCTTTTTGTCCCGATCTTCTTCCTCTTCTTTTACGACCCCGAACAGAACCTTTTTATCCTCCTGTCCTCGTCACTTCCAATCGAGCCGTTTATTGGCCCACCGCCGTCGCCTTCTGCCAATCGTGATCACGGGGCGGAGCCATCCGCTGCACTGTCCTGTGACGTCATGGCCAGTCTCCAGAGAATACCAAAAGGGGTTTACGCAGACACACTTACCCTATCCCGTGTCCCTATCTAATTACGTGACAATTATCATTTCCCCCCCTTGAAGAAATGAACATTTACTCGACAACTTATCACCACTGAATTGCTACTTATTACATCGAGATCCTGGTAAACTCGAACAGCATTGCATACCTAATTAAACATCCTAATTACCCTTTGAATGCATACCCCCCCTCAAACGTAACAATATATATATATATATATATATATATATATATATATATATATATATATATATATATATATATATATATATATATTGTGACGTCCACGGGACTTGAACAGTCCCACCAACGTAGAATGAGCCGAAACGATGGAGGCGGTTTATTTATTTATAACCCAAACATGGCGGTTCTAATCGCTCTACCGCAAACGGGACGAGGAAGGTGGCACGAGTCACTTTTCACTGAGTTGATGATGTTTATTTGTTTTTATTATTACCAGAAATAACAAGACTCGGCAAGAAGAGGGATCCGGGGCGATTCGACGGGATGGCGTGGGGAAAAACACAGACAATTCCAATGAATATACAGTTCTCAATCCCTCTAAGGTGCCAAGCACACACACACACACACACACACACAAAACGTAGCTATTTCTGGTGGTCAGGCTGTACCGTGGTGTGGACGCAACTGTCCCTGAATCGGCGTCGGACGAGCTGGCCTTGCTCTCGTCAGAGGGGCAGGAGAAACAGTGGTGCTGTCGACCTCCTGGTCTTGGCCCAAGTCCGCTCACAGCCGCCAGGGAACCAGTTCTGGCGCCAAGTTGCGAGTAGGAGAGGGAGGCAGGTCCGCCCGCCGTTCGACCCCGTACTCTGAGTCAGCAGAACCCCAGAGCCAACCAAGGTGAGGCACGAGGCTCAGCAAGGCTCCAAGACACGATCAAGAACACGATCGAATCAGCACAACAAGGATGCTCCCCGCGCAACAGCCTTCCCACCAAAAAAACACGATCTTTTGGTTGTAATCTTCTTCCTCTTCCTTTTCGACCCCGAACAGAACCTTTTTATCCTCCTGTCCTCGTCACTTCCAATCGAGCCGTTTATTGGCCCACCGCCGTCGCCTTCTGCCAATCGTGATCACGGGGCGGAGCCATCCGCTGCACTGTCCTGTGACGTCACGCCCAGTATCCAGAGAATACCAAAAGGGGTTTACGCAGACACACTTACCCTATCCCGTGTCCCTATCTAATTACGTGACAATTATCATTTCCCCCCCTTGAAGAAATGAACATTTACTAGACAACTTATCACCACTGAATTGCTACTTATTACATCGAGATCCTGGTAAACTCGAACAGCATGGCATACCTAATTAAACATCCTAATTACCCCTTGAATGCATACCCCCCCCTCAAACGTAACAATATATATATATATATATATATATATATATATATATATATATATATATATATATATATATATATTGTGACGTCCACGGGACTTGAACAGTCCCACCAACGTAGAATGAGCCGAAACGATGGAGGCGGTTTATTTATTTATAACCCAAACATGGCGGTTCTAATCGCTCTACCGCAAACGGGACGAGGAAGGTGGCATGAGTCACTTTTCACTGAGTTGATGATGTTTATTTGTTTTTATTATTACCAGAAATAACAAGACTCGGCAAGAAGAGGGATCCGGGGCGATTCGACGGGATGGCGTGGGGAAAAACACAGACAATTCCAATGAATATACAGTTCTCAATCCCTCTAAGGCGCCAAGCACACACACACACACACACACACACACACACACACACACACACACACACACACACACACAAAACGTAGCTATTTCTGGTGGTCAGGCTGGACCGTGGTGTGGACGCAACTGTCCCTGAATCGGCGTCGGACGAGCTGGCCTTGCTCTCGTCAGAGGGGCAGGAGAAACAGTGGTGCTGTCGACCTCCTGGTCTTGGCCCAAGTCCGCTCACAGCCGCCAGGGAACCAGTTCTGGCGCCAAGTTGCGAGTAGGAGAGGGAGGCAGGTCCGCCCGCCGTTCGATCCCGTACTCCGAGTCAGCAGAACCCCAGAGCCAACCAAGGTGAGGCACGAGGCTCAGCAAGGCTCCAAGACACGATCAACAACACGATCGAATCAGCACAACAACAAGGATGCTCCCCGCGCAACAGCCTCCCCACCAAAAAAACACGATCTTTTGGTTGTAATCTTCTTCCTCTTCCTTTTCGACCCCGAACAGAACCTTTTTATCCTCCTGTCCTCGTCACTTCCAATCGAGCTGTTTATTGGCCCACCGCCGTCGCCTTCTGCCAATCGTGATCACGGGGCGGAGCCATCCACTGCACTGTCCTGTGACGTTACGGCCAGTCTCCAGAGAATACCAAAAGGGGTTTACGCAGACACACTTACCCTATCCCGTGTCCCTATCTAATTACGTGACAATTATCATTTCCCCCCCTTGAAGAAATGAACATTTACTAGACAACTTATCACCACTGAATTGCTACTTATTACATCGAGATCCTGGTAAACTCGAACAGCATGGCATACCTAATTAAACATCCTAATTACCCTTTGAATGCATACCCCCACCTCAAACGTAACACTGCCCCCTCCTCTGGTACCGCAGCTCCTGCAAGGTATATCACAGGTGCTACCGTACCAGCCTTAACACTTACTGACTCACACCTAATTAACCTAACAAAATAAAGTAGGAGGGGCAATGGGCAGCGAGTCGCAGCTTACTTACCTATTCTGTTTCATGTACTACCCCCTTATGGCCTTATCCTCGCCTAAACAATCATTCGTTTTTGTTTTTTTTTCATTTTATCACATGAGAGCACTGAGCGAAGTTGCACTCCATCTTCTGGATCATCGCTCTTGCCCAGCACTCTTCCAGTGATCTGGGGAGGGAAACAAAAGGTTCCACAAAAACACAACACTTATACTTTACATTCCTACTCTAAGCCTTAACGACACTATTCACAGGATATTTACACTTGACCGCCTCCCCCAGTGGATGCTAATAGACCCAGCGTTACCTGGGGAGCCAATTTTCAAATTTGCTTGCCCCAAAATTATGCGGACATCATGCCCTTGCTGCACATGTCAAGTTGTGCGGTATCGAGTGGGACTCATACATCTTCACAACACTCACACCATGGTCATCATCACATTTCTAGGTCATGGTCCTCATTTTAATCATGCAGGCTGAATCCCGTCGTGGCCGTGGGGTGGGTTACCACAAGATGATGGGGGCATCTCAGGTGCAACCATGCCCACAGGTAAGCTTTAGTCCAACCCGGACGTTTCTCCGCTCCGCTCCCTTTGATTCCCTCCCCCCTGGTAGCCATCAGCTCTAATCCCATACAACACTCTGGAAGGGGTCTCACTGGCTCCTCTGGCCTTCCTGGGTCGCCAAGGTCCTACCCGCCTTGGTCGCCCAACCAGACCCTCTCCCAGTTGCCTCCAGACACTGTCACCATTAGCCACCAGGTGGTGAATCGCCTTGAAGGGGGTCGCAATTCCCGCTCACCGTGAGCTTCAGCAATCCCTGTGGACAAGCACATCATCCCCACCCACAAAACCCACATGACTCCCCCACCCCATTGGCCTTACATGTGACACCTGCATTTCTAACACTTCGCCGAGCATGACCTTCCCTGTTACCACACCATGCCCAATAAAAAAAAAAACAATGTGTGCACCATACATTTCACTTCTTCACTTAAAACAACTCACACAGCACTTCTCACCCGATCCACGCACCAGCCATTGGACAGCCACTCGTGCCCGCTTTGTTTCCAATTACCCACTGTCCCAATTATGCCTGGTGTTGGCTCAGTGGTTAGAGTGGCGGCTTGGGATCCGAGGGTCCTGAGTTCAAGCCTCGTTGCCCGCTGAATTAATTCACCAGGGGGTTGACTCAGCCTGCCATCCATCCGAGGTCGGCAAAATGAGTACCAGCTTGCTGGGATGACCGAGTCATTCAAGTATCCTGCGTCAGAGTGGCGACCTGTCCAGGATTGTGCCCAATAGCCAAAGAGACTGCTTCGGCAGCACCAACGCTCTGTACAGAGTATGGTCCCAATGGACTGTCCCAATTGTCACTCTAAAACCCAGCAGAACTTACAAACCCATGCCAATTTTCCCACAGTTCATTTTTTTTCCAAAGGAGGGCACTTTGCCACAATCTCAGCAGCCGAGCATGGCCCTATATGCTCAGCCCGATCTAGTTTTCCCGACCCCCGACAGTGATTTCCGGACCCGACCCATGAAAGGGCATCTCGGATAGACCTGGCGGTTCAGCAGGAGGATTCATCCTCTCCGGGCTTGAAAGTCTATTGGAGGGTCTCTCCATCGCCGGGTACCGGCAATATCGTTGCATGTGTCCTCTTCGCCCGCACCGGAAACAACTCCCCATAAAAGGCCCCCGTGGGTATCGGTGTAATGTCTCTTCCGGTTCCGGACCCCCTCGGCCATAATCAAATTGCTCTATTGGCTGGGCTGGACCCCGCCGCTTTGGCGCACTAACTACCAGATTATCCTTTATCAAACTTGACAGTTTCTGGCAAATTTCCTGAAACATTTGGGTAATGCCAATTTCTCCCAGCCCCCTTCCCTGATCCTGGATCTCCGCCTGTCGGATCGTCACCGATGGCCTCTCTGGAACCCGACCCGGCCGACTCCACGAGGCCAGCCTGGCCACGCACTCGGCCGCTCGGTGAATGGTGGGTGGATCCTGTAACTCCACTAGCACTCGGACCTCAGGGTCAGGAAGAGCAGCTAAAAATTTCTCGAGTGCCAGTCTGTCCCATGCCTCCACTGTAAGGTCCCGATATGCGATCCTGACTGATTGGTAAATGTCCTGTGCCAGCTCCTGCACTGTCTCACCCGGCTTTAATCTGCGGAGCTGGAGCTGGTCGCGCACCAGATCACAGTTTGCCGCGAACCCAAACCGACGGCTCAACGCCTCGCAAATGTGGGAGCTGGTCAACATCCCCTCCGCGATCACGTTTAACACATCTGCGGCTGGTCCCCGCAACGTTGCCACCAAATTCCCTGTACGTTCCCGCTCATTCCACCCGTTTAGTGGGGAAATGCACTCAAATTGCGTCAGAAAAGCTTCAACGCTCCCTGACCTGTCGAAATTTACCAGGGGGATCACTTTTACGGTGGCCCGCTTCTCAGTTTCTCCCTTGTCCGAATCCAGCCCAGGGATCAAACACCCTTGTGGCTGCGTATCCAATTTAGGAGCCCACTGTGGCCAAAGATGTTTTGTGGTGAGGGTCTCATGGGTCAATTTTGCCTCCTGTTCCAAACGTTGAATGGACCGATTCACCTCTTCCCGCAGGATCCTCTGGGCCCGCACAACCTCCTCCAAGGCTCCGTCGCGAGTTTGTAGCTGCTCCTCAACCAACCCGGACACTCTACTTACAAAAGACGGCTCTACCAGGCCTTTATCCAAGACTTCATCTTGGCTCATAATTTTATCTTGTTCGTCCAAACGAGCCTCCAATCCTTTTACCTCCTCCGCCAAATTCATCCCTTGCTTCCTCAGCTCTCCCCATTCTTCAACTTCCAGCTGCATACGAGCATCCACACAGACACGATGACGTTCCAGGCTTTCCTCCACCTTATCAACCCGAATGTTCGTTGCATCAATTCTATCTACCAATTTCTTCCGCATTTTTCCCCCTCCAATGTAATTTCTACCTTTGTTTCCTCCAATCTATCCTCGAATTTACTTTGTATTTCCCCCAATTGAACATCCACACACTCCTGCATCTCAGTTTTCATTTTCTCCATCTTTTCCCCCAATTCATCCCTCATTAAATCAATCTGTGCACCCAACTGTTCCCCCATTACCCCCAATTGATCTGTCATTTTTGCCCACTGTGCCGTCATTGCACTCATTAAACGTTCCAACATTGTCCAGATCGACATCGCGCCGGTTTCCGGTGCTGCCGGCCCCGTTACGGGCGATGAAGCACGGTCCACGCTTGGAATGGGGGAGGTTCCAACCCTACCCCCGTCTCTCCCTTCTTCCCCCGACTCACTGCCAGACATGTGGCCTTCCTCCTCAAACATCTGCACATCCGCCATGGTGCAGAAGTCCCGTTTGCCGCCAAGTAATTTTAATTTGAAAATCCCGCCAAAATTTTCCCGCGCTTTTCTGTAGTAATTTTATATTCCAATTCGTGGCGAGATTTTAATCCTGGTATATAATTTAGAGGGGTTCGAACATCCCACTCCTGACACCAATGTGACGTCCACGGGACTTGAACAGTCCCGCCAACGTAGAATGAGCCGAAACGATGGAGGCGGTTTATTTATTTATAACCCAAGCATGGCGGTTCTAATCGCTCTACCCCAAACGGAACGAGGAAGGTGGCACGAGTCACTTTTCACTGAGTTGATGTTTATTTGTTTTTATTATTACCAGAAATAACAAGACTCGGCAAGAAGAGGGATCCGGGGAGATTCGACGGGATGGTGTGGGATCAGGCGTGGGGAAAAACACAGACAATTCCAATGAATATACAGTTCTCAATCCCTCTAAGGCGCCAAGCACACACACACACACACACACACACACACACACACACACACACACACACACACACACACACACACACACATACACACACACACACACACACACACACAAAACGTAGCTATTTCTGGTGGTCAGGCTGGACCGTGGTGTGGACGCAACTGTCCCTGGATCGGCGTCGGACGAGCTGGCCTTGCTCTCGTCAGGGGGGCAGGAGAAACCGTGGTGCTGTCGACCTCCTGGTCTTGGCCCAAGTCCGCTCACAGCCGCCAGGGAACCAGTTCTGGCGCCAAGTTGCGAGCAGGAGAGGGAGGCAGGTTCGACCCCATACTCTGAGTCAGCAGAACCCCAGAGCCAACCAAGGTGAGGCACGAGGCTCAGCAAGGCTCCAAGACACGATCAAGAACACAATCGAATCAGCACAACAACAAGGATGCTCCCCGCGCAACAGCCTCCCCACCAAAAAAAACACGATCTTTTGGTTGTAATCTTCTTCCTCTTCCTTTTCGACACCGAACAGAACCTTTTTATCCTCCTGTCCTCGTCACTTCCAATCGAGCCGTTTATTGGCCCATCGCCGTCGCCTTCTGCCAATCGTGATCACGGGGCGGAGCCATCCGCTGCACTGTCCTGTGACGTCACGGCCAGTCTCCAGAGAATACCAAAAGGGGTTTACGCAGACACACTTACCCTATCCCGTGTCCCTATCTAATTACGTGACAATTATCATTCCCCCCCCTTGAAGAAATGAACATTTACTCGACAACTTATCACCACTGAATTGCTACTTATTACATCGAGATCCTGGTAAACTCGAACAGCATGGCATACCTAATTAAACATCCTAATTACCCTTTGAATGCATACCCCCCCCCTCAAACGTAACAATATATATATATATATATATATATATATATATATATATATATATATATATATATATATATATATATATATATATATATCTGGCTTTGGAGGCCAATTTTTAAATGTGCTTAACCCAAGAAAGATTGTGGCTGATATTGAGACCCAGGAATTTAAGATAATGAACTTCCTCAAGAGGATTGTTGAGAAAGTGGATAGAATGGTTTGTCCGATCGCCCTTATGGAGAGAGGTCGTGATAGTGTGAGATTTGTCAGGATTGAAAGACATCTTCTAAGTATTTGACTAACTTGTGGTTTTGTCAAGGTCTGAAGAGAGGAAAGAGGTTGAAGCCAGCCAGTCTAAAGGATGAGGGATGTCACAGAGGGTGTAGGCATCAGCATATAGATAAAGAGGATTTTTCCAGAGTCAAAGAGGTCATTGATGAAGATCAGGAACAGGACTGGGCCCAGAACACTGCCTTGGGGGCACTCCAGCCTTGGCAGTGAGAGGAGATGAAAGGATTCCTTTGAGTGCCACACATTAGCTTTGAGAGTCGAGAATGTCAACTAGGCATCTGTGGAGTTGGCCTTGCATCCTATAGGCAGAGAGTTTGGAGAGTAGGTCAGGATGCCAGACTGTATAAAAAGCACAAGATATGTCCAGAGAGATGGCCGATCTCAAGTCTGACATTGATGGCGTCCATCCATTGTTGGGTGAGTAGGAGCAAGATGTCCAAGGTGGAGTGACCTGGTCTGAAAAGTACAAGTGCTTTTTTGGCCTTTACCATGAGTATATTTGCTTTTGCTTTAAAATGAGTTACCTAAATGAATACTAAAGGTAATGTGCCATGCTTGTTTCGAAAATTGTGCTTGTCTGTGTAAATAATATGACGGTGTTTTGCCTTTCCATTTCCTAGCTGCATCTCCTTTCGCACCGCTTCACACATCATCAAACTCCGTAAGCATCATTAACAATTGCTTACAATTCTGCTTACAACATCATAATGTACTTGACTTTCATCCATTTCGTTTGAAGCAGCTGTTTCTCCTTTCATGCAGGATGATAGAATTCTGGTGGGTGGTGATGCCATTCTATTGTCATGTGATTGTGGTCCTCCTGTTCGATGCCCTTCCCAGTGCTAAAGGACGATTCCCAGCCATGTTTAAAACAACGATTCAGCATCATTGATGGGTTAAGCATTGTTAGGCATTCTTATCATCTTGTTTTTAACAGAATTGGGGACAATTGCCATGCAACATCAACACTTGAAGTTTGAAAACTCTCGAGGTATTGGTCACTCCATCAAAGACAAATTCCATCTGTTTGCATTCATGGAAGGAAAAAGTAAGTTTCAACTCGATTTCTGACTTTACCATGCCTTTATCCCAATGGAAAGATGGTATGCCTGGTGTTGGCTTAATGGTTGGGGTGGTGGGCTTGTCATACTTGGATCCAAAGTTCAAATCCCCTTTGGCTGTTGTAATTAATACCAGGTGGGGTTGACTTTGCCTGTCATCCTTCTGAGATTGGCAAAATGAGTGCCAGCTTGCTGGCATACTGTGTTGCAGTGGTGAACTGTCCAGGATTGTATCCAATAGCCAAGGAGATTGCTGAGGCAACACCAATGCTCTGTACAGAGTGTGGTCCCAATGGATGGATGGACGATGGTGAAAACTGTCCCCTTCCAGAGGCTGGTGGCCAACATGCTCACGAGCAGCACAAAACTTCCATATTGTTTTTGCTTTGCATCATCCCTCCGAGAGGAAGCTCTGTTCCCAAGATGCCAGCGGAGGGGTGAATTTGAATTCCAAAGTGACAATGGCGGCTCGGGAAAACATTAAGATCTTTAATTTGCTTGCACATGGCAAGAACCTAACTTGTATGTGCCCACTGGCAATCTGTTTGTGCCTGGATGAGTAACCAATCCCCAACCACGCAATAATAAATTAGTTCAATAAATACATGAAGAAGGAAACCAGGGAAGAGCGCCAAAGAAACAATTGTTGCAGAGGAAAATGGAGAAGACTGGGACATCCTGCTGGGAAAATTACTCATGCTTATAAACTATAAAAATTGTCAGGTTAATCTCCTTTAAGCGACCCTTGTTTGTTGACTGTAGATTATCTTAATGGATAGCCAGACACTCCGAAAGAGAAGATGGTGAGAAAATCCAGGACGGACAAAATAAATAACAAGCTTAGTTCAGGCCTGGTCGAGCCAAGTGAGGGACCCTCGCCTAGATTGGATGGGAGAAGCAGGCTGCAATTTCCGCTACAGACGATGTGCCGTGATATGGCACTTCATCTTACCCCGGGGAACTCGGTGTTTGTGAACCCAGACTCCTGGGACCGGTTCCTCCTTATACCAGGTGGGCGAGGAGGATGGAGGGAGGGGTCCAAAGAACCCTGGAAACACAGCTCACACTCCACTCTCCCAATCCTCAGCCAGAGGAGTTATCAAGATCAAACCAATGTTTAAGCACGCAACAAACCACCATAAGCACAAAAATATTGTAATGACAACGTATTATTAAATAATTTAATGTCAAAGAGGAGATATGACCCGAGAAAAATAAATTCTACCCGATTCTATAGGCCAACCCGTATCGGTAGAAATTGAAGTTACCAGCTTTCAGGTATTTCCTCCCAAAGTTGTTTTCTTACCATTATCCAAAATTAATATCCGTACAATTGTCAACATATTCCTTCTATTTTTGTGAATGAATAATTGGGAGCATTGGTTTACCAAAACCAATGCTGGGCAATGTTTGATCTCATCATGGTAGGATGATTGTAGTCATGTTAAGGGTCTGGTCTGGAGGAATATATCGTTGGTCTTTACTTTTCCTTTTGTTTGTGTAACTTTTCAGAACCACTCTGGGCTTTTTGGAATCTTGGAGTGTTTTTGTGCTTTTTCCGTGCTGGGATTCACCGCAGCCTTGGTGTACATGTTTTTCGGGAAAAATCCATCACTCTGGACGAGTAGATGAGCACACAGGACAGGTGCAGGTAAAAAAGCTTGCTATCATATTTCTTCTTCCTTGTCTCTTTATTTTTTTGGTGAGCCAATGTATTCACACACGACGAAGGATTCAGCTTGATGCACAAACAAGAATTGCTTAATGTTTGAATGCATGATAGAGACATTTCCAGCAGCCAGACAGCTTTCGGGCCTCGTGACGCTGGGAAATGTATTGTCAATTTGCTCTGGATATGATACTCACTGGATCATCTGCTGTTGGCATAATAATGCATTTTGACATTTTGTTTGGTCTCATTACTGACGAGGTTCCTTTACACACAATCCATAACATCCAGACATTAGGCAGTGGGACAGCTCATTTGATCAGCAGACTTGCCATTGAACTGTTTGGTCTGAGTTCGATCCCTGATTTCACTTTTAACTGCCATTCTGATGAAGAGCAATGGGCAGGTGAACATCAACACCTCAGTGCATGCTCCCCTTTGACTGGAGATGTTAAGCTTGCTGTCTCCTCCACATTCAATGTGAATTGTCTCAAAGTGTACCGTCATTTGATTTGAGTCTTGTGGAGGTCATGGTGTGTGTGTGTGTGTGATATGTTTTGTAGAGTTGGACAATGTTTGCCAGTATCCTGGACAAATTTCCTGTTTTGGGTTAGCGAGATAATGAGGACCACCTGCACTTCATGGGAGTGCTGTGGATGTGCCACATCCATGATAGGCCAAATGGCTTTGCTGTGGAATTAAGTTTGTTGTTATTATCTCCACCACTGAAGGTTGACGTAGGCTATGTTGAACTCTGCCACCAAAGGTGGATGGAGATTTTGATTTCACCCCTTTCTGTCTGTCTTTTTGTTTATTTATCTGTGAGCAGGATATCTCAAAATGTTGTCGACAGATTCGGAGTAAATTTGGTGGGCAGGTTGTGTGTGTGTCGTAAGGATGAATTGATTCGATTTTGGTGAAGATCCGGATCCGGATCTGAGAATTTTTTAAACTGATTCTTCACTACTGAGTGATCGGCCTTAAAACAATATATAAGACGATATCTCAAAACGTTATGGACGGATTCAGACAAAACTTAGTGGACTGGTTGGGTGTGTCATAAGAATAAATTGATTCCATTTTGGTGACTATCTGGATACGAGAATTTTAAAAAAAATTTTAAAAAGTGATTCTTCATCATTGAGAGATGGGGCCAAAAACTATAAATAACATGATATTTCAAAACATTATGGACGAGTTATGACAAAAGTAGGTGGATGAGTTGGTTAGGTTACAAGAGCAAGCTGATTAGATTTTGATGAAGGTCAGGATTCAGATCCGGCTTATCAGAGGTATACAAAACGTAAACTGTTCAGCCTGGCGGAGGTGTGCGCTCTACCAAGTGCTGTTCTAGTTATTATTATTTTCGAATAGACCACATGGCTGCGTGTTTGCATCAATCTTTTGCTGGGAGGTGTCAAAGTTGATTTCTTCTCTAAGCATTTGTAATTGGTGTAAATGAATAAATACATTGTCACTCACTCACAAGATATTTATTGAAATTCGATGAAATGCTGCAGTTGAGAGAATTCCATTGTAAACATGATTATCCATGTGTTCTATTACATTTCCTTCCTGTAAAACATACATCTGCCTTCAGTTGATATTGAATTGTCATTTTTGATTAAAACGATGTAACAAACTGGAAATGTTCCATAAGTTCCAAGAAGACAGAAGTATATCAATTAGGACATGATTAAACATATGTTTAGATATTTTTTTTATTTCGTTCACTAATTTAATGAATACAATGCATGGCTTTTCTGTAGTGGCACCAGTCAGAATGTCAGAATGCAATGTTGTTCTTTATCAGAACTGAGAATGTGCCGAAGTAATGATTCACTCCCTTGATCTGTGTAACTGTTTGTACCTTCAAACCCTGTGGCACCTTGAGGGCCTGTTGTGCTCTTTTCAGATTGGCTGTACTTGGGCCTTGCTGACTGGAACCAACATTGTTTAGACTCTGTGCCACTCCTACCCAAATGAAAGGTTATTTCTTTTTTATCGTGCTTGTTCAATCATTCCCCCCACTCGTCCCTGCTTCGATAAATAAGGCTTTTTTTTTTTTTGTATACCTTGGTCGAGGCTCGTATGAGAGCTAACACACAACTCACAGCAAGGAGGCATGAGACAAGAGGGGCGGGAGTGGAAGGGACAAAACAGTGGGGAACAGACACATTAGGTGAAATGTGGAAGGGAGAGGGATGCGGATGAGACGGGGAACACTGCGAAGGGAAGATGGACATTACAGGGACTTTCAGGAAGGAAAGCAGGAGAATTGAAGGAAGTGGGCTTGGGTGGATTATCGGGGGTAGAAAAGATCGAGGATTTGGATGGGGAAAGATAAGAGGTGGTGGTGAACAGCTGTTTTGAAAGCCTGGAGGGAAGAATGGGAAAGAATAGAGTGAGGAAGTTTATTCCAAAGGTGGGAAAAAAGAGGAATGAAAGAATGAAGATGAGCAGTGATTCGTGATTTTGGTAGTTTTACCAGAAGGGGGTTATTGGCGGACCTTGAGCGCCCTGTGGAAATGTGGTGGGGCAAATCGCAGAGAGAGCAGGGCTGGAGAGGAGTCGGTAGAAGACAGAAAGACCACCGACCAACCTGCGGTGATTGAGTGAGAGGCCCAAAGACTCAGCTTCATTGCGGGAGATGCCGATGATCTTAAATGCCCTGGGTTCGACAGCGTGAAGCCGAGAAAGGTGAGAGGCAGGAGCACCAGCCCAGAGGGGAGAGCAGTACTCCATCAAGCTATGGACAAAAGGTTTGTAAGTGGTCAGGAGCTCAAGAGGGCCGAGGAAGGACTTTGCACGACGGAGGATTCCCAGTCGGCGACTGGCTTTTGAGGCGAGGTTGGAAATGTGACTTTCCCAGGAAAGGTCATGGCAGATAGTGAGACCCAGAAGCTTGAAAGAAAAGACTTCTTCCAGAGGATTGTTGAGAAAGTGGATGGGGGGGGGTTTCTAAACGGTCCTTTCGAAGAGACATAGTGAGAGTGTGAGATTTGTCTGGATTGAAAGACATGTTCCACGGGTTGGACCAGTTTGTGATTTTATCCAGATCTGCAGTGAGCGAAGAAGCTGCTGCTTGCTGGTCTGAGGGATGACAGATGGTACGGCAGAGGGTGGAGTCGTCGGCAAAGAGAAATAGAGGATTTTCCAGAGAGTCTGAGAGATCATTGATGAAAACCAGAAAAAGAACAGGGCCCAGAACGCTACCTTGAGGAACTCCAGCCTGCACAGGAAGAGGGGATGAAAGAACTCCATTTAGGGCCACACGTTGACTGCGACAGGAGAGGAAGTCTGTGAGCCATGAGTGGAGATGGCCTTGAATACCATGGGAAGAGAGTTTGGTGAGTCGGGCAGGGTGCCAGACTGTGTCAAAAGCACGTGATATGTCCAGGGATACGGCTCGGATTTCCTGTCTGGCATTGAGGACCTCCATCCATTGATGGGAGAGCAGAAGCAGCATATCCAGGGTAGAGTGACCTGATCTGAAACCAAATTGATGATTGGAAATCAAGCCATTGCTTTGATTGGGGTTTTAATTTATTTATTTTGAGTTTCATTAATGGAGCATTTTTTTCCCATACGTGAGCATGTACGTAATCTATTAGTATTAAAGATTCTCCTTTTTATGCTGAACCTGAGTGGAAATTGAGTTCATTTCCACCACAAAGGGCAGCTGTGCAACTGATTAGGTGCCCCCTGTCGATTAGAGCAAGAATGTGGAATTTGTGCAGTATGTGGGTAATTGCTTGTCCACTCTTCACGAAGGACACTGTTGGATTTTAATGCCCATCAACTAATGTTAGTAAATGGGATGCCCAGTTGAAACTGCATCCGAAGGACAGCCCGCACATTGATGCCTCACCCTACCTGTGAAACACCAGGGTGACAGTTAAGAGCTGGACAGAGATTCAAACCCAGGCTAAGTTGCTTTGAGGCAAGTACATCTACTTCCAGGCTATCCTTCAAGATTTCCCCAACCTGTCATCAATGATTAGTTGAGGTGTAAATATGATTAAAAAGAAATACAAGCCAGGAGGCGACATGGGTGGTCGCTATATAATTGCATACTAGTCGTACCGTTTTTTGACGGACCGGGCTGAAATTTTTTGACAAAAGGGTGGATTATAGTGCGCATAAAAGCGCGGAAGGCAATTTTTGATTTTGGAAAATATATATATATATATATATATATATATATATATATATATATATATATATATATATATATATATATATATATATAAATATTTTTCGGATTTTTTTCAAAAATTTCAAAGTCCCGTTGTGAGGCAACGGTGGCGTCCATAGCAACGGTGCTCAAAAGCGTACAACTAGATCCTGCTATGAACCTTCCAGTCAAGTTTCATCAAAATCGGTTGACTCTTCTGGCCTCGAGAGCTGTCCTTTACATACATACAGACAGATGGAAAACCTGAGAATAATGGTAGTCTAGCGACCACCCAATTTATATATATATATATATATATATATATATATATATATATATATATATATATATATATATATATATATATATATATATATATATATATATATATATATATATACTTGCAGCTGAAGAACTTCATTGTTCCATGAGAAAATAATGGTTCCAGTTGCTGGACCAAGATGCCAAAGCATCAGTACTTGAAGCTTTTTTGATTGAAATGAACAGACTTCTCCCTGGAAAATTCTGTCACAAATGGCGATGCACCTGATGGTATAAATAAAGGCCCTGTCACACCTTGACGTTTTAGCCAGCGTATGGAAAGGTATCAAAATGTATGTAAAACGCTGGCGTACGCTGAACTATTGATGTTTTTTTTCCAGTTTTGGACGTATTCATAACGAGTTGGACGTATGCATAACGAATTAGTAACGTACACAGAACGTTTCGATAACGTATAGATAACTTATATCAACGAATGCTGAGCGTGTTGTCGGCGTTCACAACCTATGCCCAACGATAGTCTAACTTATGCATAGCGCGCGGCAGCGTATCGCCGACGATCACGTGACATAGGCTATTAATAGGCTGTGGCTCGACGATTCAAATCAGAACCGCACTCGACATCGAAGTGTCAAGCCACTGTCGCACCTTGACGTTTTAGCCAGCGTATGCCGACGTATGAAAAATTTGCCGAATGCGTTATGGGTAAGTTTTGTATATGTTAAGAGCACGCTGGCATACATCGTAGTACCCTGGCATACGTCGTAGTACCCTGGCATACGTCATAGTACGCTGGCACACGTCGAATACGTTATGGGTAAGTTTTGTATACGTTAAGAGCACGCTGAAACACGCTGGCATACGTCGTAGTACGCTGAGTACGTCGACAAATTTTCAGCATGTTGAAAATTTTACGACGTATGCCAGCGTATGACTCACACGTTCCGCATACGCTGGCCATAAGTTGTAGGCACGTTACGCGATCGTTGACACACGTTACTTGTACGTTACTCATAAGTCGAAACACGTCGAGGTAATGGTTAGCGTCAGTGTTCCAGACTCCCTGTTTTTTTTTTTTTTCTTCGGTGTGACGGTGATGTTGACATTTCGATTTCTAGTGCGGTTATGATTTAAATCGTTGAGCGGCAGCCTATTTATTCTACTATATTATAACCACACTATAAATCGAAGTGTCAACATCACCGTCATACCGAAGAAAAACAAACAAACAAACAAACAAACAAGCAGTCATAGACTGGTACTTACGAAATCGTCAACTTGACCTCTGACGTTGTCTAATAAAAGCTGTCTCTTGAGAAGGTAGCGACGCAAACCAGAAGTTTCTACGATGATTCTGTTCCAAACCATCAAAAATCGAATGTTTTGGATGTTTGACCTCACTGTGACCTTGACCTTTGACCGATTTTGACCAAAATCGAATCAGCGCTAGCCACCACCCTCCTGAATCCCGTGGTGTAATTTGACATTGGAAACTTCTTCTGTTCTCGAGTTATCATTTTTTGGATGTTTGACCTCACTGTGACCTTGACCTTTGACCGATTTTGACCAAAATCTAATCAGCACTCGCCATCAGCCTCCTGAATCACGTGGTGTAATTTGACATTGGTAGCTTCTTCCGTTCTCGAGTTATCGTACCTACAAACAAACAAACAAACAAACCAACAAACAAACAGAAACGGAAGGCATCAATATACTTGCGAAATCTTTGGATTTCGTAAGTAACAAGCAGTCATAGACTGGTACTTACGAAATCGTCAACTTGACCTCTGACCTTGTCTAATAAAAGCTGTCTCTTGAGAAGGTAGCGACGCAAACCAGAAGTTTCTACGATGATTCTGTATCAAACCATCAAAAATTGTAACGTCGACCGAAGCAAAAATCTCCATTTCTCCACGCAATTATACCTTAACGTAACTCAACGACGCGTCTGCTCGAGCGCACTGCTTCATGGGACGACCTGTCACACGTCGAGTGAATTATTTTTTTATACAATCTTAAAACGTCTCCAAAACATCCGATTTTTACCAAAATTTCGACAACCGAGTTTTAAGCGTCCTAAGCGATCGCAAAAACCGAAGACAAAATTAAAATGAAAGTTAAAACAAACTCGTAACGTCGAGCGAAGCAAAAATACTCCATTTCTCCACATGAATTTACGGAATTATGTTTGACCTCACTGTGACCTTGACCTTTTACCGATTTTGACCAAAATCTAATCAGTGCTAGCCATCACCCTCCTGAATCACATGGTCTAATTTGACATTGGTAGCTTCTTCCGTTCTCGAGTTATCGTGCCTACAAACAAACAAACAAATGGAAGTCATCAATATACTGACGAAATCTTTAGATTTCGTAAGTTAAAAACAGGGAGTCTTGAACACTGATGCGAAACATTACCTCGATGTGTTTCGACTTATGAGTAACGTCCAAGTAACGTGTGTCAACGATCGCGTAACGTGCCAACAACACGTTACTCATAGGTTAGAAATAAGTTTCGGGTATGCTAAACATTAACTCGTGTTTCGACTTTTGAGTAACTTACAAGTAACGTGTGTCGACGTGTGTCAATGATCGCGTAACGTGCCTACAACTTATGGCCAGCGTATGCGGAACGTGTGAGTCATAGGCTGGCATACGTCGAAAAATTTCAAGCATGGAAAATTTGTCTAACAGCTCGGCGAACTACGACGTATGCCAGCATACCACGACGTATGCCAGTGTGCTCTTAACGTATACAAAACTTACCCATACGTATTTGACGTGTGCCAGCGTTTTAGACAAATTTTTCATACGCTGGCATACGCTGGCTAAATCGTCAAGGTGTGACAGGGCCTTAAGGTAAGGAAGGAGAATAAGTAAAGGAATTTAGAGGGGAAGAACACAATATAGGAAGACAGTGATGCATGTGATGGAATAAATAAAGGAGGGGAGTGAGGAAGGACATAATCTAGGCATACAAGAGGGCATTGCTTTTCAATGGTTTCCCCTTCGCAGATTTTCTCGATCACGATAAATTTGAGACAAGATTTGTGAATTGCGGTCAATGCGCTCGAACAATCACAGGTTGGCAAACTATTTCCCACATTTATTCACCAAATTAGCATGGGCCGTCAACATGATAACCCCCTCAAACCACCCAACATCATCATCTCCATCAACTCGTCTTTATCACCATAAACATCACCTCCGCGTTATTGGATGAAGTTTATCATCATTATTGTCAAATGCAAGTTTCATTGTCTTAATAACTCAAGAAAATATACTTTATTTTATGTTCTTATTAACTTTTATTCATGAAAATAAATAACACAATAACAATGCACAAACATTTTTATTAAGGGTATAGTTTGGCAAAAAGGGGTGACAAAATTTAAAGGTGATGTCCCTAACCCATTTTTCCCCCATTATCCTCTAATTTTGCGGATTTGTCATTCACGGTGATTTTCAAGAACGTAACCCCCATGAATGGCAAGGCCCTCCTGCACAGTGATGCATGTGATGAAATAAATAAAAAAGGGAAGTGGGGAAGGACATAATAAAGAAATTAGGAGATTAATCGTAAAAAAAAATAAACAATAAGCATATTAATTTTAAGCTGCAATGAAGTTCTGTCAAATAGGTAATTTCAATCATACTCAGTTTGAAAAAAGGTTTGTTTTTTGTTTTGTATACACTTTTGAGGCTCGTATGAGAGCTCACCCACAGAATGTACAATAAGGGGAGCAAGAGACAAGAGGGGTGGGAGAGGGAAAGAAAAAACATTTGAACAGAGATATAAGGAGATCTGTGGAAGGGAGAGGGATGGGGTGGGGTACACAGGGTAAACAAGATGGACACTACACTGCTACAGGGACTTTCAGGTCCTTACATGACCAGGAACTTTCAGGAAGGAAAGCAGGTAATTTGATGGAGGTGGGCTTGGGGTGGATTAACGGGGATAGAAAAGATTGTGGTTTTGGATGGGGGAAGATAAGAGATGGTGGTGAACAGCTGTTTTGAAGACCTGGAGGGAAGACTGGGATTGAAGAGAGTGTGGGAGTTTGTTCCAAAGGTGGGAAAAAAGAGGAATGAAAGAGTGAAGATGAGCAGTGATTCTTGATTTTGGTAGTTTTACCAGAAGGGGGTTGCTGGTGGATCTTGAGCGCCCTGGTGAAATATGATGGGGACATATCTTAAACAGAGTGGGGGAAGTCGGTAGAAGACAGAAAGACCACCAACCTGCCTGCAATGAGAGAGTAAGAGACCCAAAGACTCAGCCTCATCACGGGAGATAACAATGATCCTAAATGCCTTTATTTCCACAGCATGAAGCTGAGAAAGGTGAGGCAGGAGCACAAGGCCAGGGGGGGAAGCAGTACTCCATTAGCCTGTGAACGAAAGCTTTGAATGTGGTCAGGAGCTCAGGCGTGCCGAGGAAGGACTTTGCACGATGGCAGATGCCCAGTCGGTGACTGGCTTTGAAGGCCAGCTTGGGAATGTGGTTTTCCCAGGAATGGTCATGGCAGATGGTGAGACCCAGAAGCTTGCACGAAAGCCTTTAGACTATTGTTGAGAAAGCAGATGGGGAGTTTTTCCAGACGATCCTTTCGGAGAGACAGAGTGAGAGTGTGAGATTTGTCAGGGTTGAAAGACATGTTCCACGTGTTGGACCAGCATATGATTTTCTCCAGATCTGCAGAGAGTGAAGAAGATGCTCTTTGCCAATCTGAGTGATGACAGGTGGTATGGCAGAGGGTGGGGTTATCAGTAAAGAGATAAAAGAGGTTGTGAAAAGGTTTTGATATCAATGAGATAAATACTCTTTCTCAATTTTACATTGCCTTCTGCCATGATTACTGCAATGGTGCACTCGTGATTCTGACACTCTCCCTTCCATTCGTCTCATTTTGTTGGTGTTGTGTACTGCTGTTTGATTACGAGCATACTGTGAATTAAATTTTGGAAATCTCCTGGGATTTATTTTACCCATTTACCTTTCGAATCCATGTGACCACACTCCCTGATGCCGTCTGTTTGGAAAATATAAACATAAATATAAGTTAAAGTGCATGGTATACAGAAGTTTATGAAGATCTGAGATGCTCCATTTATCATGACAAGTGTGAAAGCACTCTTTTGATTTGTATACTCCCTTAAAAATGATTATGCAGTCGTTGGACTTGATGGACGGGATGGGCATAAGGTAGATCAATGATAATGCTCTCACTTCGTGAGCTGTCTGCACTTAATTATATTCTCAGGAACATTTCACTCGACTACAAACTGTCGTCCCAGTGCTGTGAAGGCAGGGCATTCCATTATACGCTGCATTTGGTTGTCCTCACTTGCCAGATAATGAATGTGAATGCAAAAGACCCTCTGATATACTTTTATGCCAGAGCACATATTTTTATGAGGTTCATTGTTATATTGTTTCCTCTTTAACACTCCATCTCATTCTCGGATGTAAATGATGTGAAGTAGGAGGGTGGCTCGTCCATCATGGACCCAGATATTTTTTTGTCAATTATGGAGTATAATGCATGCGGGTAAATGATCTTTGAGAAAAAAAATTCTTTCTAATGCCAGTGACTATTACCCGTAATCATGCGTTTCCTGTTTTCATGAGCGTGCTGAAAATCAAGGATGTGGTTAGTGATGTCCGCATGGTTTGGCGGTGCCATACCAAGTGATGTGACCTTTTGAGCAAGGCCTAGCAGCGAGACATACTCTTCTGTCCGAACCTCCATCACACCCAGGACAGGCCATTGTATACTTGATGACGTCACCATTTGTATGTGTGGCAAAAATAAAACATTTTTCTTTTTCACTCTCACAAAATGATGGAAGATTTGCTCGCAGTTTTATTCTCGAATTTGGATCTCGTAAAGAGATATATATATATATATATATATATATATATATATATATATATATATATATATATATATATACTTCTTCTTCTTCTTTCCACTGATCCGCATCCATATGATCCGCATAGTGATTTGGCACATGTTTTGCACCGGATGCCCTTCCTGACGCAACCCTGGTCACCTCTAACGACACAGGGATATGGTACACCTATTTTAACCGCAGTATACACCGGCCCAGTACAATGGTACTCATTTTGCCAACCTCGGAAGGATGAAGGGCTGAGTCAACCCCCTGGTGTATTAATTCTGTGGCCCAATGGGGCTTGAACTCAGGACCTTTTGGATCCCAAGCCGCTGCCCTCGCCACTGCGCCAACACCAGGATTTTTATACATTTCTATATATATATTTTTTTTACCCATCCATCCATCAATGAAGACCATACTCTGTGCAGAGTGTTGGTGCTGCCTAAGCAGTCTCCTTGGCTATTGGACACAATCCTAGATGGGTCGCCACTCCTTCACAGGATACTAGCAAGCTGGCACTCATTTTTGCCAACCTCAGAAGGATGACAGGCAGAATCAACCCCACCTGGTATTAATTCAACAGCAGAGTGGGATTTTAACTGAAGATCCTTGGGTGCCAATCCCACCACCCAAACCATTAAGCCAACATGATATATATGTATATATGCATATATGTATACAGTACATGTATACGTGTGTGTATATATATGTATATATATATATATATATATATATATATATATATATATATATATATGTACACAGTATATGGACATATGTGCTGAGGTCCTTGGGTTTTAATCCCGGGTTATGTCAGAATATTTTTCCATGGGCCCCACACAGGAATATATTGCTGTTTATTTAATTTCCATAAGAGTTTTATCTCTAACACACACACACACACACACACACACACACACACACACACACACACACACACACACACACACACACACACACACACACACACACACACACACACACACACACACACACGCACACACGCACACGGTGTGCTTGACAGACATGTAAAACCTCGGCCATTATCAAGCTTACAGTGTTCTGTGAAAATTTCTGAGAATAACCTTATGACTGAATAGCTCATTGTGCTGTCACCTTGGAAGTGATGAGGTCCTTCGTTTCGAGTCCCCGGTTGAGTCGGTCAGAATTTTTTCACATTACCCCACATAGGAATCTATTCCTGTTTATATATATATATATATATGGTACAAATTGTGAATTAACATTGCTCAATACACTTGGATACTGGAGCATACAGCAAATTTTCCTTGATACCTTGATAACTCAGGTTGAGCTCAAAGTTCATGTCAAACTCATGCTTCCTCTTCAACGATCAAAAAACTTTGCAATATCGTGTCCACAGTAAAATGTGAAGCTTCCTTGCTGGCTTGTAATAATACATATCCCTGTGAGTCGACGAGTGCCTGTCAAGTGTCCTCTTGAATGCTGTCATTACGGGTAAATTATTCCAGACAATCGCAATTCTGTTTCAAAATAAATTCCTTCTCATATTCAGCCTACAGCAAGACTTTTTCAACTTAAATCCATGCCTCCATGTTCCATCATACTCCTGGTATTTAATCAGCTGTCCAAACTTCACTTGATCTATACCCTTAATAATCTTCAACAACTGGATGAGATTACCCCTTATCCTCCTATGTACTAAAGTGTGAAGTTTTAATACCTGCAACCACTCACAATAAAGAAGATGACTTAACCCCTTGACATATTTCATTGCCCTCCAATGCACTCTCCCATTCCTCCTTAACCTCCCCGTATAATGGGGTGCGAACACAATTTACAAACTCCCATCTCAGACTAAGTCAGCACTTGTACAGTCACAAAGGCATTCCTAAATCCATGGTTTATTAAGATTTCTCGATGATGCCCATTAGGCAATTGGCTTGATTTTCCACTTGAAGACCAAACTTACTGAAGTTAAGCTCAGAGTCCACAAATACAGTACACCCAAGTCCATTAGTTGTCTCGTTAAGCATGTATGTTTCTGTACCCTCTCTTCTTTTGATGTACCATACTCCCATCCATTACAGAGCGTTGGTGTTGCCGAAGCCTTTTCTTGATCAGGTTTATACTGGGTGGTTTGTCATTGCCTTCCCAGCATTGTTTGTCCATGCTCTATCTATTAAATGCCAAGCATCAATCGAGGAAGCAGCACATACCATTTTTATGGTCTTTGGTATGACTCGGTCAGGGTTCGAACCACTGACCTCCCAAACTCTGAGCGGACACTCAAACCATTATGCCACTGAATCTGATACCCTCTCTTAAATTGCACTGAAGGTATTGTTTCCTCCTGTCCATATCGGCAACAATATTTTTGTCTCCATTGAAGAATAACTGCCAGCGATCTGAGCAATCACACAAGGAAAGTACATCACTTGGCAAAATATCAGCTTCTGACCCATTGTTTACTTTCTCAGACACCTTTGTGTCATCAGAAAACAGCTTACAACCGCTGCTCAATACTGGCAGGTCATTTATAAACTGCATGAAGAGAATTGCACCCAGTGCACTGTCTTATGGCACTCCACAACTCGCATAACACCATTTCAAAAGAAATCCATGAATTCAAACTGCTTTTGATGACCAAGGAAACTTATTACCCAGCTGTAAATTTTGTCTTAACCAGGAGCCTTTGATGTGGCATTCCATCAAAAACCTTCCAAAAATCCAAACATAGTACCCCAACATCCACACTGTTTCTAAAATGATATAGCTTGTCCAATCATCCAGTGTTTCCAATATGTTTGTCACACATGACCTCCCACTTCTAAATTCATGCTGCTCCTATGAAAACAAATCGTTGCTGTGCACGTAGTTTACAATCCGATCTCGATAAATATTCCATAACCTTGCAAACTACAGCTCTAGGAGTCAATCTGACTGGTCCATAATTGTCCAGGTCATCTTTCTTACTTTTCTCGAAAATGGGCACAACAATTGTACATTCATCAAATGAGCATTGCATAATAATCAACGAGAAAGAGCAATCAGAGATTGCAGACCCTTGCCAGGACTTGTTTTGTGTGGTTTTGTGTGGTGTTTGCAATTGTGTATATATATATATATATATATATATATATATATATATATATATATATATATATATATATATATATATATATATATATATATATATATATATATATATATATATATATATATATATATATATATATATATATATATATATATATATTTAGAGGCGTAGTCACTTTCTCGACGTATGCAGTTCTAATAGTATGTACATTATAGACTACGCACGTTCCCAAAACATTTACTTCATATACATACTCATTCTTTATTGTACATCCTTTATAGATGTACTCTGTTGAAAAAAAAGATAACTTGAAATACTAACTACCACTAGGTGGCATCTGTGGCCGACAAATCACATTGTGTGCAGACAGACAGACAGACAAATAAACACCCAAATGCAATACCATCTCCTTTGACGAGGGTAATTAATGACACTGCACTGATGAAGAATGCAATTAATATGATCAATGGACAAGATGTGTAGTAATCATATTAATTGCGTTGGATTAGTGTATTTTTCCTTGGTTTGTCTGTTTCTGTCTGAATACACAATTTATGATGGCTGCCACAAATTATTGATCAAGGAAATACGTATTAGGGGTAACTCTTTTCTTTGAGTTATTTTGCCTTTCGCCTTTGATTGCTTGATGAATACCTCCTTGCGTGAAATAAAAATTGCTGTTGCTTGCCTATAAATATGTGCTTTAATGTTCATTGCTTGCTTGTGTAAATAAATAATTGATACATTTCCAAACCGACTGGTTTATGTCCTTTCTTTCATTGATCTGACGTAGCGTGTTCATAATCGATAGATGGTAAGTTTTTGCCCCACTGATTGGATCTAGTGATTTGCCAACGCTGCATTCATGCTTCCGCTTGGCCGCAATAAGTACTCAGGTGAGTGTTAAGGGCGCAATCGATTGTTGAGGTCATTAGGTCACCAATAGGTAACACGACATTGAAGGGACATCGAAGGCGTGAGGACCGTGTTAGACCTAATTATCCCAACTGGCATCCACGGTTGCTTAAGGCCCGGTCACACCTTGACGTTTTAGCCAGCGATGGCAACGTATTAAAATGTATCTAAAACGCTGGCTTACGTTGAACTTTTGATGTTTTTTTTTTAAAGATTCGGACGTATTCATCGCGACTTGGTCTTATGTATAACGCATTGGTAACGGACACAGAACGTTTTTTTGTGTTATAGATAACTTATACCAACGAATGCTGAACCTGTTGTCGGCCTACACAACCGATGCCCAACGATAGTCTAACTTAGGCATAGCACGTTGCACGCATCGCCGACGATGTCGTGACGTAGCCTATTAAAAGGCTGACGCACAACGATTCGAATCATAACTGCCGTAGAAATGGAAGTGTCAACATCGCGGTCACACCTTGGCGATCTTGCCAGCATATGCCGACCTAAGAAAAATGTGTCTAAAACGTTGGGGCACGTCAAATACGGTATGAGTAAGTTTGGTATACGTGAGTACAACGCTAAAGTACGCTATCATACGTCGTAGTAAGTAGAGTACGTCAAGAAATTTTAAACATGTTCAAAATTTACGACGTACTCGGCGTATGACACACGTTCCGCATGCGATGGGGATAAGTTTTACACACGACATGTGGACGCTTACACACGTCCACAAACACTACTTATAAGCTACTCATAAGTCGAAACACGCTGCGGTAATGTCTTTTTTACGCGAAACTTATTTCTAACTTATGTTTGACGTGCTTTGAACCAATTCTTTACGTAGTCCCAACACACATCGACGTATGTAGACGTATTCCAATGACATCTTCCAGTCGACAAAAATAAAAAAATTAACGTGTTTCTAGCTTACAACTGCCATATAAAGACGTGTTCCCAGCGATTTTGGGACTTGGTATATAAAAATAGTGTTCATAAAAGGGGAACCCAACAGTGTTTTTGAGTCCTTTTTGAGTTGATGTCCATATCAGTATCAGTATTAGTACGAGTAGTAGTTTGTTAATGTTGGCAGTAGTAAGTGAGTGTAAGGGGGAGGGTGTGGGTTATGATGGATCGTCCTTGCGTTTAACGATTTAAATGATAAACTCAACGATTTAAATGGCTGCAACTCCATTATTGAAAGTAGACGCTTGCGCTCAACAATTGGTTTTTTTTACACTCAACGACTTTTAAACGGTACCACTCAGCTAGTTTCATCGTTTACAATGAACGATTTAAATTGCTGTCACTCGCCTTTGTTTTTTGACGCTGGGGTTTGGAAATTTGAAGCGTTTCTTCTGAACGTGTTAAAACGCTCAAACTCGACTATTTTAAATAGACGCTGCCGATGGACAATTGGAATCATAGCCAAGCTCGACATCGAAGTGTGAACATCCTCGTCATGCCGAAGAAAAGTTTGAAGAATGCTGCAAATAAGTGTCCTGGCCGTGGCCGTGGACGCTGACGCAAGGACAATCCATTATACCGACGTCTTTCAGCCTATGAGTAACTTAAAAGTAACGTCTGTCGATGTGTGGCAACGATCGCGTAATGTGCCAACAACACGTTAATCATAGGTTAGAAATAAGTTTCGGGTACGCTAAACATTACCTCGGCGTGTCTCAACTTATGATTAACTTACAAGTAGCATGTGTTGACGTCTGTCAACGATCGCAGACCATGCATACAACTTGTGGCTAGCGTAGCGGAACATGTGAGTCATACGCCGGCATACGTCGTGAAATTTCAAGCATGAAAAAATTTGAGGACAACCAAAAAGTACAACGTTTAAAGCCAACGTACAACGACGTATGGCAGTGTTTTTCAGCGTGCTCTCAATGTTATCAAAACTTACCCATAACGTATTCAACGTGTGCCAGCGTTTTAGAAAAAAATTCAAAAATCGGCATACGTTGGCTAAAACGTCAAAGTGTGACCGGGCCTTTAACAAACTGTCAGGCCGCAGAGTTATCAGTGCTCTGGGAGCCTCAGGGTCGGTTGTACGCACCTCATGAGCCTGGCGCGTGTGCTGAGCCCATAACAATATATCTCTATTAGTGTGTGTGTGTGTGTGTGTGTGTGTGTGTGTGTGTGTGTGTGTGTGTGTGTTTGTGTCTCCTCCATAACTTCAAAACAATGAAACCGAGCAGCCTGAAACTTTGCATGCATATGAAGAAAACTCCATGGAAGTGCATGACTGAAAATTGGTTGTTTGCGTTAATTAAACCATCTAATTTTGAAGATAATTAACTGCCTTATTTTATTGTATCCTTTATCCGGCGCATCCTCGGTCACCGCTCTCTACGGGGACTTAAGGCATATACTCGGTAACTTTGCTGGGGTCTGAAGCCGCCATGTTCTTTTGGCCTGCTCAACAATGCCTTGATTTGGAACAGGCTACAACAATTTTTTAACGAATAAAGTTTTTTTTTTCACTTTCCTCACGAATGGTATCGAATGCCTGTTCATCATAGCTATGAATCGCCGCGTACATTGCAATGCTTATAAACACCCGGAGACATCAGCGTAGATTGCTTTTTTTCATTTCCAAAATGCGATAACCACGAAAATCTCTTAAACGAAGCAGAATTTCGAAATTTAAGCTCCAGAATCGAACTTAGAAGCAGTTCCTATGCCGAGAAATGTGTTCATTTGTCTAATGTGTGTGTCGCCCAATGTCGCAAAACAGACAATAAACAATGCGATTGATTGCAAGGCACAAGTCCATTTATTCTGCAGCACGTCACATTCAGATATCTCTGACTCCGTAAAGATGGCATCTCCCTCATGTTCAACATGCCCCTCCTCCTTGCTTCATCCTGTTCCCCAGAATCTCTCAACATCTGGCAATTCAACAACAACAATATATTTGGAAAGAATATAACACCATAGAAAGAACACAACACGATGGACAATAAACTGGGCATCACATCTGCCAGAATTCCTGACCCCTCTCTCTCCCTGCCAACCCTACCCCCTCTCTCCCACCCCTACCCTCTTTCCGAAAGTGACCCCCTCCTCCTCTCTCTCTCTCTCTTTACGACTCCTCCCCTCTCTCCCCTCCACCCACTTTCTTGTTCCCTCCCTCTCTCTCCCCCTGGTCCCTCACCCCTCCCCAACTGTTGAGGTGACGAGCATGTACGAATCAGATTCGGAGTGAGCCGACCGGTGGGGTGAAAAGGTCGCTGTATATACAAGCATGCATGCATGCATGCAGGCAGACCTTTGCCAGGAAGATAGCGTGGGTTTTAAATGTTCACACCCCAGGTCTCAAAGTGTGTGTGTGTGTGTGTGTGTGTGTGTGTGTGTGTGTGTGTGTGTGTGTGTGTGTGTGTGTGTGTGTGTGTGTGTGTGTGTGTGTGTGTGTGTGTGTGTGTGTGTGTGTGTGTGTGTGTGTGTGTGTGTAAATAAATAGATTGTTGATTTTTCTTTGAAATCTGTCTCAGTTGTCCTTTCCTTCATTGGTCCAGCATAGTCTGCATGTAGTGTTATCCTGGAAGTTGTACACCACCGATTGGCTCGACACATTAGTCAGTGCATACTTGGAAGCTCCGCTCAGCTGCATCTGATCAGGTAAGATAAGGCAAGTATGTATTGATGTCACGAGGCCCCCATTGATCCAACCAATCCAATGAATAGGTAACAATGGAGTAATGAGAACCCTGTCAGGATTTGCAATAACAACTGGTGTTTGTGGTTGACTCGCAATCCGCCAGGCCACTGAGTTATCTACGGCTGATGGCCTCATCACCCAGTGTTCTGGAGGAAACTGAGCGCGTCCCCTTATGGCGAACCTGAACCCTGGGCCACATGTATATGTGTATATGTATATATGTATATATAATGTTGAATGCACATGGTTTTCAGATCCGTAACAATATATATATATATATATATATATATATATATATATATATATATATATATATATATATATATATATATATATATATATATATATATATATGCATATATATATATATATATATATATATATATATATATATATATATATATATATATATATATATATATATATATATATATATATATATATATATATATATATATATATATATATATATATATATATATATATATATATATATATATATATATATATATATATATATATATATATATATATATATATATATATATATATATATATATATGTATATATATATATATATATATATATATATATATATATATATATATATATATATATATATATATATATATATATATATAGATGTATGACTCAAACTTTGTATAAAGTCCTTTTACTGAAAGATTTCCAGCATCAGCACAGATGAGATTTGTTACCTGCATGGTCCGTGAGCGTCAGTTGCGGCTGTCTGGACATGTGGATCGTTTTCCTGACGCTGATCCTGCTCACCAGTTTCTCTTAGCGAGGGAGTGTCATGAGTGGAGGAGGCCAATGGGCCGACCACGTGCCACGTGGTTGCAGCAGGTTGACCATCATCTCAAGGAGATGGGGATGGGCCTGGCATCTGCCTGGGGGAAGGCCAGACGGAGGCCCCTGGAGAACTGGCGGAAAGTGGATGCAGTGACGCTCTGTTCTGGCACATGCTCCCATACCTGACCTGACCTGAGGGGGAACATCCACCAGAAACAGATTTGATCAGACGCCACTACAATTTGGAGGAGGGAGAGAGACTTGAGAGTTCAGACTTGAGATTTGAAAGTTTGTGGGGTAGATGAAGGGATTTCATCAGAAAGATAGCATTGTTTTGAGTTGTTTGGCCTGTGGACGTGTAGGATGAAACAAAGTCGGGAGACTCTGAGCTTAAGTGTTATATGTCACCACACATAGGGTGGTGCCATGCTAATTTGAATGTGAAGATGATGCCATGCTAAAATGTGTGTATATATATATATATATATATATATATATATATATATATATATATATATATATATATATATATATATATATATATATATATATATATATATATATATATATATATATATATATATATATATATATATATATATATATATATATATATATATATATATATATATATATATTTTGTATATGTATGTTTGTATATGTATGTATGTATATATGTATAAATGTATGTATATATGTGTATATATGTATATATATATATATATATATATATATATATATATATATATATATATATATATATATATATATATATATATATATATATATATATATATATCTTCTTCTTCTTTCGGCTGCTCCCGTTAGGGGTCGCCACAGCGGATCATCCATATGATCCGCATAGTGATTTGGCACATGTTTTACACCGGATACCCTTCCTGATGCAACCCTGGTCACCTCTTGTGACACAGGGATCTGGTACACCTATTTTAACCGGGGTATACACCGGCCCAGGACACTGGTACTCATTCCGCCGACATCGGAAGGATGACAGGCTGAGTCAACCCCCTGGTATATTAATTCAGTGGCCCAACGGGGCTTGAACTCAGGACCTTTTGGATCCCAAGCCGCTGCCCTAACCACTGCGCCAACACCAGGCTGCAAAACCTCCGCCGCCAATACTGCTGGGTCACTTAAGTGAACCTGATGTCCTATTCATTGTAGGTCAAAACGGATCAGACTCTACTGAACCACGATTTAATAAACTAAACCAGATTGACGCGCATGTAGAAATGCCCAAAAAAAATCTAATTTTTTTTCAAAAAAAAGTTGTAAAATTTCAGTTTTTTTTTCTCTAACGAATTTTTTTTTTTGGGGGGGTGGCTGGAAATCACTTAAAACATGTAGAAATGCAAAAAAAGAAATTCAAATATTTTTCAAATAAAATCGAAATTTGTTTGAAAAAAAGTTGCAAAATTTTCTAAGTTTTTTTAATTTTGGACCAAGTCCAAAATCTACTGGCATGATCCTTGGACCATAGCTCATCCCCCCACCAAGTTTCGTCGAAATCCGTCCAGGAGTTTTTCCGTAATACTGTTCACAAACAAACAAACAAACAGACAGGGGTGAAAACAGGAACCTCCATCCATCTTCGATGGCGGAGGTTAACTCATAACTTGCAAGGAAAGAATAAAAGAGAAAAGTTGTAGTGAAACAAAAAGTGATCACTGCTTGTGTTGCGTCCTTTTGAGATATATTCCTGTGACAGGAAACCCATGGGTGTACTCTCCTGCAGGCCACAGTATCACTCTTTCACACAGCCCAGTTTCAGTGGGTAAAACAGAAGGGGAGAGTTTTAATTGAGGCTTTTTGCCTCTGGAGACCCAGAGCACTTGTCATCCATCTGCACATACCCTGTGTGCTGAACATTGTGTTGTGGAATAAGCAGAAAATAACTTTAAGACCAAATTGGAAAGAATTTGCTTTGGGAACACACTGGGGGTTTATATACTTTCTTATTCCTCCTGGATGAATGGGATGGGTGAATTGTAATAAACTCCCCTTTGAGTTGTCTTGCTCAAGTAGTCAAATTCAACTTCAAAACTGCCATTTGAGTGAGGTGCCAGAAGGGAGAGCTGGATCGTGAATCTTGCTGTCCTTCAGAGGGTCAGAGTTAAGAAAGGGACATTCAAACTTTGTATGAAGTCCTTTAACTGAAAGATTTCCAGCATCAGCACCACTTTCCTGGTACATGAGACCACTTGCTGTCCTGGACGTGCAGCTTGGTGATAAGTCATTGTGATCCTCGGTGCACCGTTGTATTTCAGCATTCCCACCAAAAGACTTGGCAAGCAGCTGCACCCCTGCACTCCATCTTCCCTCTTCTCTGCTACTCCTGTGACATTGCCACCATATCCCTGTGCCTCAAAGGTCAAGATGACCTAAGATGAATGAAGATGATGAAGAAGGAAATTGTAATTTATCCAGGGTGCAGACAGGGCCGGTGCTAGGGTACGAGATGCCCAAGGTGTACCTTCAGCCTCTCCCCCCTTTCCCCTCGGGGGGGGGGGCTACTTTTAACTTTCGAAATTCCACATTGTGCATGAGTATGAATACAACTTCTGCATTTATAATTTCAGATTTATAACTGCAGAAAAAGCCAAATATGATGCTGATTTTATATTCTCATTGTTCAACACTTTTCACAGGATATGTCCATGAAGAAATGTACATTATAATGTGTAATATGGATCACGTGATGTCATACTATGTGTTCCTGCAACAAAGTTGATCATTACAATTTCGAATTTCACTTTTCTTGCTTTCAGTTTTCCAAATGTCGAAACAAGTTCCTTCAGGTGAATGTTTTGTGCAATTTCATATTCTGTTGAAAAGGTGGATCGCCCAACAAGTGTTTGGTTCATCATTGAGGAACGATGTACGCTTTGATCACCTTTCTCTTGGCAAAGTTTCGCTCACCATTGGCCACAGAAACAGGGAGGATGAAGAGGATGCAGAGAGTAATGTGTGGGGGACATAACCTGTGAGGTTAGTTTTCAAACAAAGTTCAAAATATCTCGTGGTCGTGCCAACTTTGGAACTCGTCTTGCAATGGCTCGCAATTCACTCGCCGTCCTCAACGAGCTCTTACACCGAACGTGCCGACTGCCGAGCTCGCTCGCTATCTCTGCCAGGTAACTCTGCACCTTCACTACGTTTACCTTGGATTGTGCGCCATTGGTTCTCCCCTGGGCTGCTTGAGCACGCAACATGCCTAACGTTACCAGCAGTTTGCAGATGACGTTCGTGGTTCTTTCCTCAACACAGTGGCTGACAGGATGGCCTACAGCCAAAGTCGAAGACTTATGCACACTTGCTTCAAAGATTTCTAGTCTGGGTTCGAATCTGACCCAGCTATATAAACTGTCATCCCGGTGTTTCACAGGCATGGTGATTCATCAATGTGTGCGCCGCCATCCCTCCGATCATCTGATGGATGTTAAATGAGTGTCTCGAAGAGTAGGCAAGCCATTGCCAGCACCATGAGCAAATTCCTGTCGTAACCAGCAAAGAGAACCTCATCAGTAGCACAGCCGCACCCTCAGCTAATGATGCTACTCCACAGCTATGTGCTGCATATGAATGAAGAACTTTAACGGATGATCACGGGGTGTACTTCTGGCATCCTGGAGGTGAGAGGGAGCAAAGGGGATTCACCTGGCGTGTGGAGCTGGCCATCAACATAACCGTTTGTGTTAAAGGAAAAACCCATAGACAGTCTGCTTGTTACCTCTGCCACCAAAGGCGAAGGAGATTATGTTTTCAGTTTGTTTGTTTATTTTCCTGTGTACAGGATATATCTCTATCTCTCTCTCTCTCTCTCTCTCTCTCTCTCTCTCTCTCTCTCTCTCTCTCTCTCTCTCTCTCTCTCTCTCTCTCTCTCTCTCTCTCTCTCTCTCTCTCTCTCTCTCTCTCTCTCTCTCTCTCTCTCTCTCTCTCTCTCTCTCTCTCTCTCTCTCTCTCTCTCTCTCTCTCTCTCTCTCTCTCTCTCTCTCTCTCTCTCTCTCTCTCTCTCTCTCTCTCTCTCTCTCTCTCTCTCTCTCTCTCTCTCTCTCTCTCTCTCTCTCTCTCTCTCTCTCTCTCTCTCTCTCTCTCTCTCTCTCTCTCTCTCTCTCTCTCTCTCTCTCTCTCTCTCTCTCTCTCTCTCTCTCTCTCTCTCTCTCTCTCTCTCTCTCTCTCTCTCTCTCTCTCTCTCTCTCTCTCTCTCTCTCTCTCTCTCTCTCTCTCTCTCTCTCTCTCTCTCTCTCTCTCTCTCTCTCTCTCTCTCTCTCTCTCTCTCTCTCTCTCTCTCTCTCTCTCTCTCTCTCTCTCTCTCTCTCTCTCTCTCTCTCTCTCTCTCTCTCTCTCTCTCTCTCTCTCTCTCTCTCTCTCTCTCTCTCTCTCTCTCTCTCTCTCTCTCTCTCTCTCTCTCTCTCTCTCTCTCTCTCTCTCTCTCTCTCTCTCTCTCTCTCTCTCTCTCTCTCTCTCTCTCTCTCTCTCTCTCTCTCTCTCTCTCTCTCTCTCTCTCTCTCTCTCTCTCTCTCTCTCTCTCTCTCTCTCTCTCTCTCTCTCTCTCTCTCTCTCTCTCTCTCTCTCTCTCTCTCTCTCTCTCTCTCTCTCTCTCTCTCTCTCTCTCTCTCTCTCTCTCTCTCTCCATTTACTCAGTCTTCACCATCTGTGTGACTTTGCATCCCTTGGCATGTTTATCTAATTAACGTTATTGATATAAATGCACCATCTCTTTTTTTTGAAATCCTGCCAAACTCATAATCATGGTTGGATAAAGCGTTGCTGGCTCATCAGGAGAAATATGGCTGGCTTCAGCAAATTGACCCTCCCGATCTTGTACGAGCACGTCGCCGTCGTCCTGTTTGTACCGAACCAAGCTACAACCTCCATGACGAAAGAGTCATGCACGGTATTATACTTTGTTTTTACTCAGAGTAAGGGGGCACTGGAAGAAACAATTAGGGTTAAAACGATTTGCAAAAAATAATTTCGACAACACTCGCGATCTTCTTGGAATTGGACAGAAAACTGGTACTCGACTCAGAACATGTATTTTGATGCAAGAAAGGCCCACACTCTCACTTTGTCTCTCCACAAGGATCAGCTGGAAAATTTTCTGATTTAATTCTGTCGTCAGTCTCTGGGAGAGAGAAACAGCCTCTGGAGCTGCTGGGCCTCAGCAACAGCGATGATCTTTCTTGAGAAGATCCCATACATTCAAGCTTGTCTCAAAAGCCACCACCACCTCTAACTTGTATGCATGTCCAACTCCTTCCTCAACGATTCTCAGCTTATAATGATGCACAAGACCTTCATCTGAAGTGTCTTGGAATATGGCTCCCCCACTCTTGGGTGAAGCTGCTGTTTCCCATCTTGGCTGCAATGAGACCATGCAGTCCAAAGCCATCCATCTTCGTGACATCTCTCGACATGAGTCTGAGCCTTAAGGTGTTCTTCTCACCACAGGCAGATCGGCGGCCTTGCAGTGTTTTACTGGCTCTCTTCTGGTCTTGCTTTTTATGTTTTCTGACCTCTTCATTGAACCCCTGTCCCTCCTGGTCATATGCATTCTCCCAGAAACCCTTTCCTTTTTCCCCTCCTCATACCAAAGCTGAACACTCACCTTCATTCATCTATTCACCTTCTTTTTCATGTGTGGAGCCATTTTCCTGAGTGTTGTCTGGTGCTGTCCTTTCCAGGAGAGCTGCCCACTGCCTCCTCATGGCCTCTCCCCTTTCTACCTCTTGGCTTTTCTATACCTGCTGACAACCTGTTCTCTTTTGTATGTTCATTCACCTCTGAGTTTGAATCCCGACCCAGCTACAAAATGTCATCCTGGTGTTTCACATGCAGAGCAAGGCATCAATGTGTGTGCCATCTCGGGGATGGACGTTAAACTGGGTGCTCCGTCTGTCGGCATTAGTTTGTGGATGTTAAAGATCCCACGGTGTCCTTCGTGAAGGGTAAGTGAGTTGAGTTCTTGCCAGCACCCTGAACAAATTGGAAATTCTTTCCTGGAGTGTTGGTAGCATGTAGTCTGGTCCACTTGGAGGTTTCCTTGACACCAGGTTACACCACTTGCTATCTCAGAGTGTGGTTGGTGTCTGTACCATAAACAAATTGACCAGGTGGTTCACATGTCTCGTGTAAATGGTCATCGGATGTGAAGGACACCCAACAACATGACATTATAAAAGGCTGTAGGATTTCATTTTGGAATTCTCATTCTATTGAAAGTCTCATTGAAGCAATGTGTAAAAATTGTTTTCATATCAGCCATCTTGAATTCTCACTCCTCATGCAGAACATTCTCAACAGCAATGACTTTTCCTCCTCTTCCTTTCGCCTCCCCCTCATTCTGACAGATTGTGGATGGCTAAAGTATTCATTTGATTTACCCTTTCATGGAAACTAGATTTTTCGAGTTGATGCAAAAGGTTTATCGTGCTTTGCGCCGATCAATCCAGCAGGAAGCATGCAGCGAGACAACATTGAGAGTGACCCCAATTAGTCGAATTATCTGTTCATTTCGACACAAGCATTCAAATGCAAATCAAAAACTTCCCACAGAAAGAAAGGTTCATGCTTGTCGGAGAACCTTAATAATGTATCAAAGTTTTTGGCTAATTGACATTTGGAATCGTGAAAGCGTGTCAGACATGTCGTCCAGGATGTGTCGGAGCATCAAGGTGTGTGGGAAGAGGTTGCCAACGACATTGGCACAATGTCCATATCCCTGCATTACCCAGAGCCGATGCCTGGTGCTGTTACATTCCTGTTTGTACACGTACCACTGTGCAAAGAGACCCCATTTGCTGCGTTAATTTACAGCCGTGCATGTTTCTCTGGACTTGGGTGTCATGGTATAGGTCTCCGAAGGCGTCTGTGCATGCAGTCTGCGACGCATTCCCTTTGCTTTCTGCTTGCTTTCCTCATTAGGAAATGCTGTTTGTTTTTTTTCTGTCTGCTCGTGTAAGCAGGACGTGGGAAATTAAAAAGGTCGAGAGCTCGATGAAGCCTTGTTACTGGAAAACTTCAGAAGACCGGTGTCAGGCCAGTACCCTTGTAGCTCGTAACCTTGAAATTTTATGAGTTCCATGACCTTTATCTTTGGATACATTCCTATCCTTGCCAAGCTTGGCCATTTGCTGTTTAGCGCATGAAAGCCATAGAATTGCAGGTGTTTTTTGAGTTTAATTCAATTGACATCTTGTGACCGCTCAATTTTACTTATTTATTCGTTTATTTTATTTCTTTTTTGTCTGTACCACTCCATCTCTCTTCGCTACCCCTTTACTTATCCCATCAATGCTTCACATGACCACTCTCACCCTCCTCTTTATTTCCTATTCAAATCCACCTCTCTCATTTACACCCCACACCCCCATTCACCACACGCACACATGCACACACATTAAAATGACTGAGAAGAGGTCAGCTCAACATGGATGGAGAAGGAATCATAAAAAATGCCCAACACTGAGGACACCACCAATGGTTTCAAGAAAATGACAGGACTGAGTCAATCGGATAGATGTAGATTCAAATTGGATCGGTGCAGATGCGAATCGGATAGGTGTAGATTTGAATGGGGTAGGTGAAGATGCGAATTCGATAGGTGTCGATTTGAATTGGGTAGGTGTAGATTTGAATGGGGTAGGTGAAGATGCGAATCGGATAGGTGTAGATGCGAATCGGATAGGTGTAGATTCAAATGAGGTAGGTGTAGATTCAAGTTGGATAGGTGCAGATGCGAATCAGATAGGTGCAGATTCGAATCGGATGATAGGTGTAGATTCGAATCGGATAGGTGTAGATTCAAATTGGGTAGGTGTAGATTTGAATGGGGTAGGTGTTGATTCAAATTGGGTAGGTGTCGATTCAAATTGGGTAGGTGTAGATTCAAATTGGATAGGTGCAGATGCAAATCGGATAGGTGTAGATTCAAATCGGATAGGTGCAGAATCGGATAGGTGTCGATTCAAATCGGATATGTGTCAATTCAAATTAGATAGGTGTCGATTCGAATTGGATATGTGTAAATTTGAATCAGATATGTGTAGATTTGAATCGGATAGGTGTAGATTCGAATCGGATAGGTGTACATTCAAATCGGATAGGTGTACATTCGAATCGGATAGGTGGAGATTCAAATGGGGTAGGTGTAGATTCAAATTGGATAGGTGTAGATTCAAATTGGATAGGTGCAGATGCGAATCGGATCGGTGTAGATTCAAATTGGATAGGTGTAGATTCGAATCGGATAGGTGTCGATTCGAATTGGGTAGGTGAAGATGCTAATCGGATAGGTGTAGATGCGAATCGGATAGGTGTTAATTCGAATTGGATAGGTGTAGATTTGAATCCGATATGTGTAGATTTGAATCTGATAGGTGTAGATTCACATCGGAGAGGTGTAGATTCGAATCGGATAGGTGTAGATTCACATCGGAGAGGTGTAGATTCACATCGGAGAGGTGTAGATTCGAATCGGATAGATGTAGATTCGAATCGGATAGGTGTAGATTCGAATCGGATAGGTGTAGATTCACATTGGATAGGTGTAGATTCACATCGGAGAGGTGTAGATTCGAAACGGATAGATGTAGATTCGAATCGGATAGATGTAGATTCGAATCGGATAGATGTAGATTCGAATCGGATAGATGTAGATTCGAATCGGATAGGTGTAGATTCAAATGGGGTAGGTGTAGATGCTAATCTGATCGGTGTGGATTTGAATCGGATAGGTGTAGATGCTAAACAGATAGGTGTAGATTCACATCGGATAGATGTAGATTCGAATCGGATAGGTGTACATTCGAATCGGATAGGTGTAGATTCGAATCGGATAGGTGTAGATTCACATCGGATAGGTGTAGATTCACATCGGAGAGGTGTAGATTCGAATCGGATAGATGTAGATTCGAATCGGATAGGTGTAGATTCGAATCGGATAGGTGTAGATGCTAATCGGATAGGTGTAGATTCGAATCGGATAGGTGTAGATTCACATCGGATAGGTGTAGATTCACATCGGAGAGGTGTAGATTCGAATCGGATAGATGTAGATTCGAATCGGATAGGTGTAGATTCGAATCGGATAGGTGTAGATGCTAATCGGATAGGTGTAGATTCGAATCGGATAGGTGTAGATTCACATCGGATAGGTGTAGATTCACATCGGAGAGGTGTAGATTCGAATCGGATAGATGTAGATTCGAATCGGATAGGTGTAGATTCGAATCGGATAGGTGTAGATGCTAATCGGATAGGTGTAGATTCACATCGGATGGGTGTAGATTCGAATCGGATAGGTGTACATTCGAATTGGATAGGTGTAGATTCAAATGGGGTAGGTGTAGATGCGAATCGGATCGGTGTAGATTTGAATCGGATAGGTGTAGATGCAAATCAGTAGGTGTAGAAGCTAATTGGAAAGGTGTAGATGCTAATCGGATAGGTGTGGATTTGAATCGGATAGGTGTAGATGCGAATCAGTAGGTGTAGAAGCTAATTGGAAAGGTGTAGATGCTAATCGGATAGGTGTGGATTTGAATCGGATAGGTGTAGATGCTAATCGGATAGGTGTAGATTTGAATCGGATCGGTGTAGATGCTAAACAGATAGGTGTAGATTCACATCGGATAGGTGTAGATTCACATCGGATAGGTGTAGATTCATATCGGAGAGGTGTAGATTCGAATCGGATAGATGTCGATTCGAATCGGATAGGTGTACATTCGAATCAGATAGGTGTAGATTCAAATGGGGTAGGTGTAGATGCGAATCGGATAGGTGTAGATTTGAATCGGATAGGTGTAGATGCGAATCAGTAGGTGTAGATGCTAATTGGAAAGGTGTAGATGCTAATCGGATAGGTGTGGATTTGAATCGGATAGGTGTAGATGCTAATTGGATAGGTGTAGATTTGAATCGGATCGGTGTAGATGCTAATCGGATAGGTGTAGATGCTAAACAGATAGGTGTAGATTCGAATCGGATCGGTGGGGATGCAAATCTGATAGGTGTAGATGCTAAACAGATAGGTGCAGATTCGAATCGGATTGGTGTAGATGCAAATCTGATAGGTGTAGATGCTAAACAGATAGGTGTCGATTCAAATCCGATCAGTGTCGATGCAAATCGGAGAGGTGTAGATTGGAATCGGATAGGTGTAGATTCGAATCTGATGGGTGTAGATTCGGAGGGATCGTCAAACGAACCCTCACAACAAACCTTTGAGAACAAGAAAACTTCACAATTTTGTGTCCATGAATCATGATCCCTTTCTGAAATGGAGGTGGATACTTCAAGATGTGGGAGGACTCCATTAAGCCTTCTGAAACCCGCATATGGAGATAACGAGCAACAACTTACACACACACACACACACACACAGACACAAACAGACACAAACAGACACACACAGACACACACAGACACACAGATACAGACACACACAGACAGACACACACAGACACAGACACACACAGACACAGACACACACAGACACACACAGACACAGACACAGACACACACAGACACAGACACACACAGACACAGACACACACACAGACACAGACACAGACACACACACACACAGACACACACACAGACACAGACACACACAGACACAGACACACACAGACACAGACACACACAGACACAGACACAGACACACACATACACAGACACACATAGACACAGACACACACACACAGACACAGACACACACACACACAGACACAGACACAGACACACACAGACCCACAGACACACAGACACACACACAGACACACACAGACACAGACACACACAGACACACACAGACACACACAGACACACAGACACACAGACACAGACACACAGACACACAGACACACAGACACACAGACACAGACACACAGACACAGATAGAGACACACAGACACACAGAGACACAGACACACAGACAGACACACACAGAGAGACACACACACAGACAGACACACACACAGACACACACACACAGACACACACACACAGACAGACACACACAGACACACACACACAGACACACACACACAGACACACACACAGACACACACACACAGACACACACACACAGGCACACACACACACAGACACACACACAGACACACACACACAGACACACACACAGACACACACACACACAGACACACACACAGACACACACACACAGACACACACACACACACACACACACAGACACACACAAACATACAGACACACACACAGACACACACACAGACACACACACAGACACACACACACACACACACACACACACACACACACACACAGACACACACACACACACACACACACACACACACACACACACACACACACACACACACACACACACACACACACACACGACATACATACGTCACAACCTCTGCCACCCACCCCTTTCATTCACCATCACCTTCCTTTATTTCTCTTTAATCGTCATCAATTATTATATCAATACGCTAAGCCATATTTTGTGCACGTATCTCCTCCGAAACAGCCAGACGGATTGTCGCCATTTTCAGCATGCGGGGGCTCTGTGATCTAATGTATAGCATGGGCTATGTGAGATCACGCCACACGGACAGGTTTGGGAATTTTTTGGCGATTTTATAATTTTTACATTCGTTTGTGCGGCGACGTGTGACGTCACCGCTGAGGTGTAATGACGTGATGACATCATCGGTCATTCGCTGACGTCATTACGTCTGTCATCGACAGACCGTCACCGCTGAGAGACGTAATTCCACTCCTGGAAAACAGCGTCTGCAATGTAAAACCCTCTTCTGCACGTGCTGACTACCTCAGAAGGTGCATTTGACACAAAAAATGTTACAAGAAACATTGTATATAAAGAAATTCGACAAATCACATTGTGAACACCGGATATATTGACGTCCTAACGAACCCTCACTGGAGAAGCTTCGCGCGGAGCGCGGGTTTGACTAGTTTAAATAATTGCGGTGTTAACTGGGTGAGGGAGGAGGAAGATGTTGGTGATGTAGCGATGAGATTGTGTCGGCAATGTGAACGAGAAACCACGTTTTTATGATTTTCTTGTTTATTATTAACTTCAGGTGTATGCAGCACCTGTCTGCTGGTTGCATAACTTCTGGCATGATAGCTGTGCCACTGATGCAGTGCCCACTTCATGTCAAGCAGGAATATTTAGAATCAGGCCAGGATCCCGGCACACAATGATATGGTTTTTTTTGAAAAGCCCAGTGGGATCTTTCACATTTACAAGTGAATGCCAGAAGATTGGACAGCCAGCTTAACATGGCCTCCGAGGGACGATGTAACCATCGATACGACGCTTTGCCTGCAAACCACCAGATTGACGGTCTATCATCCTTCTGGGAACTAAACCCCAAGTTTAAAGGGGAGAATGTGACACCTGTGCAGTTCCAAACAGCCCGATTAGTGACTTGTAATGAAGGAAGCGAGGAGGTGTAAACGTTCCTTTGGAAAAATAAAATAAAATAAAAAAATCACATTGAAAACCAGGATTCCCAGCAGCGCATTCCTCATTTCTAGATCACGTATGCATGGCCACTGGGACACGCAGAAGCTTTTTGTCATATCTATTACAAGAGCTGTCTTCGCTCCGCTGTGTTATGTACCTTGGTGCTGTGACCCTGAGCTGTGCTCAACGGAGCGACGGAGCTGTTTATCCGCCACAAGTATGAAAAGAAGAAGTACATGAAAACAGTCTCGGACCCAGACTCTCCGAAGGTCAGTGTGAAATTGCGAGCTCCGGTAATTCGAATTTTTATAAGAGAAATGTGCCCTTGGGTCTTCGAGCATTCCTTTATTTTCTGCACACCGCTGGAGTTTGTTATTTTATTCCACCTTGGTCTTTGATTTATTGTTTTTTATTTCAATTATTTCCTGGAGAAATAAAACGAAACGTTTGTACTTTGTGACATTTTACGTTCTGGAATTTTGAGCTGTAAACCGGTAGGGTCGTTCGGAGGAAGTGCAGCTTGATCCTTGATGGAAGACCCTTATTAATTATGTTTAAGACCCATCTGACTGCCTCATAGGGAAACCCCTTCGCCGTTACCTGGTATAACGTAAACCAGGTGCCACACCTGGCTGGTGCATGGATCCTGATCCATCACACCACATCCTGTCTCTGGTCCACAAGCAGATATGGAGGGGCAGCTGGAAAATTACAATCAAAAGAAGGATAAACTTCTCGCTATACCCAGACTGCAAAAAGCAGACACTGATGCTCACATCCAGCCCCTCAACAGGGTAGGTCATTGGGGACATCACGATATTATTAACCTTTGCGGGCCAACTCGCCCAGAGGAGGAGCACCATCTAAAGAGATCGATGGATGGTGCTTCTCCTCTGGTGGAGTATGTAATAATGTCCTTGTGTCGAATACACCTGCAGGATGACCTACCTTGTCAGGGTGTTGTCATGAGCATCAGCATCTTCCCTTTGCAGTCAATACATGGTCGGTTAATCAAATTGCAATATAATGTTCCGCTGATTCGTGGACACGTACGTGCGTCATATCATTTGTCATCTCCATGCGGATATTATGCTGGCTGGCTTGTCTGCTCGCACTCACTTGTAGCGGTATAGATCCTGTACTGCCTTTTGAAAATGACAGACCATTGTGTGCTGGCACCCTGACCAAACTTCTACTGCTCTGACTATTCCTGGAGAAGATTGGCAACGCACACCAAAAATGATCTTCAATTGAACTCCATCCACAGATCTTCGAATATATCTGTACCTTAGTCTGAAGTCACCGAGACCAGGTGGTTTTTTTCACCAAGTGTCATCCGCACTGGTTAAAAAAAACAAAAACCTTAATTTTGCAATCGATTTTGACCTTTGACCCTTGTCTAATCTTATATAGCTCTCCACATCCCTATATGGCCTGTTTGAAAACGCTTTCTGCACCAAATCTCATATCTCTGTCGGCTCAAATTCAAGGGAATGGCGAGGCAAAATGTGTGATCACCTCTATCAGCGAAGGTGGACGGACATTGTTTCAACCCTGTTTGTCTGTGTTTTTTTGTGAGCATGATAGCTCAAAAAGTCATGGACATTCGGAGAAACTTGGAGGACAGGTTTTCTTTGTGCAAGGCCGAATTGATTCGATTTCGGTGAAGATCCGATTCCGGATCCGGATGCGAGAGTTATTTAATTTTTTTAGTGATTCTTCACCATTGAGAGGTATAGTAGGGCTAAAACGATATATTTATTGAACCTGATATGTTCTTTGTGATCAGGCATTGCGCCTGGAGGTATGCATTCTACGAAGTTCCCTTCTCGTTGTTGTTGTTTCACCTTTGACCTGTTAGATTTTGAATAAAGGCCTAAATCGAAAAAATAAAACATAATTAATAAGGGTCTCTGAGTGTATTAGAGCAATGTTGATCCATTCCAAACTTGAAGAAGATTTTCTCAGAAATGAAGGAATTGTATGCAATTGTATTTTTTCAGAAAAGAAAGAAAGAAAGAAAGAAAGAAAGAAACAGGAAAAACAAAATGTCTCCCTTCCCTGTTGGAGAGGAAGCACAATGCAATCCCCCCAATGACCTGTCCTGAAGAGGCAGACAAGGAAAGATTCACTCTTTGTCGTGGAAAGAGTGAAAAACATATTATTGACTCGGGATTCTTCGTCTTTTGTCTTGAATGTTAACCTTTGCACTTCAATTTGAGTTAATGTCAGTGATAAACAGTTGTCAGCTTGTTCAGCTGTTCCAGGAACATAAATCACTTTTGTCAGATTGTATAGCTGCTCTTACCATTACCCTGTTTCAGAAATCTACATCGAAAGAGACAGAAATAGAGAGAAAGAAGGAAAAAATTGAAAAACGGCAAAACATCTTCTCCATAAAAATGTCACAAGGTGAGAGATTTCAAGTTTGACAAGCATTTAGTATCGTAACAACGACAGGCATGAAAACGTTTAACAGTGAAACAATGATTAGAGCAGATCCGTCCGTTATTCCGTTGGCGTTCTGGGTTTGTATCTTCGTGCGTCGTCCGGTCGTCTTGCGAGGCCGTGGGTAGTCGCATCATTGGATGGGGGAGCTGCTGTCATGAGCAGGCTTTTTGGACAGGGTGTCGGCGATATGTCACCCAATAACCTCTCTCATAAAACAATTCGACTTGCAACTCCTCCAAAATAAAAGGTTAAATGAAGTGCACCGAAAAAGATTCCTGGTTTTGAATATGACCGTTATGGATTTGCAATGCATCAGCGTTTCCCAATGTATATATTTCACAAGGTGAGCCTCCATTTCCATTTCTATCCGATATTTTTCAAGTCTTTCTCACAAAAGAGACTTCGCGAAGGATTTCTACCACTTGAGTGTAATGAGATGTTTCCATCGAGCTCCGTTGTGGTCCTCCCCAGCTATCATAGGTATAAATATGTAGGGGCATTCATGACGTACCTGATTCAATTTGCTCCATCTCTGATCTGAAATGGAATGACATAATTTATTTTTTCAAAGGTCTGAAAAGCTCTTAGCCTTGAATTTCATTTTATTTTATTTTACTTTTATATACACGATTGCAATAAGCCTGATGTTGGCTTAGTGGTTAGGGTGGCTGGCTTGGGATCTTAGGGTCCTGGGTTTGAGCCCTGTTGGGTGCTGAATTAACACCAGAGGGGTTGATTCAGCCTGTCATCCTTCTGAGGTTGGTGAAATGAGTACCAGTGTATGGTACTCAGTGTATGGTACCAGAGTACCACTGGTATGGGGGCACGGCATCGGTGGCATAGTCATGCCCCAACAAAATGATAGCTACCCATCAGCAAAGCTGTCATATGCAAGAAAAAGAAGACCATTGCAATGTCTGTATACATATCAGATTTTGTTTCATGTCAGTACATATGACCAATGTTTTGATTAAACAAAGGACACTTGTGTTCTGCTGCACACGTTGTCCATAATTTTTCCTGAAACGTTCCTTGGTGACTGCAATCCCCAATCGTCCCTATTTTCAGGTAATCAACAGTCCTGTTGCACATCTTGTAGACTTCCTCCTGAAGGAACCCCTGTTTTTAGAAGTTACATTGATTAAGGTCCAAGCTTGTTGGTTTCCAGGGGAAGCCTTGTCCAGACGCAGAGGGAAATGGTCTGAGATGTCGCTGGCACTCACTGATCTGGGAAGGGAGGTAATCCAGAATGTTGTCCGTGGTATGTGGGCACTCCCTGTCCTGTTTAAACAACTGGCATCTCATCAGAAAACGTTGACGTCGCAATTTCCGAAAGAAAAATGTCTGTTGCATTTTGCCAGTAGCCATTGCCATCAACGTTGGCCATCAAAAGACGAAGGGTCCTAATCACTCCATGTTTTGAGACCTCAGCCCATACTTACACCTTTCTAGGGATGAAGTGGCATTTCACAAATGGAAGTGGGTATTCAACTGCCCAGAATCTCACGTTGTGACCATTGACATTGCCAATCAACTGGAGGTACAGCCTCGTCAGAAAGCCATAGAATGTCAACAACGGAAGAAACAGCCTCCATCGACTCCAGAAATCTCTCGCCAACGCTTTGACACTTTTCTCCACCGCCAGCAGCTCTGAAAAATGTGAATATGTTTTGTGTCGAAACGCTCGATTCCTTCCGAAAAATTCTCAAGGTTGTTGTTTTTGACATCACCTCCATAAATTACAGATGATGCAACGATTTATGTTGGGGACTGTCAATCACCCTCACGGATTGGCCTTACTTTTTACTTACACTTGCACTGATGTCACATAGGACCGTTAAAGTCCCTGTCTTTGATGCTGCAGAGAACTGCCCATGGGAAGAGCCTGTGCTTGAGTTGTGCTGAATGTGGAGTGCTGATTTGCATAACCTTTTGCCAGACAGCCTTTCCAAAACCCTTTGCTTTTTCGTGTTTACCACAGACATGGTGTTTGTGCGGCAGGTTACAGATTCTGATTTGCATTTATGTGGTTTGTATATTATGTGCACACATGTTGATGTGTGATCAGACATTGCATGAGGCACATTATACATATTATATACACACATGTAATGTGTGACATATTATACATACGAGCAGAGTACCCACCCTCTGGGTGATCTTGTTCCAAGCATGCAACGCATTCATCTGAAGCATACCTTTATTTGGGTGGTGTATAGGCAAAAACAAAATAACTCGGGTTACTTCCATGAAGCAAAAACATACTAACTGCTTACAGTTCAAAACATCTCATATCACAGGAAAAAGTGAAGACAGGAATACAGGACTGTGAATGGTGGAGACTTGTAATACCTCCTCCCACCTGGAGGCAGTACTACATGATACACATTTACATCGAGAATTTGCATCCCCCCCAAGACCACCGGCAAAGATAAAAACACTCATATACATTAATTGGGGTCATGCTCATCTGATGTAGCAAGTCTGGATGTAATTGGCACACAACTCTCGGAGGAGTGGCATGACAAACAAACAAACACTGGTCCGTGAATTGTTGTAAAGATTATACGAGACATATTATATACTCACATATTATACGAGATATTATACATATTATATGTGACATATACATATTATTGTGGCCTGGGGTTTTATGTTCGCCCTGAGGGGAAGTGCTCAGGTTACTCTCAAATGCCCGGTCCTGCGGCCACCAGCCAATGATAACTCTGCAGCTCAGCAGGTTGCGAGTCAACCACGAACACCGATTGGTACCACCAATCCTGGCAGGGTTCTCACTACTTCATGTGTTGGATTGGCAGGATCAAGAGGTCTCATGCCCTCAATGCATACTTGCCTTATCTTTGCTTAATCAGGTGCTGCTGAGTGGAGCTGCCAAGTATGCACCGGCTAATGTGCAGAGCCAATTGGTGGGGTAAAACTTCCCGGCTCACAAGCATGCAGACTATGCTGGATCAATGGAGGAAAAGGCACTACGAGCTGGCTGAATTGCAACAATAAAGAACATTTATTGAAAGAAAGCGCAATTAAAGGTATGTGGCACAGTGAATTCAAGGGGTTTATTTACGGGGAACATTCATACAGCCGGGACGTGCAAGATTGGTCAGGTGGGGCAAAAGACATAGTTATACAGGAAAGCAAAAGAGACAGTACAGAGCTCACCTGATACTAATACTTCAACAATCTTACTTATGCTAATAAAAAATGGCACCATCAGGGTCATTCAGATGAAGGGTATTTGAGGGAGAAAGCTAAGAAAAAGAGGAGGTGGTTTCGACCTCTTTGCTCACCAAGCATGGTTGATGAACCCGCACTGGCTAAATGCTGAGGAATACTGATGATATCTATGGTGCGTATTTGAGGAGGTGTGAGTGATGGTGCTGGAGAGGTGCAAGGAAGAAACTGGAAAGAGGTGCATGTCTGTGTCATCACTCTGAAAAGAATGGTTTGTTGTGACTTGCCCTCGCCGATTGCTCTTGTGCGTCCACAGTGGATGAGATGAAAAAGGGGGACAGAAGGTGTGAGAAGACAGTTTACCATGTGTAAGATTACACAGGTCTGCGACCAGAAAATTGTTTCATATTTATTGGGTGAATTTGATCATTTTTACCTGCTGATTTCAAAAATGACAAAGAAATTATCCTATCACGTATAGTTTCTTCACAAAATCGATCATTGCGTTTTACCAGTGTGCCAGAGTTTGATTATTGTATTTTACTATTTTATCCGAATGTAATATCCCCTTTCTCTAATCCCATTACTTTTTCTTTACTGATCTGTACATGATTGGAAACAATCATGGCTTCTTGAGGATGTGCAACCAGCCCGGACAAATTTTGTTACATTTGTGGTGAGTTTATGACTAAGAAATGTCAGAGATACATTACTTACTTTGTTTAAAAAATCTTACTATGCCTACTTTGGTGTGAAATTAGGAGACCAAGATAAGACATGGGCTCCTCATAAGGTTTGCTCAATTTGTGTTGAAGAACTAAGACAATGGACAAAATTTACAAAGAAGTGTTTTCGTTTTGGGGTTCCATTGATATGGAGAAAGCCTAAAAATCACAGTGATGACTGCTACTTTTGCTCATGTAAGGTACAAGGACACAATTCAAAGAGTGTGAAAAACATTGTTTATCCAAATCTCCCATCTGCATTGCAACCTGTTGCCCATGGACCAGATGTTGCAGTCCCATCACCACCAGGAAACCTTGAAGACGTACACTTAAGTTCTGAGTCAGAAAGCAGCAATAGCAATGATGATGTAGATTTCAATAGTGATAAAAGTGAAGAACCTCAACTATTCAACCAGTGTGAATTAAATGATCTAGTGAGGGACTTTGGACTTGCAAAGGTGTCAGCAGAGCTTTTAGGCTCCAGACTTAAATCCAAGAGTCTTTTAGCTCCTGGTATCATAACCGAGAAAAAGTGTTTGTTCCGTATTTTGCTCAAGAAAATGATTTGGTTTGTTGTACAGATCCATCAGGACTAATCGAAACGTTTGGCATAAGTTTCAGCCCTGATGAATGGACACTCTTTATTGACTCTTCAAAGAGAAGTCTTAAAGCAGTTCTTTTGCATAATGGTAATAAATATGTTTCCATCCCTGTTGGACACTCAGTGATCATGAAGGAGACACATGGAAATTTGGTGTTACTCGAAACATGATTTAATACAAAGATCACAACTGGATGATTTGCGGTGACTTGATGATAATTTGCATGTTACTTGAACAACAGTCAGGCTACACAAAGTTTCCTTGTTTCTTCTGTAGTGGGATAGTAGAGCCAGGGACCTCCATTGCTCTCAAAAACAATGGCCAAGTCGGGATACGCTTACACCAGGGACAAAGAACATCCTTCAAGAAAACTTGGTGAATCCGAAAAGGGTTTTTTTGCCTCCTCGACATATACAACTTGGCCTGATGAAGCAATTTGTAAAAGCTTTGTCACAGGATGCAGAAGGCTTCAAGTATTTGCATAGTAAGGCCTAGGTCACATTTGCTCTACGGCAAGGATACGGCAGCCGTACGCCCTCTGAATTGATTGAAACGTGCGGCGGCCGCAGAGAAACTGAGGTGGCCTCAGGGAGGCCCTATGCCATTTGGCTATATTTTACAGGCCGTAGGGTTGCCGAGGAATTATAGCGCGGAGTTATAATTTTTTTTTCATTTCTACGTTCGCCGTAGCAATTCGACAAGCCAAGCTATGACGTAGATGTGTTCCACGTCGACCGAACGTCGGGCGTACGGTGGGCTTGCGTTATTCGTGCAGCTGTCGTAAGCTCTTCTCAATGAAAAATGAATTTTCCCAACCCCCAAAAAATTACGGCGGCCGCACTATTTCCACGGTCGCCATACGGTGGCCTTGCGGTCTGTGTGACTACCTGCGGGCAACGCAGGGTCGACGCACGGTTCCCCTACGCCTGCCGTGCACCTACGTACGGCCTCCATGGCAGTCTGCGTCGACCGTGCGTCCACCATGCGCTACCGCTAGAGATCGGAGTATAGGTGTTTCCCTATACCGTGGTGCCCCCAGAATCCCAATTTAATTAGTTCCAGGAGGCTGTTCGGATTGCAAAAAGTTCGGATTCCAAAAATATTTTCCCAATAAGAAATAATGGAGTGAATTAATCCGTTCGTGGACCCAATGAAAACCCACTTTCAAGACACTTTAAACTGAAATTCCCCATGTTTAAGATAAAATAAGATGAGTAAATGACCTTCGGTGGCGGTGTATTGTATGTAAACTGGTACAATCACCAATCCAAAGGTCCACACAGGTTCGAGCTCCGGCCTGGGTTCCGATCGCTCGTGCTCCGGCCTGCGAGAGTGCTGCCCCCAGGGCAGCTCATCAAACATGATGCCCGCAGAACCACAATCACTTTCATCAAACACATCGGGTTGACGTAATCATGGATATTCCAAATTACAACTGGTTTTGCTGTGAAATTCAATCCTTGCCCGACAGTCCGTCACACCACGTGATCGGATTGCTTTTTTTGTTATTAATTAAAACACAAGATGATTAAAAAAAAAAAAAACATCACAAATGAAGGTGAAAGCACGAGGTGAGGCCTAAGTCACATTTGGCTCGGCGGCCGGAGGGTCTACAAAATGTACGGGCACTAGCAATTATAAAGCGGCCGCAGTATTTCCACGGTCACACAATGTAGCAGTCACATGTGTTTTTAGCAGCGTCTCGCGTTGCGAACGCTGCTCATAGAGAGCTCGGCGTTCTTCTTCTTCTTCTTCTTCTTCTTCTTCTTCTTCTTCTTCTTCTTCTTGTGAAGACAAAACCTTAACCTATTGAACTCGGCTCTTGTATATACAAGATCCGGTTCTCCTTAAATACTGAGCACAAGTACACATCCCCACATCGACGGTGCCTTTTGAGAGCGTCTATCATGAACTTTTAAATATATTCGGACATTTGCTTTAAAGTTTCGAAAAGTTGACGTTACTATTTAAAGATTATTCCATTTATCATATTGTAATTTCGTAAATACATTTTATATATATATCGTAAATACGTAAATACATTAAGACGGATTTCGCTATTTGCTTCATGAAGGCACGTGACGAAATATCGGAAGTTGTTGGTTTTTTTTTTTTTAGCCGACAAAACCTTTAGGTTTTGGACGCTGCTCTTGGACACATTGTCCTTGTTATTTTTCGGGTAGCCGCACGGCGTATTTAGAAATTGTGGAGACTGAAAACGTGGGTGTGCCGTATGGTCTTTGATTTGATGTCGCACGGTGACCTTTGGGCGTTCCTGTGGCGGCCATCGAATTTTGAAGGAAGACGCAAGGTGCCCGCAAGGCGACCGCAGGGGGACTCTAAGCCGAACGTGCGGCCAGACGGACGGTAACGAATGGGTTAATTTATTTATTTTTACCAGTTCTTTTGTTTCGGCTTGTCAAATTTCTACAGCGAACGTAGAAATGAAAAAAGTTATAACTCCGCGTTATAATTCCACAGCGACCTTACGGCCTGTAAAATATAGCCAAACGGCGTAGGGCCACCCTGAGGCCACCTCAGTTTCTCTGCGGCCGCCGCACATTTCTGTCAATTCAGAGGGCGTACGGCCGTCGTATCCTCGCCGTAGAGCAAATGTGACTGAGGCCGAAAGTATCGATCGACACACGAGAGATGCTTTCACGAGGACTTCCACAGACGAACTGAATGAACAAAGCGCGAAGATGCGGCTCGAATAGGTGGGGGAGACACGTGAATAAACATGAACGCCACGTTGTGTTCGGTTTTTTAAAATGTTTTGGGTTTTTAGGGCAAAATTTTCTCGAAAAAATTATTCGGATTCCAATTTGTTCAAACAATGGGGCGTTCGGATTCTTGGGGCACCACGGTATATTATTGTTATAGTATATTCAGTTATATATATATATATATATATATATATATATATATATATATATATATATATATATATATATATATATATATATATATATATATATATATATATATATACTGGTATATTTTTATTTCAGTAAAATAAAGAACTGGTATATATACCCACTCGTTACCATCCGTCTGGCCGCACGTTCGCCTTAGGGCCCCCCCTGCGGTCGCCTTGCGGGCACCTTGCGTCTGCCTTCAAAATTCTATGGCCGCTGCAGCGACGCCCTAAGGTCACCGTGAGACATCAAATCAAAGACCGTACTGCACCCCCACGTTTTCGGTCTCCACAATTTCTAAATACGCCGTGCGGCTACCTGGAAAATAAAAACATATGTGACTGCTACATTGTGTGACCGCGGAAATACTGCGGCCGCCGTATAATTGCTACTGGCCGCAGATTTTGGAGACCCCACGGCCGCCGTGGCAAATGTGACCTTGGCCTAAGTTTCCTGCTCTATCAGATGCCATGGTTAAAGAGGATGTATTTGTTGGACCAGATATAAGAAAACTCGTCAAGGATGAAAATTTTGAAAACTCTCTTCGTGATCCTGAAAAAGATGCATGGATTAGTTTGAAAGATGTGATGAAGAACTTCTTGGGTAATTACAAGGATCCAAACTACAAAAGACATCGTGGGAAGAATGCTAGAAAAGTTTGGGGCCTTAGGATGTAAAATGAGCCTTAAAGTTCATTTCCCACATGCCCATTTGGATTATTTTCTGGAAAATCTAGGGGATGTGAGTGAAGACCAAGGGGAAAGGTTTCATCAAGATATGAAGGAGATGGAAAGAAGATATCAGGGAAGATGGAATGTCAGTATGATAGCCGACGACTGCTGGATGTTGCATCGTGAAAGTCCACCAAATGCTCACAAACGAAAAAGTTCCAGGTGTAGTTTTCAAGTGAGAAAGAAGAGATTTTGAGGTGCTGATCCTTAAAAATGATTGGAGCACTTGTAAAGAATCTATTGTCTTACTTTTTAATTGCATTTGTGCCATTTCTCTTTGCTGAATAGAGAACCAAATGAATTTTTATTAGTTTCATTTTGTCTTACCATATGGGAATTTACCTAAAATTCTTGTATATTTCATCATCAATTTGTAAGAAAACCTTACGTGATGGAGAAAAACTGTTTTGATATTTCGAATTAGCACCCCAAAAATATATAAAGTAACATAAAATTATCTAAACAATTTATTTAAAGTTCCATTTTGCAGACCTGTGTTATCTGTGCATGGAAATGTCTTGTCGGCTTGGCCCTTATTAATGTGCTTGGAATCATGCCTGGATCACTCACTTGCCCAGTGCTCCATTCCACAAACTCCATTCCACCTGCTCCAACCCATAAGCTTTGGAGCACCTTTTGCCACGTACTGCCGAACAAGCCAAAGAAGATCTCTCTGTCTGGAACGCTTCGCCTAAATAGTCACTCGCTGGGGGCGGAGCCCAGACATGGATCAACCGGATCGCTAGGCAGAGGGACTGATAACAGACCTTCTGGCAGACACTATGGATAGGCAGTCCTGGGTGACAGGGCACACAGTGAATGCATTAAATTGCATAGCTCCATCAATCTGTTTCCCTGAAATAACCATTGCAGAAAATCCGTCATTTTGCCTGCCCATCTGTGCATGTGTCACGTGGTACATCGGTTTGAGGTCCACACATATGTTATGACTTTTTTTTTTTTTTTTAGAAAAAAACATGTTTAAATATTTTTTTAAACCAGATTTGCTTTGATTCCCTGTAGAGCACCTCACGAAACCTCCGAAAATATAGACACAGACCTGGCAGATGCTATGGATAGGCCGTCCCTCTGTGGGACAGGGTGCGATGTCGAGTAGTGAAGGCATTAAATCATACAGCTCAATTAATCTGGTTAATTTTGTCATTTTCTTAAATATTTTGTTCACTCAATATAATTCTCAAAACAGAAGAAAAAGATCAGTTTAATGCTTTGGAAATTTTACATTTTCTTGTGTATATATGGTGGAGGGGGAACCATAGCCTTGCTTGCTTCAAGTAAATAGGTATTTAGGCTGAGTTATAAAACTCTATTTCTTTAAATTAACAGATTTCACAACAGATTTCGACACTGATTTAGTCCGGATGGTATCCGATGCTCAAAACCGAAATACAACTTCGATGGTATACTTTAATTGGTCTGTGAGAGTAGATCGTGGAAAATTGTATCATATATTTCATGAAATCGATCCAAGCTCCTAATTTGAAAACAATAGTACTTTAAAAAATTATGTACACAATGATTCGTAGCAAGGATGAACAGGCATTTGATAATACAAGTGAGGAAAGTGAAAAAAACTTTATCGTTAAGAAATCGTTGCGGCCTGTTCCAAGTCGAGGCATGGTTGAGCGGGCCAAAAAACATGGTGGCTTCAGACCCCAGCGAGGTTACCTGGGACATGCCTTAAGACCCGATGGAGGGCGGTGACGGAGGATCAGCTGATGAAGGATATAATTAAATGTTGTTGTTGTTCGTCTTTCGGCTGCTCCCGTTAGGGGGTCGCCACAGCGGATCATCCATTATGATCCGCATACTGATTTGGCATAGGTTTTACGCCGGATGCCCTTCCTGACGCAACCCTGGTCGCCTCTTACGACACAGGGATAAGGATTGGGTTTCGCCATGATTCCGGGCTGCCCTACACCCTCTCATAGCGCGGCCCAGCACAGAGCCCCCGTCCTCAAGCGATCCTCCATCCCAAGCCTCCGAGTATCCGGATTACAGGCGCACGCCACTACGCCCAGTTGAAGGATATAATTAAATAAGGACATTAATTATCTCCAAAATGTGTTTCATTGAACCTAAACACCCAATTTTCACTCTTGCATTTCCTTGGAGTTTTCATTGTATGCATGCAAAGTTTCAGGCTGCTAGGTTTCATGGTTTTGGAGTTATGGAGGAGACACACACGCACACACACACACACACACACGCACACACACACACACACACACACACACACACACACACACACACACACAATCACACACACAAATCACAAACACACACACACACACACACACACACACACACACACACACACATACACACATTGACATTTATTTGTATCTGCACTCATAAATGGCTGTGTTTGTGTCTCTTTGTTGATAAAGCATAACATAATATTATGTTTGACTCCCCCTCCCCTCCACTTCCTCATTCTCCCTCATTCCTCTCCCTTTTCCTAGCCCCACCACTCCTCGCTGCTCCTTGTTCTCCCACCCCACCTCGTTCCTCCTCCATCCTCTCTCTCCCTCTTCTCTATCTCGCTCCTCTCTCTTGCTCCCACCCCCATTCTCACACCCCTTTCTCCTAGAGAGTTTACTGACATGTGGTGAGGCGTTGCTCTCCCTCCCTCCCCATCTCCTCTCTCTCCCTCTCTTCGTTGCTCTCATCCTTCCTTCCCCCTTCCTTGCTCCCCTTCCTTGCTACCCCGCCCCTCCTTGCTCCCCCGCCCCTCCTTGCTCCCTCTTCACTCTCTTCCCATTTCCCCTCCATCTTTCTGCCCCCATCCTGCTCACTCTCACTCCCCCTCCCAGAGTGTATAGCGACATTTGATGTGGCGTCAGTCAACCCACCCTCTCTTCTGAGCGGCCCCACCCCTCACTTTTCCGTACTCCCTCACCCCTCCTCTCTCCTCACTCATCTCTCCCTTCCCCCTCCACTCTCCCTCCCCTCTTTCTCCTCTCCCTTCCCTCTCACTCTCTCCTCCCCACCATCCTCTTTCACTCCACTCCCTCCTCTCTCGCTTCCTCCTCTCTCGCTTCCTCCTCTCTCGCTCCCTCCTCTCTCGCTCCCGCCTCTCCCGCTTCCTCCACTCTCCCCCGCTTCCCCCTCCTTCCTCCTCTCTCTCCATGCTCTCCTTTCTCCTCTCACTCCCTTCCCTCCCCCTTCCTCCTCTCTCCTCTCTCTCCCCTTCCTCCTTTCCCTTCCCTCCCTTCCCTTCCCTCCCTCCTCTCTCTTCCTCCCCTCCCTCCCCATCCTCCTATTCTCCCCCGTCCCTCCTCTCTCCTCCTCTTCCTCCCCTCCCTCTCCCTCCTCTCTACCTCTCCTCCACCTCTCCTCCACCTCTTCTCACCCCAGACCCTTCCCTCCCTCCTCTCTCCCCTCTCCCTTCCTCTCTTACCTCCCTCCTTTTCCTCCACTCCCCTCCCTCCTCTCTCTCTAGTTCCTCCCTCCTTTGACACCCCACCTCCTTTTCTCCCTCCCCTGCCTTCCTCCTTTATCCTCCTTACCCCTCTTTCTCCACCCATTTAATATTTCCTTCAGTGAAGCGACGTTTCTATTTGCGAGCATGTATATATACAGTACATATATATCATAATCATCATCATAATCATACATTATAAACACTTACAGTCTAACGATGATGGGAGAACTTGCACACATTATTTCATGCCAGACACGGACAGCAGTTCATAATCTAATTAATACTGTAAATACTCGCACATAGCAATTAAATCTGGTTTCCAGAGTTCTTCAACTGTGTCCTCAAAATGGGCACACACCAAAACGCCCAAACCAAAAGAATTTCCAGGCAGCAGTTATCAAAGAGAATTTTCATGAAAAGGATGTTCCTGCAGCTCGATAGCTCGTGGAATGAAAGTTGCAGAAGTAAAGGCAAAAGGAGGAGTGCAGCCAAAAGATAACAATCTATACATAACCTTTGGTGCTTTTTGATGTTTTTTCAGGTTTTGAACACCGGTTCCATTTCAGTGTTTGCATTCTCAGCCAGGTCATTACGTTTTCCACCAGGTCAGGTCATACTCGATGCAGGCTCCCGGTGTGACAACCACTGAACGAGAAACGTTCTCCGTAATCTGTTTTTGGCACGACGTGACGCTTGAGCCATCAGCACCGGAAGACACACGGTTTATCTTCATTATGGCCGAAATCTACTCGTGGTATCCTGGACCATGGCACTAAAGCAGTTATTAAATTGCAAATGTCAGCAAGAGAGATTGCTGCATTTCCATGGAACTGTGCACAGCCGGCGGACGCGTCACATAGCGTCACACCACTGTGGGTTTTTGAGCATCCTCTACTCTCACCCGGGGGTGGGAAAGGGTGATGGTGGTGAAGATAACAATGGGACTGCAGGAAAATTGCAGAAATAAACTGCTAAGTTTACACTCCTTAGAGATCTCAACGTGCTATTTCACCCGCATACTATTTCGGCATGCATCTGGCACAATAGGAAGTAAAAAAAAAAAAAAAAAATTCCAGAACAAAGTTGGTTTTCCAATAAGACATTGGGTAATTGCTATTTTGGATTTTGCTCAGCTATGGTTTTTTGGGGAAGGTTTGAATTCAAATTGGATGCATTTCTGTGTTGAGGATCCACCAGAGAGATTTGATTAGTTCACCGAAAACCTTGAGGGCATTTGAAATTGCCAATAGGGCACCCCCTGATGTTTAAATGGTAATTGCATTTCGCGTTGCTTGAGTTTTGCTTTGTAATGCTGCACGCAGTGAGTGTGACATGTGTTCTCTCTCAAATTCCCTTTATACAGGGTGAGGCTGATTAGCACTATCGTGCTGCTGTGCCATGTTCACAATACTGCTCCATGTTCACAATACTGCTCCAACATCCTTCATCACCAACTATTTCTCACCACTCTCCTTCCACCTCCACCTTTCTGACATCCCCTCTTCACACAGTCTTTCCATCTTAACCACAGTCGACCCCTACTCCTCCTGCCTTGCTATTTCCATGCATCTGCTCTCCTTGGTAGCTAACCTTTCTCTGTCCACAACAAGTGCCTAGCCAAGTTCAACTGGCTCTTAACTCATCATCCCATCAAACTCGTCAGTTCACCAATCTTCCTCATCAGTTCATCAATCCTCCTCCTCTGCCCGCTTAAACTCCCACAATCCTCTTGATCCAGCTGTTCTCACAAACCTGCATCCTCTGTTGCTGCTCTTCAACCCTACCATCGCCGGACCGTATAGGTATCTTCTTGTCCGCCATGAGTCCCTCCACTTTCTTCCATGGATTCACATCCGCTTGTGTCCTCCTCCGCACATCTGCATCTGAACGACCATCCCTGTTACTGTTCCACCCAGGTACACAATAAAGCCATTCTCCCTTGCTGAATCTCTAAAATTGTAAATACTTTCCTTTTGAAGGCATCCATCTCAACTTCTCTCCAGCCTTATTTTTTGAGGGTTTTTTTTTTCTTAATTGTTTTGTGTTTTATAATTTCAAAATATGTTTTAATTGTTCATTTGTGTTGGTAGCCATTATACATCAAAAAAAATTTTAACCACATTGTAGTGTTCATGCTGAGTTCAATTTATAAGCGTACAGAATGAACAGGACATTGAGCATCTGGCAAAAAGTGTTTTTTACATCCTCTTGCACCATCAGGGTAATCTGCTCACATGGCTTAAGTTGTTTTGCATACTTACAGCATGTTAATTGAACTTTTGTTCAGTGTGCTAATTAGCCTGGTAGAGCGATGATGTTCTCACCATTCATTGCCACATGGACTACAGGGATAAGCAAAAAGGGATTGGTGGTACAAATGAATACAGGTGGCCATAGGTGGCCATTATGATAATCCAAGTGCAAGGAAAACAAAATATGACTTGCCAAGTGCAAAATATACTGAAGACCTGAAAAAAAACAACAACGAATAAACATGAAATATGGCAAGGCCTGCATTTTGCAGGTCTGTGGTCATGCCTTTCCCTGTCTTAACGGGTTAGATGGTTTTCAAGAGAAAGAATCTACAAGAGCATTTGGTTGCTCTCATGTAACTATGTGTCAATTGCAATCATTTGATGATTGTGGGTAATTAGCGCTGTTCCCTTCTCCAAAACGCAATGAGCATCAGAAATGCAGAGTTGGTGTATGTTCAACATCAATTATCTTCTATATTACAAACTTGTTACCTGTGTTAAGCATTATGTATGCACGTTCAATTTCCATTGTAATCTGCCATGCAATTGGTTCTTGTTGGAAAAATGAAACGCAGCATGTTTTTTGGGGGGGGTTTTGCACATCTTTTCCTTCCTTCTTCAGTTCTCTGATTTTCAAATGCACGTGAAGTTTCATCGCCAGGGTAGTTGAATGTAACTGAACTCTCATACATGGTCCACACACTCAAACTTGAGACCTTGAAAGTCAGATCTGGCCTCAATGTCCTGGACTCAACTGGATCCTTGCAACACTGTACAGTATTTTGTATGTGTGGTTTAAATCAGACTGGATGACGTTGTGGTTTGAACATTCACTCTGAATCTGGGAGGGCGGCAACTCGATTCCAACCCTGTCCGATTCTTATCAAAAACTTTCATAAAGGTGGATGCTCCTTCCTTGATCGACACTCAGCATTTAGAAGATAGAGCACAGACAATCTCAGTGGGTTAACATCTCATGGGGGAGGAGAGGAGATTTCTGACTGAAAATGCTGAAAGCATCCAGAGCGTTCTGGCTGGTTACTTCCCACAAGGTCAACAGCTCAGTTTGTCTGAAGTCAAGGTGTGTGTGTGTGTGTGTGTGTGTGTGTGTGTGTGTGTGTGTGTGTGTGTGTGTGTGTGTGTGTGTGTGTGTGTGTGTGTGTGTGTGTGTGTGTGTGTGTGTGTGTGTGTGTGTGTGTGTGTGTGTGTGTGTGTCAGTTCTTCCATGAGCCTTATTCACTGCATGAAAAAAATAAACAATTGGCAAAACTCTCGAACCTTTGTTGAGCCACCCCATTTGTTTAGTATTCGCACATAAAAGATGGGAACATACCACAAGTTCTCCTGAAATAAATTATTATGAGGTTGGATTTTCTCAGGAATGTTTGAATTATGAATCGATTTAACAGCAGGCAGAGCGAGGATGGGCAACTTGGAGAATTTTACTTTACAGAAACCCTCTTGCGTTTAGCAGGCACTGGCTCATTACATTCACAACGGTTCATTTACCTCTCCATTTTGTTTCTCCCTGTTAAATGTGGCACAGGAGGCCGTAAGTTGGAGCCAATGGGTCAGAGTGGACGCAGCATCTTCTGATTTATCACTGCACGGTGAGTAATAAACGCACTCGACACGAAAGTTTGCAAGTCACCATGCCTTCTCTCCATCATGACACTTCTCACAGCATCTTACATTTCACAGTAGGTTCGGTAAATGATAATTACCTCTGCCACTGAAAATTGGCGGAGGTTATGTTTTCACCCCTGTCTGTTTGTCTGTTTGTTTGTCTGTGAACAGGATATCTCAAAAAGTTGTCAAAATGTGGTGGAGAGGTTCAGTGTGCGGAAATGCCGAAATTATTAGATTTTGGTGAAGATCCGGGTGTGGACACTCAAAATCTTTTAGTGATTCTTCACCATTGAAAGATGGGACCAAAAACGATATGTAGCACGATATCTCAAAAAGTTTGGACGTATTCGGATGAAACTTGGTGGACAGGTTGGGTGTATGACCACAACGAATTGTTTCGATTTTGGTGAAGATTCAAATCCGGAACCGAGAATTTTAAGTAATTCGTCACCAATTGAGTGATAGGGCTAAAAATGATATACTGTCCCACACCAATATTCACGGGGGATATGTTCCTGAAAAATGGCGTGAATGTTGAATCCACAAATATCGGGGCATGAGTTCAATGGAAAAAAGGTGGGAAACTTCGCGGTGGTTCGTGATTCATGGGGTAAAATCAAAAATCAAAAATCACTGTAAAAAAACAGTGAATACGTCCACGAAAAACTAAGAAAACGCAAAAAAAAAAAAAACCCCAAAAAACTACGAATACATGAAGCACCGAGTCACAAATGTCGAAGAAGCTCAAATTTTATAAACTCCTAATACACGAGGTCTGCACATAGCGAATCTATGAATGGCAGGGTTTGACAGTAGAGCACGATATCTCAAAAACTTAAGGATCATTTGGCCAAAACTTTCTGTTCAGGTTGGGTGTATAACAAGGACTAATCGATTGATTTTGGTGACGATCGAATCCTGATCTGGATACCATAATTAAAAAAAAAAATTTTTCAAAGTGATTTTACAACATTGAGAGATAGAGCCAAAAAAAATGGATTCGGTGGTGTTTCACACTTTTCATGTATCCAGCAGATGTCATTCTGTGCACTTGGTTGAGCTCCATGAGGCCACTACCTCCTTATCTTGACAGGTACATCCTCAGGATGTACTGGTTTTTGGAGAACATTTTGTAGATGGTGAGGAGTTTCCTTGTATTGATCCCGAGTTTCTTGATTTCTGATTGTGGCCAGTTTATTATTCCATAGCTGCACTGGAATACAGGTATTGCGAGTTGGTTAATGGCTTTTATTTTGTTCCTTGGAGAAAGGTATGTTTTCAGGATCAGCTTTGCTCGATGCAGGTATTGTTTGGGAATTAATTGTTTTGCACATTTTTTAATGACATAATTGGTGGCACTCTTCTACTCTCAGGTATTTGTATGATGCTTCATTGTCTAGTTCCTGTGTTGTTGTTGGGATATGTGTGTGTGTGTGTGTGTGTGTGTGTGTGTGTGTGTGTGTGTGTGTGCGTGCGTGCATGCGTTCATTATATCAGGTGGTTTGCCATTGCTTTCTCAGCATTGTTTTGTCTGTGGTCTATCATTTCAAATGCGTCAAGCAAGGAAACAGCATGTACAATTTGAAAAAGATTCTGATGTAACTTTGCCTGGGTTTGCATCAACAACCTCCGAGACTCAGAGAAAATGCTCTTACCATAAAGCCACCAAGTGTGGAATATGTGCAACACATATATGTGTGTGTATATACAGTGGGGAGAACAAGAATTTGATACACTGCCGATTTTGCGGGTTTTCCCACTTACAAAGCACGTAGAGGTCTATAATTTTTATCATAAGTACACTTCAACTGTGAAAGATGGAATCTAAAACAAAAATCCTGAAAATCACATTGTATGATTTTTAAATAATTAATTTTCATTTTATTGCATGAAATAAGTATTTGATCACACACCAACCAGTAAGAATTCCGGCTCTCACAGACCTGTTAGTTTTGTCTTTCAGAAGCCCTCCCATTCTCCACTCATTACCTGTACTAACTGCACCTGTTTGAACTCGTTATCTGCATAAAAGACAGCTGTCCACACTCAATCAATCAGACTCCAACCTCTCCACAATGGGCAAGACCAGAGAGCTGTCTAAGGACATCAGGGACAAAATTATAGACTTGCACAAGGCTGGGATGGGCTTCAGGACAATCGGCAAGCAGCTTGGTGAGAACGCAACAACTGTTGGCGTAATTATTAGAAAATGGAAGAAGTTCAAGATAACAGTCAATCTCCCTCGGTCTGGGGCTCCATGCAAGATCTCACCTCGTGGAGCCTCAATGATCATGAGAAAGGTGAGGGATCAGCCCAGAACTATACGGCAGGACCTTGTCAATGACCTGAAGAGAGCTGGGACCACAGTATCAAAGAAAACCATAAGTAACACACTACGCCGTCATGGATTAAAATCCTGCAGCTCACGCAAGGTCCCTCTGCTCAAGCCAGCGCATGCCCAGGCCCGTCTGAAGTTTGCCAATGACCATCTGGATGATCCAGAGGAGGAATGGGAGAAGGTCATGTGGTCTGATGAGATCAAAATAGAGTTTTTTGGTTTAAACTCCACTCGCCGTGTTTGGAGGAAGAAGAAGGATGAGTACAACCCCAAGAACACCATCCCAAATGCGAAGCATGGAGGTGGAAACATCATTCTTTGGGCATGCTTTTCTGCAAAGGGGACAGGACGACTGCACCGTATTGAGGGGAGGATGGATGGGGCCATGTATCGTGAGATCTTGGCCAACAACCTCCTTCCCTCAACAAGAGCATTGAAGATGGTGCGTGGCTGGGTCTTCCAGCATGACAACGACCCGAAACACACAGCCTGGGCAACTAAGGAGTGGCTCCGTAAGAAACATCTCAAGGTCCTGGAGTGGCCTCGCCAGTCTCCAGACCTGAACCCAATAGAAAATCTTTGGAGGGAGCTGAAAGTCTGTGTTGCCCAGTGACAGCCCCGAAACCTGAAGGATCTGGAGAAGATCTGTATGGAGGAGTGGGCCAAAATCCCTGCTGCAGTCTGTGCAAACCTGGTTAAGAACTCCAGGAAATGTCTGATCTCTGTAATTGCAAACAAAGGTTTCTGTACCAAATATTAAGTTCTGTTTTTCTGATGTATCAAATACTTATTTCATGCAATAAAATGAAAATTAATTATTTTAAAATCATACAATGTGATTTTCAGGATTTTTGTTTTAGATTCCGTCTTTCACAGTGGAAGTGTACCTTTGATAAAAAAAAAAAAATACAGACCTCTACGTGCTTTGTAAGTGGGAAAACCTGCAAAATCGGCAGTGTATCAAATACTTGTTCTCCCCACTGTACACACACACATATATATATATATATATATATATATATATATATATATATATATATATATATATATATATATATATATATATATATATATATATATATATATCCATCCATGGGAAGCATACTCTGTACAGAGCGTCGGTGCTGCCGAAGCAGTTTCCTTGACCATTGGGCACAATCCTGGACGTGTTTCCACTCCGATGCAGGATACTCGAATGACTCGATCATCCCCAGCAAGCTGGTACTCATTATGCCGACCTCGGAATTAATGGCAGGCTGTCAACCCCCTGGTGAAGTAATTCAGCGGGCAAAGAGGCTTGAACTCAGGACCCTTGGATCCCAATCTGCCACCCTAACCACTGAGCCAGCACCAGGCCTCTAGTGTGTATGTATGTATATATATATATATATATATATATATATATATATATATATATATATATATATATGTATATATATGTATATATGTGTGTATATATGTATATATATATATATATATATATATATATATATATATATATATATATATATATATACATATATGTATATTTGTATGTATATATATATATATATATATATATATATATATATATATATATATATATATATATATATAGAAATCATATATATATATATATATATAGAAATCATATATATATATATATATAGAAATCATATATATATATATATATATATATATATATATATATATATATATATATATATATATATATATATATATATATATATATATATATATATATATATATATATATATATATATATATATATATATATATATATATATATATATATATATATATATATATATATATATATATATATATATATATATATATATATATATATATATATATATATATATATATATATATATATATATATATATATATATATATATATATATATATATATATATATATATATATATATATATATATATATATATAGAAATCATATATATGTGATTTAGGAGCCTGGTGTTGGCTTAGTGGTTAGGGTGGTGGCTTGGGATCCCAGGGTCCTGAGTTCAAGCCCCGTTGGCTGCTGAATTAACACCAGGGGGTTGACTCAGCCTGTCATCCTTCCGAGGTTGGCGAAATGAGTGCCAGTGTACTGGTCCCGGTGTATGCCCTGGTTAGAATAGGTGTACCATATTCCTGTGTGTCGTAAGAGGCGACCAGGGTTGGCGTCAGGAAGGGCATCCGGCCATAAAACATTGCCTCAAGAAAAAGCCAAACCCCTGCACAGCAGGGTAAAATGGCTGTAAAAACGGTCATTTTTTTTATATATATATGTGATTTAGAAGTACGTCAGCGGTATAAATTTGAGTGACTGTTTTGGTGATTTAATCACGCAACATCTTGACGACGAATATTCTGGTTGAACGATTGCATCAATTCAGTGCAGCAGCACGGATGATTCGTAGGCTACTCTCAATCGTGCCGATTTTGTTTCCGTCGAAAGTTGTACACCGCTGTTCGTATTGAAAGATTTCGGTGCCAAGTACATCAAAGTTTCCCTGCTCAATGCTGATATTCATCCTTCAACGGACCAGAAATCAGCCTTTGATGTACTCATGGGGATGGGGAGATGGTACGATCAGATGCTCGCTGAAAAGTAAGAGCTGGATATGGCTCTGATTGAGCGTTTTGATCGTGTTGACTCCGAGTGGACACCTTTTTTTAATCATGTCCAGCACTATGCACTCGTGTGCATGCACACATCTATGACTTGGACAGTAATTTTCTCAGCATTGTTTCCATTTGTTTGATGATCCAACAGGTTTCTATAAGAAAAACATGCCAGACTATATTGTAAAAACAAGTTTTAATCCTTCTTTATTGTTTTTCACATCAGATGATACAGGGCATCCTGCATTTGAATGAACATGGGCATCCTGCATTTGAATGGTCTTCCATCTTCAATGTTTTCTTAGATCCTCCTGGTCCGGGATTTATATTTATTTCCCCTCCCCCCCCTCACCTACCCTTGTCTTTTCCATGGAAGATCCCCCAAAAAAATCATAAAAATATATAATTTCTAAAAATTGAAATTATATTTATATTTATATTTCGACCTTCTGACCCAACATTTAAGCTGAAGAACTGTGTAAACCAAGTTATAAAATAACTAAGGCCTAAGCGTGTTTAAACTATGTTTGAACACAACCTTTCCTTTCTGTAAATTAAATCCACTTAAGAATTGCTATAAATACTGGTACACTTTGAGAGGCTCTGCTTTGAAAACAGCTGAAGCACAATGTTCATGACTAACGGGATGTTGGTGATTTTTATTTATTTTTATTTCAACTAAAGTATGTTCTGGTTCCTTCGTTGCTTTTTCTTTCCATCATTCTCAAACTTTGGGTACTGTTGCGTAGCCTTGACTACAGGTCACTGGTGGAGAGTGCCAAAGGGCAGTGGGCAGAAAATCGGATCGGTCAGGTGGAAAATTACTCCTCTGACTATCCCCACCTTCGCAATCCCACCCTCTTCACAGCATCAACCACCTGTTTCCTCAAAAGTACTTTGTGTCTATGGTAGTACAAAAAAAAGTACAAAATGAAATCTGCGAGTTACTGTCAGGCTTTGACATGGTAGTGGAAAGTCGATGTCAATTGTGAAAGAGCTCGTAACACTACTCTTTTCCTTTAAATGGTGTTTGTCAAGTTAAAACAACAAGGATGTCGGACTTTGCATTGACCAAACAAATCCATTGTCCTGTAGGCTATCGGATCACCGCAGTGGCACTCGTAGTCGTACCACAAGTTGCCAAAATCGATCCTATTTTGAGGATCCAAAAACGGAATCCATCAGAGCTTTTGTTGGTGCACCCATTTGATCTGAATTCCTTTTAACTGCAATAATTCCAGTGTAGCAAACATCTTTTGGAGAAGGATACTGGAGCACAAAGGTCAAACTGTGAAAGTATATCGAGTGTCCCAAAGCACTTAATTCATTTGTTGGAGGTCAAAGTCAGGAATGAAAATTGGGAATTAAACTGGAGGTTTTGATCCTACAGAAGAAGTTGAAAATAATTTACCGTACGTAACATCACTGCATATAAATTGATACAATATGTTAGTTTACTGAAAAAATAATTCTTGTTTTAAAATATACTAGAATGACACTCGGTAGAGCGTATACCTCCGCCAGGCGAAGCAGTTTATGTTTTATTTCCCACTGATAGGGCGGATCTGCATCAGGATCATCAGATCAAAATCTCATTGCCTTGCTTTTGTAACCTATCCATCTCATCCACCAAGTTTTGTCATAACCCATGGAAAAAATTTTGAGATATCGTGCTATATATACTTTTTGGCGCAATCTCTCAATGGTGAAGAATCACTTAAAAAATTCTCATATCTGGATCTATATCCAGAATTTCACCAAAATCGAATCAATTGTTCCTTGACACACACCCGACCTGTCCACCAAGTTTCATACAAATCTGTCTCTAACTTTTTGATATCCTCCTCACAGACAGACAGAGGTGAAAACATAACGTCCGTCCACCTTATGTGGGGGAGATAAGGGAATCGAGCAAGATTGTTGGAAACGTTTGACAAACTAAAAAGTATGACACTTTGAACTCATTGCAAGAAGATGGGTTCTCCAGAAACATGATTGAGGACATATAGTGTGTGGTAGAGGATAAGGTGAAGGCCAAATGCAAGTCAGAGTAGATGTAGTGAAGAACATCACTGGTATAAGCGTAATAGACACAACAAGAGAGATCACATGATTGATCAGATTAGAGAAGAATTGTCCATATCGGGAAAAGCCGTTCAACCCAACTGAACGATATGAACCAAGAAGTATAAGAACCTCATGTGATCTCAGAGTTCTCCAGTACAACTATGACGACAACTACTAGTAGTTCCGTTTGATTACTACTACTACTACTACCACTACTACTACAACTACTACTACTACTACTACTACTACTACCACTACCACCACCACCACCACCAGAGATACCGTCTGCTCTTCACAAAAGACACCGTCAGATCATAAAACAACCACAAACTAATTCTGGCAGACAAAACACCCGGTTTGATGTTCATCCGAGGGACGGTGCACACGTTGATGCCTCGCCATGTATGTGAAACACCAGGGTGACGGCTTATAGCTCAGTCGAGATCCAAACCGAGGCTAGATAGCGCAAGGGGAGTGCAGATACCACTCAGCTATTCTTCCAGCCATTCTGATGCTATCATTGCTCTTAATTTAATCAATTGCTCATCTTCTCAAAATATTTTGGATTCGGTTTTCTTGACTGATGCTCTATTTTCTCACATTGCATTTTAAGAAATTTAATTGTTCTTGTTCCTCATCCTCTCTGTGCTGGTGTTGATTTAAAACTTCTCATGAATTTTCCTTTGTCATGATTCTTATTCAATCCATTATGTACTTTTAATACACACAGTGATTACATTATGTCCTTTCTATCTCTCTTTCTAATACAACTCCCAACTGTCATGTACCACCATTTTCTCCCCAAAAAAACCCCAAGTCCATTGGGACCACACTGTGTACAAAGCATTTGTGCTGCCAAAGCAGTCTCCTGGACTATTAGGCCCACTTTGGACAGGTCACCACTCCAATGTAGGATACTCAAATGGCTCAATCATCCCAGCAAGCTGGTACTCATTTGGCCAACCTCAGAAGGATGACAGGCAGAGTCAACCCCACCTGATATGAATTCAACAGCAAAGCAGGATTTGAACTCAGGATCCTAAGATCCCAAGCACAACACCCTAACCATTAAGCCAACCACAGGCATACCCTTTTCTTTGTGTTATCAATGAACTTTGACATGATTGAAAGATGCCTCTTATGCCTTGCACATGCACACACACCGACCAATGCACACACCATCTCACTCTCTCTGCACACACAAACACTTGCTACCTTCCTTGTGCATTGACATGCTTTGCATACTTGGTGAAAAGTCTTAGTTTTTGCAAATCGTTGATGATTATCGGTCATTCGGTTATTGGTTGCAAGCACAAGTCCGTGGTGGAAATACCACAAAAGAAAAAGAGAAAAAGGGAAACCTTTTGCTGTTGTGCTGGTTGAAAGAGGTCAAAAATGGGAGTCATTGGCCTTATTGGACTTATATGCTTATAAACGCCCGGAGACACCAGCTTTCATGTCTTTATTTCAATTCTGCACATGCCATAACCTCGAGAATCTCTTAATCTTAGCCAAATTTCAAAATGTAAATTCTGGAATTGAACTGATCAGCAGTGTTCATTTGTGTTCATTTGATTAAAAAAAGTTTTCGTTTGTCCAATTCGGACAATGTTTGATGTTCCGGGCGATTCTAGGTGCTTGGTGTTTATACGATTGATCGACGATCGCTAATCGCTTGCTAAGCTTGCCGTTCTTTATCAACCGTATCGTTTGAGTGCTTGCTTGTGTGGTTAAGCCACTTTGCTGGCTTGGTTGTTTGTTTCCATGTCATGGCCATACACAGCAATAGTTTTCACACTGTCATTGAATATATCGAACGACTTGAACAAAGGTCAGAGTTCAAGTCCTATTTGCCTGCGTTTGGCCCTGCATTGTCGTGGGTGGGTCCTTCAGGCGGTAGCTCGCTGTCTGAAAATGTGCAATTTCATTTTGATGCTTCCCCTTTTTGTACGACATTCTTTCATTGTATGACTCATCACTTCGACATAGGTAGATGCATATGAAAACATGAAACGTTTCGTTTTTGAAAGTTTCTTCAACCGTTTTGTTGGAGTACTTGGTTAAGATACTGGGTGAGCGCTCTTCAAGCTTCTAGTGTGATGCCAGAGTTGGAAAGGAAAATTAAATTAGATGATTACAATAAGTAAAAAATGTTTCAGTTGTTACAAAGCAATGAATCATCACTTCACGGTGGGATAGTGAAAAGGTATGCATGCTCGCTTTAAGCTGTCTAGCCTGGGTTTGAATCCTGACCCAGCTATAAACTGTCACCCCTGATGATTCACAGGCAGGGTGATTCATGATTGTGTGTGCTGTCTCTCAGATGGATGTTAAACTGGGAATCACATCTGCCGGAATCCCCCACTCTTCTCTCGCCCTCTCCTTTCCCCCTCTCCTCCCTCCCTCTCTCACCTCAATCCCACCCCCTCTCTATCTCTCCCACCCCTATCTCTCTATCTCCCTTCCCTATCCCTCTCTCTCCCATTTGATGATGTTTGGTGAGGTGTCGCTCTACCCACCCCCTCCCCTCATCGCTCTTCTTCCTCCCTCGCTCTCTCTTTCCTCACCACCACCCCTTCCTCACCCCTCCTGGCTCCCACCTTGGTCACTCCATCCCTCCTCCCTCCCTCTTTCCTCCTCTCTCTCCCCCTCCCCCCTCCCTTTCATCAGTGGCCAAGTTTCATTAAAATCGTGTTTGGTTCAAGCAATAATGATTGAAGTGTTTACAGACTCACTCACTGACTTACCTAAGAACACTGCTTGATCGCATAAGCTCACTGGAATAAAGTCCAGGTGAGCTAAAAATACAAACACCCAACAATGGTTACCATCTACCATTGGTGCAGCCGTAAATAACTCAAATGACTGATCGTTTAGTTACATGAGATGTGTTGTCACAAATAATCTTAAGTTAATAATCAGCTATACGTGGGGGAAAGTAAGGGAGCAGGGAGAAGGGGAGGAGGGTTTTTAGGTGGTGGGGTGGTGCTGTTGGAGGGAAGAAAGATACACTGCAGTTGTGGTCTGATTTAAGTGTGAGGAAAACTTACGGACCAAAAGCATTATCTTATCACAGAATGCATTTTGTAATTATCACTTCCACTTGTGTCATGATCAGCTCGACAGGCACCATTCTCTATGCCCATGTGAAACTGCGCCCTTTCCATAGCAGTGCTGTCCATGCCTCTGTGATATGTATTCCATCTGGTCACAATCCAACAATCTTTTAGGAAAGTGTTGTGTCGCTCCTGTGTAGGCTCCGCAAGCTTGCGTTCATGCATTCCATCTTGGTGCATCGCCTTGAGACTTGAACACGAAGGTTTGCACTTTACTTATAATTTCGTGCACAGAGCAGGGGACAAGCGAGCAGCAATACTATCAGAGAGCTGTCAGGTTTGTGTGGCATGTGTCAAGACTCGAGAGTAACTGCAGTCATCACCCTGTGCTCACCACAACTCACTAGGCCTTCGCATCTGGTATAGGTAGGATGAAGTGCAGTGATTTAGGGAGTTTTCCCCACTTACAGGTTCTCGTGGTAAACATGTAAATGTGGATCAAGATGGAACTGCCAACGCACGAGTCTCGTGCAACTCTGGTACTGCCTGGCTATGTCTAGTCCATGTCTTTCTCTAATATATTTGAGTAAATTGTGGGAGTTGGGAATAAATTGGGGAAACTTGAAACGTAGTGAATTGTAAGTGCTGTTTAAAAGTTTCCTTGGTGGAATAACAATAAAGTAAAAGATTTATGGTTTACACCATGTATTAGCTCCTAAAATAGCGATTTATATTATTTATACTGTACTTTAAAAACTCAAAGCATCAGGGCATGCTGCCCGAAGCGTTGAGACCGACTTTTACTTTTTCTTCACTTCTTTTGCTTTGGGGTTTATAAAGTATAAAGAATACAAATAAAATAGCTCTTTAAGAAACTAATGCATGGTGTAAACTGTAAAGTGTAAATTTGTTGTGAATTGTATTCCACACAATAAAACAGGTTGGTGAATGATAGTTTCCTGAATTTATTCCCAATCACTAAAACTGATATGTATGTGTGTACTGTCGGACCCTGCTATTCACAGGGTATAAGATCCTAGAAAATGCCGCAAATGTCAAATCCGCGAATGTCGCGGATCCGCATTGTTTCAATAGAAAAAAGGGGGATAGATTCCCGGAGGTTCATGACCTGCGAAAAATACCGCAAATGGTGAAACCGCGAATGTCGATGCCACAAATGTTGTGCATTGTTTCAATGGGAAAAGGGGGATAGGTTCCTGGTGGTTCCTGATCCATAGGGGAAACTTTTAAAAGTATGAAATATTTTCGACCGCGAATGCACATGATTAGTTTCATAAAAAATGCTTACAAACAAAAGACAAGACAACACCATGTCATGTTTTCAATATTTATTGAAGGAATGTGATTACAATTATTTATTTAAAGTGATTAACCAACCATACCATAAAAGTAAAAAAACAACACCAGATACCGTTTCAAATTTTTATTTGCAAAAACACACAACTTTTCAAATGATGATGATGATGGTGATGAGTTCAAATCCTCTGAAGATGACACAGGTGAGGATGTTGATGAGTCATTTACAGAAGGATATGTAGGTGAGGATGCTGAAGCAGGTGATGGTCCTGATGAGTCACGCACATAAGGGGATGTGCTGTTGCTCCTGAGGTGGGGGACCAAGGCGGAAAAAAATCGTGATCAAGAGCTGCCTGGCAGATTGACTCAGGTTGTGATGTAGCTCCTTGTATGAGAGCATCATCATGTCATCCAACCCCTTTTGAACTTGAGGTAATGCTCCATGACCAGATCGGCATCTTGCCCTCCTCAGTCATTGACCGCATGTCCTGCAGCATCAGGTCAGGTCAGGTATGGGAGCATGTGCCAGAACAGCACGTCGCTGCGTCCACTTTCCGCCGGTACTCCAGGGGCCTCCGTCTGGCCATCCCCCAGGCAGATGCCAGGCCCATCCCCATCTCCTTGAGATGATGGTCAACCTGTTGCAACCATGAGGCACGTCGTCGACCCACTGGCCTCCTCCACTCATGAGACTCCCTCGCTGAGAGAATCTGGTGAGCAGGATCAGAGTCAGGAAAACGAGCCACATGTCCATACAGCCGCAACTGACGCTCACGGACTATGCAGGTAACAAATCTCATCCGAGTCTCACTCAGCAACCGCTCGTTGGACACAAAATCCGACCAGCGATAGCCAAGGATTCTCCGAAGAGACCTGGTTCCAAAGGAATTAAATCTCCGTCTCAGATCCTTGGTCAGAGTCCAAGTCTCGCACCCATAGAGCAAGACTGGAAGTACCAAGGACCTGAAGACTCGGACTTTCGTCCTCCCGCACAGGTACCGGCAGCGCCACACCCCATGATCCAGTGAATCCATGACTCCCCAGGCCCAACCCAGACGTCTATTGACCTCTGACTCGCAGCCAGCAGAGACATGAATATCACTGCCAAGGTAAGTGAATCTCTCCACGACCTCAACATCCTCACCACAAACAGACACAGACAGGACAGCAGCATCCAAGATGTCACCGAAAGCCTGGATCTTAGTTTTGACCCAAGAAACCCGTAATCCCAACGGCTCCGACTCCTCATTCAGCACCTCGAGGGCCCCCAAGAGGATGTCTAAAGTTTCCGCAAAGATGACTGCATCATCTGCAAAGTCAAGGTCCGAGATCTTGACATTCCCAAATGATGCACCGCAACTTGATCTCTCCGACATCCTCCCTAGAATCCAGTCCATACAAGTGCTGAAACGTGTGGGGGCAAGTACACATCCCTGACGAACTCCAGTAACAACTGGAAATAAGTCAGAGATGGTACCACCACACTTCACAGCACTCTCAGTACCAAAGTAGAGTTCAGACATCAGATCGATCAGTTTTGGTGGCACCCCACGAAGACAAAGAATCCTCCAGAGGACATCCCGATTCACTGAATTGAACGCTTTACAGAGATCAACATAGGCTGCAAGCAGCCCCTGCCGAAACTCTCGTCTGCGTTCGGTGAGGACACGAAGTGCAAGTATACGGTCAATCGTTGACCTCTTTGCTGTAAAGCCTGACTGCTCTGGACGCTGGTGCTCAAGCAGATGGTGGCGAACCCTATCGAGAATTATCCGAGCAAAGACCTTGCCCGGCACTGAGAGCAGCGTCACCCCTCGGTAGTTGTTGCAGTCTTGGCGATCACCCTTCCCTTTACAGAGAGGGACAACAAGGCCCCTCTTCCAGTCAGTTGGGATGATGCCTGTGTTCCAGGCAGAGCACAAAACTGCATGCAACGACACGAGTGCAGCATTTCCACCAGCCTTGAGAAGTTCGGCATGGATGCCACAGATCCCTGGAGCTCTGCCCCATTTCAACTGGTTCACCGCAGCCCATGTTTCCACAAGCGTAGGTGGACCACAGTTGATTCGAGGGTCAGCAACAGGGATTGTAACACCCTTGACGTCCAACTCGACAGTTGGGGGATCAGCCTGGTACAACCGCTCAAAGTAACCGGCCCAGCGGGCCTTCACTTCAGACTCCTCTGTCAAGAGCCTACCACTCTCTGCTCGAACTGTAGTGCTCCGAGGGATGGGCTTGGATGAACGTAATGCGCGAATTCCCCTGTAAGCGGGACGAGAATCACCTGTCCACAGGTGATGCTCTACCCCCTCACAGATTCCTCGCACATAGGCCTCCTTGTCCACCCTCAGTGCACGTACAGTTTTACGCCTCAGCTCCCTGAACAGCTCAGCTCTGCCATTCAGCCTGGCCCTGCGACTCTGGTCAATGCTATCCAGTGTCCCTTGAGAGACAAAATTCTTCTTTGCCCTGCGGTGAGCTCCAAGGCATCCACCGCAACATCAAGGACGGTGGTCTTGAAGGTGCTCCACAACTCTTCAGGACCCCCCAAAGCACCCAGACCCCCAAGTGTCCACTCAGCCTGTTCGCAAACTCCTCAGCTACTCTCTCATCCCTGAGCTTGGCAACATCCAGCCTAGGCTGGGATGGTACCATTCTCCAGGATTTAAGGTGCAGCTTTAGAGTTGCTACAACAAGCCTGTGGTCAGTATTGAGGAACTGAGCACTCCGGTAGACCCTGCAGTTCTGGATCATCCTCCAACGACCGTCAATGAGGACATGGTCAATCTCCTTTGCCACACCGCCAGCGTTGGAATACCAAGTCCACCGATGGGCTTGTGGGCGCTGAAACCATGAACCAGCCACCCTAAGTCCATGACTTCTTGCAAAGTCAAGGAACTTAGTGTTATTCTGGTTCATAGTTCCTGACCCATGGGGACCAACACACACCTCATAACCATCCCTATCAGTTCCAGTCGATGCATTGAAATCCCCCAAGACTAGAAGTGTATCTCGTCTGGGGCACTGATCAACCACAGACTTGAGTGTGGCGTAGAATGCATCCTTCACGGTGAGATCACTCGCCTCAGTCGGAGCATAAACAGAGACCAGGGAAATGACACCTAAGGAGTGACAAATCCTTAATCTCATAATACGCTCGTTGACTGGTGTTACCTCAATTATCATTGGGATCAGCTTATTGGACACAGCTACAGCAACTCCTTGGGTATGGTAACCATCAGAGCGACCAGACCAATAGTAGGTGTAACCACCCACCATTATCTCGCCGCAATCTGGTCTCCGAACCTCAGAGAGAGCTGCAATCCCGATGTCCAAACGCTTGAGCTCAGATGATAACAGAGACAGGTGATCATCCTCTCTTAGGGATAGGACATTCCAGGCACCCACCCGAAGGGACCGCCTCAGGTTAACCCAAGGAGACCGCCGTCTGGTGGACGACACCTCAGCACCACTCCGACACACTCTCCCGCAATCTGACCCAGGGATGTTACCCCGTGGTTTCCCTCCTATCAAAGATTGGGGGTCCTGAAGGCTTTGCCCCAATTCCGTCATCCGGTGAGCTGCCCTGCGAAGGGAAGCTGCACAGGAGGTACTCCCACGGAGTGGGTTTTCAGATTTTTTTGCGTTTTTGCGTTTTGCGGAATGAAGGGTTTTACGGTGGCCGGAGTGCAAATCCTGCCACCAACCTCCTAATAAGAAGTGACCCAACTGCAGGAGGACGTCCGCAGACACAGTTGGGCACTAGATATGGATGGCCGTTGGCTCACAAGGAGCTCCTCCGCCCTTTGACAGGTTTTGTTTTTAATCCTGCTGGGTGTCCATATCCAAACACCCTCCTCACCAGAAAACCTGGTGGGGGAGACGGTTTAGTCGCCGACAACCCGACCATGGAACAGGTTAGTACAGGTTTACATGGTACCTGTAGCAGGTCACAGATCGAACCTGACCTGACTGACCTGCAGCATCTCACCCAGGAACTTGACCATGAGGTTGGACCTCGATACCTCTTCCACATCACTGCCCGCTTCCTTCTCCTTGGATATCTTGGTAATAGCATCCAACTCCCCATGGTGAGCTCCTTGGCAACAAGGCAATAAAATCATCCAACTCCTCAGGCTCCATGTAGTCAAAGCCTTCTGCTTCCACTTGCTGTGCCAACGCGATAATTTCATGCTTCTCCTCCATGTTTGTGGGAAAGCCTGTAAAGTACTTCACTGCCTGTAGCCAGAGGTTGTGCCAGCAGTCATTGATGGTGGAGGTTTTCACCTCATCCAGCGACTCTTTGATTGTGCCGATGCAGTGGGCTATGTTGAACTCCTTCCAACACTGCCCGATGGTGAGCTCTGGGTCCATCACATCCAAAAAATATGGTGAAAGGTATGGTGGGTGTAATAGGTTTTGAAAGTCGAGATTACCTCTTAGTCGAATGGCTGGATAAGGGAGGTGGTGTTGGGCAGCAAGAAGATCACCTCGGTGTTCGGGTGAGCCACCTTCAGATCACAGGGGTGGTCAGGTGCATTTTCGATGAACAGGAGAACTTTGAATGCAAGGTTTTGTTCCGCCAGGTACCTCTCCACCTGAGGGACGAAACAGTGATGGAAGTTGTCCATGAAAATTGCTGCCATCACCCATGCCTTCCCTCAAAAACAACAGCACTGACATCACAATTCCCCACACATTCAAAGCAGACATTAGTGCTGCCAGTACCGTCACCATTGAGGCAGTGCCCACGTGATCAACATGATGATTGAAAGCACGAATGCTACTACTGTTGGAAGTGCGAACACTATGACTGTCGGAAGCGCAAATTCTACGACTGTTGAAATCGCAAATGCCACTACTGGCGGAAGTGTGAACACTACTACTGGCAGAAACATTAACACTGTGCCCTCAGGCATGGCTCTGGTACATTAATGCAGAAAAGCCATTCTGCAGCATCAATGGAGACACGACATGAGTGAGTAAGAGGGGGACTGAAGAACCATTGCCACACCTCGCTGCAGGCTGAATAAAAGGTAAGTGAGCGAATGAACAGTCATCAGTCTGGGGTCTGCAGTCGTCCTTCAGTCTGAAGTCATCAGTCAGGCATCTGTCAGTGTGTGGTCTGTGGACTGCGGTTGGGCTGTCAAGCGAACCACGAGCTGTTGGCTGAAATACGATATGTCAGACGAACTGAGCTGTTAAGGTTAGTCAGGTGAACCACATGTATTCAAACATGTATAATTTTCCAAAGACAGATATTTCTTTAATTTATGTGAAATATATTGCCCACCTTTTGTGGAGAGGAACTTTTGGAGGAATATGCATCATTATTTATAATGTTCAGTTTTTCTTTACCCCTTCCATCTATCGATCCAGCTTTGGATCCCCCAAAGTATGGTGAATATACTGATTCTGGCTCACTTTTCCCCATGTAAGTGAATGGGGGATTTTCAGCAATTCATATTTTTTTCCCTAAACATAAACCCTCTTTTTATCCCAAGGTATATTTATTTGTCTCCCCTTTTAACCTAGGGGCACTCTTTTCAAATAACCAATGCATATTGTTTAGCTCACTCATTGAACCTATAAAGATTTGTTCATTCTCAAATTCCTTCAATAGTTTAATTTTCTTTGCACAATAATCCCATCTAAAATATTTTAAAATAAAACATTTGAATCTTTATATTTTTTAAGATACCCCTTTTGTGTCATTATGAAATGAAAAACTTCTCTTAACGCTCTCGTCTGACTACCTCCTGAGCCACATATCATTTTGAGATTATAGTAAATTGTTTTTCCATTGTTCAATTGATAACCATCAAAGTTTTCAGTCCATTCAAGGATATTAATTTTTTTTTCTTTACATCCTCTCACTAGTTTTCAAATTGATTCGCTTATTTGTTTTATCTACCTTTGTTTTAGTTATTTTTTCAATAAGACTTATTTGATATTTTTCACATTCATTATGTTTTCCATTTATAAACCAAGACTGAGATTTTCTCCACTCTTTAGTTTGTTTAATACTTTGTTTGACCATTTATATATTGTGAAAAAACGCGGCGGAAGCCCTTAAAAAACCCTAACCCTTCTTCCCATCGTTAAAACACAATCTATTCCATACACTCTATCACACAATATCCATATGGAACACAATCTATTCCATTATCTAAAATAAATCTCTTATCATCAAAGGCTCCTAATGCCTTTTTATTTACTTCTTCACTATATATATTATGTTTATAACTTCTTATTTTATTCATTTTCCTATATTCTTCTTTCTTATTCATCAAACAATTATAATAATTTCTCAAAGTTATTGATTTCTTTATTACATATTTCTTTATTCCCTTTAACCTCATTAATCTGATCACCATACTTATAAGCATATGCCTTTGCTCTCAATCCAATAAACTCACTCATTACTTTTCCACCCAGCTCATCCTTAAACTTACCAATAACCTTTTCATTCTTTTTCAAAAATAACTCACTCTTCTTACTAAAATTACTTGTATCATATACTCCAATATTTTTCTTCATATCTTTATAAACATCATCAGTTTTTATATCTAGGATAAAACTATCAGTGTCCATATACAACAATGAAACATTTTCACCATACTCTTTCTTTAAGCCATTATACAAATAATCATACATCAATATCTTTGATAAATCAAGAACTGCTGTTCCAGTATATATTGGTTTATCCATTACAATAGATTCCTTTTCCAGATGAATAGCAGAAAAGTTCTCTGAAAAAACCTCTTCTCTCTTAAAACTTGGTTTATTTATCAATCTCGAAGATTCTTTCCAAGATGTTGCAAATCTTATGTTTTGTCTGTTTCTAACATTCTCCATTGTCTTTCCAAAGACAGCATTATTCATCAATTAATAGAATTCCCCTTCAAATTTTACTTTTGTATTTGTTCTCATATCTGCATTGAATTTAATATACTTTTTCATCCAAGGACTTTGTTTAAATTTTAAAACTCTATGAATTTTATCTTCTCTCAATCCTTCTCTCAAAAACTGTTTCAAGCTTCTCTGATACAAAACATATCCCTCTTTATCATAGAATGTTGTTAATAACTATTCTGTTGATTTGCCTTTAATATTAAAACTTTTATGAGAATCACTAAACCATTCTTTCTTTGGGGTTTCTCTCTCACATGCAAAAGGAAGGTATTTATGCTTATTATGAAGATCACTCGGGTACCTCAAATCAACTTCAAAATAATAACCTTCTTCTTCCTCATTCAATTCCTCTTGAGAAGAAATAACAATATTCATCAAAGCCTTTTCATAATCCTTTTCTTCCACCCACTCTTATTCACCATAAGGCAGAGATTGAGACATTGCCCATCCATACAAATTATTAGCATCAAAATACATCAAATAATTACTATCTTTTTCACTATCACAATTTGCAAGATATTTATTATTTGCTTTAGCATATCTTTTTGAACATACTTGTGATATTCCACCTCTCTTTGACTTCTCAATCATCAAAAGCATATCTACATCACTGATTAAATCTATATCTTGTTTTGTCATTTTCAACATTGCACTCCAAGCTAAACCAGGAGCTGTGAAATAGTGGGCAGGATCTAATCCATAACAATTTTTATTATGACAGAGTGATCTAAAAGCTTCAAACACATCAGCAAACAATAAAACATCTGCTTTTCGAGACAAATCATGATATTCTCCAAGGTTCTTTATCTTAAATATTTTCCAAATTTCTTGTGCGTGTTTATATTCCTTATCACTTATCTCTTCTTCATAAAGGTTATTATAGAAACTTTCTTTTGAAGGAAGTTGTGTTTCTTTAAATCTCATAAATGAATCCATATAATCATAAGGATAAATTCCCTTACTTGTAAGAATTTTCTCTTTACTTTGAATTTCATTCCTTGTTTCAATTTCCTCTCCAGTTAGAATTCCCTCTTTAATCAGAATTTCATCTTTAATCAGAATTTCCTCTTGAGTTAGAATTTCATTCATTGTTTGAATTTTCTTTATAATTAGAATTTCATCGTCAGTTCAAATTTCTTCATTAATTTCCTCATTAATTAGAATTTCTCTCTTTACTTTGAATTCTCTCTTTAATCTGAATTTCCTCTTTAGTTAGAATTTCCTCTTTTGGAAAGAATAAATTATGATTTGGAAAAGAGCCCGTGGAGCTTAGATTTGATGCAAGGTAGGCTAGTGGTGTTCCCATAAACTTGTAAGAATCTAGAAACCCAATACGAGTTAAAGGTTTTGTGAATATCATATTTGTAAATGAAATATACTTTTCTATATTTATATATATATATTTATATATTTATATATATATATATATATATATATATATATATATTTATATATATAAATATATAACATAACATATGTTATGTTATGTTGTGTTTGTTATGGCAGAAATATTCCCTGGTGTGGTGAATGGAAGGTCGTGACGTGTGATCACATGATGCCCGGCTGGAGCACAGAAGAGATAAAGCTGAGGTTCGGCTCGGCCGCGGGGTTTTGTCCCTGGGGCATTGCCATTGTATGTCGCCGGCTCACTTGGTGCTCATTGAATGGTGAGAACACTGATTGATATAAAATACTGATTTATTTTGCGGTGATTAGTTGCGCGTGTGTACCTTACTGCTTGTACTCCATACTGCGTTTGTATTTCCTGGTGTGCCCGTAGAAGCGGCTCCAATCAAATGGAATAAAGCCTAAACTCTGAAGGTTCTTCTCTCGCTTTCATTACAATTTATTCCATTTGGTTTTCTCGGCTCTCTCAACCCACGATGGACAAGATCTACAAACCAGAGAGGTTCGACGCAGACCCAAACGCGACTGAAGCAGAAATGAAATGGTCGCATTGGTTCTGTTCCTTCTCACACTATCTGACCATCATCGAAGAGGGAGCTGACAAATTTGCCGCTCTCGTGAATCATGTCTCGCCCAGTGTATTCAGGCTCTTCTCGGAGTGCGACACTTACGAAGCAGCGATCGACGTGCTGCAGGCGCTCTACGTGAAGCGCAAGAATGAGGTATACATACGACATCTTCTCAACACACGCAAGCAAGCAGCCGGGGAGACAATCGATCAGTTCCTGCAAGCTCTGAATCAGCTGGGAAAAGACGGCAGCTTCCGGGCCGTAAGCGCCGAGGAACACCGAAAGGAAGCGACACGGGAGGCATTCATCCAAGGACTCAGATCAGCCCACATACGGCAACGCTTACTAGAGAAAGCGCAACCCACTCTTGACAAGGTAGTCGATCAGGCTCGAGCGATGGATACGGCACAGCAGCAATCTGAGTCATTTGGGACACCGATGCTGCTAATGAACGCTGCTACGATGGGAACCCAAGGAACCCCACTGGCACAGACACAGCCAGACATAGGGGATGGAGAAACACCCGAGGAGCCGGATACCCAGGCCACGTCAAACTCCTCAGGAACTGCTCCGGTTGGTAAATGCTTCTTTTGTGGGTACAAAAGGCACCCCCGTCAAAAATGCCCTGCCAGAGATGCCACATGCATGAATTGCGACAAGAAAGGGCATTATGCCAGGGTATGTAAATCTACTCTAAGGAGAAATAAACCCACTTCTGCGGCTCTCTACTAGCAAAATAAATTAACTGCAGCCTCCCCGGGGAATCTATCCAAGGCTATCATCAACGTACGAATTAACGGGCATATGGCTGAGGCACTGATTGATACCGGTAGCTCTGAAAGTTTCGTCAACAGCTCGCTAGTGAAGGGCAGGAAATGGATAATCCACCCGACAGACAATACGGTATGCATGGCCGCCACCTCACTACAATCCCGCGTACGAGGGTACTGCAAAGTCGAATTGGACGTAAAAGGGTACACGCATCGGGATGTAAGGGTACTGGTGCTTCGTGATTTGTGCGCAGACGTAATTCTGGGTCATAATGTCCTCAAGCAGCACACGAGCGTCGAAATACCCTTTGGAGGAAGCAAACGTCGTCTAATTTTAAATGCTTTGACCACCGCGGAGGTGACGTCCCCCCAGCTGTTCGCTAACCTGTCGCCGGTCTGCAAACCGATAGCGATCAAATCGCGGCGATATACCACTGCTGACATGAATTTCATCACTTCAGAAACCAAGCGATTACTGGAAGAAGGAATTATAGAACCGAGCGATTCGCCATGGCGCGCACAGGTGTTAGTAACCAGCAGTCAGAACCATAAGAAACGAATGGTTGTCGATTATTCCCAAACGGTCAATCGCTTCACCCAACTCGACGCCTACCCCCTGCCGCGCATAGACGAGATGGTCAAACGCGTGGCCAATTATAAGGTATTCAGCACCATCGACTTGCGAAGCGCCTATCACCAAATTCCCATCCGAGAGGAAGACAAACCTTACACCGCATTCCAGGCAGGGAGGCGCCTCTTCCAGTTCAGGAGGATACCATTCAGTGTCACGAATGGAGTAGTTTCCTTCCAACGAGTTATGGATGACATCATCTCAGATGAAAACCTCAAAGACACTTTTGTTTACGTGGACAATGTCACAGTGTGCGGTAGGGATCAGGGGGAACATGATATGAATCTGGACAGATTCTTGAGCATTGCTAGAAAATATAATCTGACTCTCAACTATGAGAAATGCGTATTCTCGGCAAGGTCAATTGACCTTCTCGGCTACACAATAGCCGACGGCACAATTAAGCCTGATCCTGAACGATTGCGCCCGCTCCGTGAGCTACCACCACCTCAGGACCTGCAGACGATGCGCCGGGTGATCGGCATGTTTGCTTACTATGCGAGATGGATTTCGCAATACTCCGAGAAAATACATCCCCTAGTGCATTGCAAAAACTTTCCACCAGATGCCGCTGTTGTGACAGCTTTCCACAACCTCAAAGACGATATCAGAAATTCCGTGGTTTTATCGATCGATAGCTCGGTGCCCTTTGTGGTGGAGACCGACGCTTCAGATCACGCCATAGCTGCTACGCTTAATCAGTCTGGGAGACCCGTCGCGTTCTTCTCGAGAACTCTCTCTGGAAGCGAGCAGAGACACTCAGCGATAGAGAAGGAAGCGTATGCCATCGTCGAAGCACTGTGGAAATGGAGACATTATTTGCTGGGAAACCACTTCACGCTCGTTACGGACCAACGATCCGTGGCATTCATGTTTGATGGGAAAAATAACGGGAAAATTAAGAATGAAAAAATTATGAGATGGCGGATAGACCTAGCTTGCTATAGTTACGACATTGTTTACCGGCCCGGGAGGGAAAACCCTGCTGCAGACACCTTCTCCCGGGTCTACTGCTCGGCGGTAATCAGTCGGGCTTTGCAAGACCTCCATGTGTCTCTTTGCCACCCGGGGGTAACCAGAATGGCTCATTTCGTACGCAGATAGAACCTGCCCTATTCTATTGAAGATATTAAACAAATGAATGCTTCATGCCCTGTTTGTGCTGAACTAAAACCCAGATTCTATGGTGCGGCTCCTGGCAGACTGATCAAGGCCACTTCTCCCTTCAAGAGACTAAACATTGACTTCAAAGGGCCCCTGCCGACCGAGACAGACAACAGATACATATTCACTGTTGTTGATGAATATTCAAGGTTCCCTTTCGCATTTCCGTGCTCGGATATGACCTTGGGCACTGTCGTGAAATGTCTGTCTGACCTCTTCGCTATGTTTGGGAAACCTTCGTACATACATTCAGACAGAGGGCCGTGTTTCATGTCGGCCGGGCTAAAACAATTCCTATTAGAGCACGGCATAGCAACTAGTCGAACGACGGGTTACAACCCACAGGGTAATGGTCAGGTGGAACGTTATAATGGAGTTATTTGGAAAGCCGTAATTCTGGCGTTGAAATCAAGAGGACTGGGCCCCGAGCGGTGGGAGGTTACCCTTCTCGACGCTCTGAATTCCATACGCTCTCTGCTCTGCACGTCCACCAATGCGACTCCTCACGACCGAATGTTTACTCACCAACGACGTTATGTTGACGGCCAATCGGTGCCCGACTGGCTAACCCATCCCGGAACAGTGTTCATGAAACGCCCGGTACGACAAAGCAAGTATGAACCCATGGTGGAAGGGGTCGAGCTCATCGATACTAATCCAGAATACGCTCATGTCAGGCTCCCGGATGGCAGGGAGACCACTGTGTCGGTTCGTCATTTGGCTCCCTCAGGTACTCCCCCCGCCGGTACACCACCATCTGGCACACCTCCCTCTGACATCCCCTCCCCAGGTGTTTCTCCCCCAGGGACTCCACCCGAGAAGGGTGACGGCAGAGCTACCGTGTTCCACCCGGGGGTGATCGGGGAGTCATCTCCGGCACGAGTCGAGGCTCACCAAAAGGATCGGAAGCCTCTCTCAAGTGAAACCGCCATCTACTCCCGGAGAGGCCGGCGAATAATACCCCCTCGCCGACTCAATCTGTAAAGGGGATTATCGGCATCCTTGATGCTCATGCTCCTATATGCTCGTTACATAATATATCGATGCTCATTACCATGCTCCTACAACTCAAAATAATCCTCACTGCTTGGCATGTATGCTTCTGTAGTTTAGATAGTTCGCATTGCTTGAAATGTATACTCCTGTAGCGCTGAAGTAATCATGGTGCGTTAGCTGGGCCTCTAGTTACATTTTAAAGACGTGGAGAATGTGGTGAATGGAAGGTCGTGACGTGTGATCACATGATGCCCGGCTGGAGCACAGAAGAGATAAAGCTGAGGTTCGGCTCGGCCGCGGGGTTTTGTCCCTGGGGCATTGCCATTGTATGTCGCCGGCTCACTTGGTGCTCATTGAATGGTGAGAACACTGATTGATATATAATACTGATTTATTTTGCGGTGATTAGTTGCGCGTGTGTACCTTACTGCTTGTACTCCATACTGCGTTTGTATTTCCTGGTGTGCCTGTAGAAGCGGCTCCAATCAAATGGAATAAAGCCTAAACTCTGAAGGTTCTTCTCTCGCTTTCATTACATCTGGTGTTTTTGAAAGTTCATTTATAAATAGATGTGTATCATAGTTGGCGCTGTTGTGAAGAAAGACGGGAATAAAAGAAGGAAATTTATATTTAAGATTACAACAGGAATGAGCGGGACCTCTATATTTACCAGTAAGATGACAATGATCCCTAACTTTAGACTCCTCAATTTCCTCCTCACAAATATGACAGATATTGTTCTTTCTAAATTCTAATTTTTCTTCTTCGGTTCATTTCATCGGTTTTTCATTAATTGTTTCTTACATTAATTTATTTAGTCTTATACAATCCTTTTCTCATCGTTTTACAAACTCTTGTGAAGCTTTGTTCCACTATAATGTTCAAGTTTATTATACTTTTCTCCAACAGATGATTTGATATAATAACAGAAACCACAAGGAATATGTTTTTGATATTTATTTGTATATGATTCTTTTGGATAAGGAGAAGCAGTATTTATCTTTTTTAGGATACATTCAAAATCAGCGTATATCACAAATGGGTGCATGATAGATTTATTATAATCTTCAAAAGAAATCTTTTCACCAGGTTTAGCAATTGTAATTACAGCTGATTTATGATTACTACAATATTTTGAATGTTGTTCTAATCGTTCTTTTGTATGAAATGAATTAAGACATCGCTTTCAAGGATATATTTTGTTTGCTGTTCTGAATACCTGAGAAGAGATTAATCTTGATAAATTATTAATGTATGTCTTCTTCTTCTCTTCTTCTTCTTTTGGCTCGCTCCCGTTAGGGGTCGCCACAGCGGATGAACCATCTCCATTTCGCTCTACAATTTCCACTGGTACCCTGCTGACCACCGGTACCGGTGGCGGTCGTTGGTAACCCGGGCCTCGACCGATCCGTTATGGAAATTCGTTTTGTTGTCCGCATAATGATTTGGCAAAGGTTTTTACGCCGGATGCCCTTCCTGACGCAACCCTGGTCGCCTCTTACGACACACAGAAACACAGTTTCTCCTCTCCTTCTGGTAATATATTCAAAACTAGAAAAAGCAATGAAACAAGAAAAAGTATCAAAAAATAAAAACCTTATGGATGAAGCTTTAGAAAGAAAAGATAAGACCATCTGTCATATGCAAGGAGAAATTTGTATTTTTTTCAACAACCCTAAAGATGTGTAGTAGCTGTCCTGATGATCCTGATGAAAATCCTGATGAAATAAAGGATGTTAATATATCAGGTGAAATGACATTTCGTTCAATAGTAGTTAACGATCATTTTAAAATCACCTTTAATATAAAAAATGTTGTAGTTGAATCTGGTAATGAAAAAAAGTATATAGATATCAAAGGTAATGTTGTTTCTACTAATTAAATATGAGTCAATATTGAACTGAAGATTTTGAAGATTATGAGAGTGATTATGTTAGTTTTATCGATGATTCTGAAGATGAACTTTGGTTTAAGTAAAGTTTTACTTTATAAATATGCGAGACTTCCCTGATTCTCCATATGACAAATTTGAGAATTGTCTTGCGTGTGAAAGGCGGGGATTAAACACAGAGTCAAAAGCCGATAAACAATGTATATTCTGTGATTATCTTCTAATTAATGATAATAAAAAATATAAAAAGGAAAATAATTCTTTTAGATTTACACCAAAAATGAATTACTTTACAAGATTGATTAGAGAACTGAATGTAAAGTATGAGGGTGATAACACACCTTTCCTTACAAGGGAAGAAACTGAACGTATTAGAGAAATGTTCAAACGATTGTTGTTATATATTATTCATGGATGTGATTTTCAGGGAAATATCAACACAAGATAATGCATAAAAAAAATAATGGATTAACTTGAAATTAAACCTGAACTTAGGGTAAAATATAGAGTTTCTAAAAAAGCCAATAATAAATTAAATAACCTGTTTTCCAAATATATAAATGAATGATTTTTTACCCATTTGGGAAAATAAGATAAAATTTAACAATCATAAAAATCTCCCAAATTCATTAAGATGTCTCATAGTTGGTTCAAGCGGATGCATAAAAACCTGTTTACTTTTGAAGATGCTCCTGACTCCAAACTTTTTAGATTATGATAATTTAATAATTTTCACAAAGTCGAGTTTTCAACCAGAGTATCAACTTCTCTCACAAGGTTTTAATGCTGGTCTTCAAAAAGAAGATATAATCGGTTTATGTAAACTTCAAAAAAACCCAAATGATTATAACATTGAAGATATAATACAACTATTTTGTGATACACAGATATGTAAAAAGAAATCAAAACCGAAAGCTTGTATTCTTAGTGATAATATGGATGATATACCGTCTCCCCAAGATTTGGATAAATCAAAAAAGAACTTAGTTATCTTTGATGATTGTGTCTTCATGAGAGAAACCAAACGATAATGGACAGCTACTACACAAGAGGGAGACATTCTTCTTGTACTTGTATTTATCTTAGTCAATCATACTTTCAACTTGCTCGTCGTTCCATCAGAAACAATGCTAATACTTTTATTTTATTCAAGTTAAATTCAATAGATGTAAACAATTTTTGGAGAGATAATTGTTCTACATTATGTAGTAAAAAGGAATTTGGGGATTACATGAAGCACACAACTGAAAAATAAACATATATTGTTGTGAAACAAGATGAGATATTAAATGATATTTTCCAATAAATAAATGGATGCGAAAGAAAGAGCAAGAAGATTTAAGGAACATCAAGAGTTGGTTTCAAAAGTTGTAAAACAACAGGAAGACATAAAGAAGAAACGCAGACAGAATCTCATGGGTGAAGAAGCATTTGAAAGAAACCAAGAGAAAATTTTTAAACCACTTTTAAAAACTTCCCAAGAAAAAATTATTGATGTTTCTACAGTTCCCACAATAGAATATACTCCTAAAAAAAACTTCAAATGTTAAAAGATTTCAGTCAAATAACGGAGAAAGCATTAGAGCAAATAGGAGAATTAGAATTTGATGATGAAGGATTATTTCAACAACTGGAAGAGATCAATCAACCCCCTGATTATATTGTGAATGCTCTTCAAAACAATGAATATTCAGCAGATTCAAAAACCAAAGCAGGACTCATTCCAACAGAACAACCAGCAATATTTTATCTTGTTCAAGAAAAGTTATTGATATTTAATGATGAATTCAGGTTATTGAGTTCTTCTCAACCCCCTGTTGAACTAACTCCGAGATTAATGCTTCTTCTCACAAAAGATGGAAGACAAGGTTCAACTGTGAGGGATGAATCAAAGTATTTTGATCAACCATTGGACATGGAAACTAATGATGATGGACTATATATTGATCTGCTGGACTCTCTTAATTGTGGGGTTAGTCTTTCTGGTAAAAGTAGGAAGAATGAGAAGGAGAAACACATTATTCAGGCTTTAAGTATCCTTGGTTCAGGTGTTAGTTTTATTCCAAATGACCCATCACAATTGGTTAATCGACTGTTATTGTTGTAAGGTAGTAAGAAGGCTGGAAATAACATTTGTTTTAATGAAGCATCAGCCATTTTCGACCAGTTGATGAACATGCAAATAATGAATAAATGTCAATACAAAGACATTTTATCTCGTATTAAATAAGATGAGAAGCACAATGCTTAGTTTTAATTTCACAAGTGACCACACATCTTCATTACCATACCTACTACAACTTGACGCAACAAATGAATATGAGGTGTCTTTATTGTCCATGGAAACTTATAATTCCTTACTTAATATAACCGAGAAAAAGGACAAGTTCAGTGATAATCCAGGAAGTGGATACAAAACGATAACAGTTTCACCCGGAGCATATGAGATTTCTCAAATATCTTCCGAAATCGTTCGTCTTATGAAAGAACAGGTTGATGAACCAAAAATTATTGTTATAGATATTCAAAAACATACTTCAAAATCAACGATTAAACTTAAAAATAACTACAAGGTTGATTTCACAATTGATAATTCATTTAGAGAGTTATTGGGTTTCTCCTCAAAAAAAATTGAAACTAATGGGACGTTTACAGTGATAATGTCATTCAAATATCCTCAAGAATAAATTCGGTATTAATTCACTGTGATTTGATTGATGGTGCTTATAATGATGGAATAAGAACAAATACAATATTTTCATTCAGTGCATACTCAACCCCAATTGGTTATAAATTCAATATGGAACCCAAAAATCTGGTTTATCTTCCTGTGTCAGGAGAAAACAAAAAACAGAGTAAAGAGAAAAAGAGCAGTAAGAATTGATGTTTTGCTCACAAGAGAACAGGTGAAAATCTTGAACGATACTGGCTCACTTAAAATTAAAATGTCAAAACCAATGTTGAAGAAATATTCAATAAGAGACGAGTGGATGAATTCTCCCATTTCTAATTCCTTTATTTGCTGGTTTAAGTGCGGCTGAAGCATTGACAGGTGGTATTTCAAGAGCGGTGAAAGCTTCCAACGAAAGGAAGGCTCAACTCCGGGCTCAAAAAGAATTGGAAAGACATAACAAAGCGTTGGAGAAACAAATTAGTGGAAGTGGTGTAATTGTAGATTTTGCTGAAAAACTTGAAAGTCTGCCTGTAAAAGTGAGATTGTTAGTTGGAGATATGCTTTCTTCAATCGCACAAGCAGGTGTAAAATTAACTAAAAGGGGTAATGGATTATATCTTTCTAAAAAAGAAATGAGCATTGATGAGTGGTTTAAAAAATTTGGAAAGAATACAACATCAAATTTAGAACTTGTCAAATATTGTAAGAAAGTAAAAATTCATAATGTGGTTATTTGTATGCGAGATGAATTAACAAACGTGTCTAAACATACAAAGAATATTATTATGAACTTAGAAGATAATAATGGGAACGGTTCTCATTGGGTTTGTATTTTTAATAGTCAAGACAAATATTATTTTGATAGTTTTGGTCTTCCACCACCTGTTGAAGTCATAAAACTCTTACAGAATGGTGTTTATCAAACATTTCAAGTCCAAGAATTAAATTCCAAGTGTTGTGGTCAATTATGTCTGTGTTATTTCAACTCAACAAAAATAAAAAAAATTTATGACATTATTTTTAATCTAATATAAATGACTTATGTTGGTAAAGATGGTTCTATCTTTGGTGTATCTCAAGAACTTGATATTGATTTATCAAATTATTACACAAAGGCACATGCTGAACGACAGAAATATAGTATAACAAAAAATCTTAATATGAAAAATGCTTATAATTTAATAAATTACCCAAGCCCGACTGACACGAATGACTTGGTTTAATGACGAACGAAGATTAAGTGATTTATCACAATATATATCCTTAAATAAAACAGCCGTGTATTCCAAAGATACAGAAGTGTTGATTTTATCTCCAGGTCATACAGAATTCACAGTTCCAATTCATATAAATTTTTATAAAGAAGGGCGTATCGTTTGAATGAGAATAGAACAATGGCGGTATGATATGAATGATTTAGGGTATAATTGGTCATTTAAAATTGACCTAGAATACCTGGAACAATTAAATCAGTGTCGGAAGGAAGAATATTATCCACTTGGTGCTGAGAATGAGTTTTTTGGAAGCGCAATTCGTAAACAATAAATAAAAGAATTTAATAAGGGTAAATTTAATAATGGTTTTGCCCTCGTTTATATCATGAAAACACATAGAACAGGATTATATATAATAAGTAAGTAAATACAAAATGATTTAACTCTGGGAAGATGGGGAGGTTTTTCGTGTCATAATATTAATCTGTCCTTTATTTCTAATACCTAAATGACCACAAGAAGGCTTCAAGAAAATTATCGTTTCTGTGTCCAAGCATACCTTCAAGAAAAGGGTATTCGGTATTTTAATAAATATATTCTACAACATAAGAATGAGGTATTTTTCAATAAAAGATTGGTTTTATACTGATGTTAATGAACCAACAACTTTGGATTTAACTAAAATGTTAAATAATGAAAAAATTATAAAGTTAAGAAAACGCAAGGCTCATTTCGAAATTCAGAAGAAATTTTATTGGTTCCCTGTTGTAAAAAAAAATATTTTGGATACAGGAACAACAAGAAATCCTGATGAATATATGTGTGATATTCTATGGGGTGTAAATGATTCAAGGATAGTAAGGGACGAGGAAGGAGTTGAAGAAACTGAGACAAAGGAGGAAAAGGAGAAGAGAGAGGAGAAAAGAGAGAAGAGAGAGAAGGAGGAGAAGGAGAGGGAGGAAAGAGAAAGAAAAATTAAATATAAAAATATGGAAACCAGTGAGATTAAAAAAAGATTGGAGGTATAGCAGAAAATAAATAAATCTCAATGGACCGAGGAGGAAAACAAAGAATTGACAAGTCTCTTAGAAATATTTTCGACAAGACTATTAACATCGTTTTCAGGGAGAAGATATAAATGAGAAAGTGGAGATAAATATTATATTATTGATGATGTTGGTGTGATTGACTTTATTTAAAGTTTTAAAAAAAAAATTCTGAAATAAATGAAGGAGAGAGTGAAGACATTTCTGAGGATTCTTTATGTTTTAAAAATTAAGATTCAAATGTGCATGTTGGAAACTAAAAAGGTTTTCACATTCTGTAGGAATTTTTCTCATAAATAAATGAGTTATTGTCTCAAATGTAAAAAGAAAAATAATACTAAAAATATCATATTTTCAAAGTAAAAATAATAGGGTTATAGAAAAAGGTACATGTTCGGTGTGTGGCTCAAAAAAGAGTCAATTTATCTCCAAATACAAACATGGAGTAGATATACAAAAGTTTTTATCAGGAAGTAAATTTACAACCACTGGAATACCAGGGGAATTACAACTACCAGGGTATTCTTTCTGTGGTCAAGGAACAAACTTGGATAAAAGATTAGATGAGGCAGACAATCCTAAGCCATGGAGTAAACCCATCAATAGGGTTGATGAAGTGTGCATGAGACACGATATTGATTATGGGAATACCACAACTTTGGAAGAAAAGCATGCAGCCGAAAGAGAAATGTATAATTTGTGTCTGATACAAAATCCAACCTTGAGAGAAAAAGTTGATCGGTTCATCATGAAGAAGATGATCAGTACTAAATTGAAACTTGGGCTTGGAAATTCAAAAAACTTATAGGCTCTAATGATGTCATTAAGAATGAAGAACAACTTTCTGATTAATTACATAAACCAATATTCACAAAGTTTCATTGAAGGAAGGTTTATTCCAAGGAAGTTGATTATCTCTGGTCCGCTGATTTGATTGAACTCAATAATGATAAGGGGTACAAGTATGCTTTAACCGTTATTGATTTGAGGAGTAGATACGCATGGGTTGCCCCTTTAAAAAAACTAAACAAGTAATACTCTTATGTTAGCCTTTCAACAGATATTTAATAAAAGTAAGAGAAAACCTAAAAAATTGTGGATTGATGAGGGTAGAGAGTTCTATAACAAGACATTTATGAATTTTCTAAAAAATAACAGCATTACATTATACAGTACCTTTAATGAAGGAAAAGCAGTTGATATTGATCGCTTCAATCGCACTTTAAAAGAGAGACTATATAAAAAATTCACCCAACTCGGTTCTCAACAATGGTCATCTTTTATTCAGGATATTGAAGATAAGTATAATGACAGGATTCACACCTCAACGAATACCAAACCATCAGAAACATTTACAAAATTAAGATATGAAAAAGAGATTAATGTCAAAAAGCCTAAGTTCAAAATTGGTGATATAGTAAGAATATATAGGTGGAAATCTCATTTTGAAAAAGGTTATACAAAGTGGTGGACAAATGAGCTTTTTAAAATTGTTGATGTGATAGATACAGTTCCTTGGACTTATAAGGTACATTATTTAAAGGGGAAGAGATTTTAGGTTTATTTTATTCACAGGAATTACAAAAGACAAAGATAAATTGAATTTTTTGACTCCGCCCCTTTTTAAACTCCGCCCACACAAGCCCCGCCCACACAAGCCCCTCCCATCCACACATAAACCCCACCCCACACAAGCTCCACCCATCCACACAATCTCCACACACATAAACCACATTAATCATATTCACATAGTCAGTGATTAGTTAATTAGTTTCCCACACACAACATGTTAATTTAATTTTTAAAAATCTCCACCCATCCACACAAGCTCCACCCGCACAGCCACCCATCCACACATCCACCCATCCACCCATCCACACAAGCTCCATCCACACAAGCTCCATCCACACAAGCTCCATCCACACAAGCCCTGCCCACAGAAGCCTCATCCACACAAACTCCGCCCACAGAAGCCCCACACACATAAACCCCACCAACATAAACCCCACCCACACAAACCCCACCCACACAAACCCCACCCACACAAGCCCCTCCCACACAAGCCCCATCTACAGAAGCCCCGCCCACAGAAGCCCCACCCACACAAGCCCGACCCACCCCCTCATCCCCCCTGTGCACCCCCCACCTTTGACCCACCACCCCCCTCTTCCCACCCCCACCCTTCCCTACTTTCACCCAATAGTCACCCAACAGCAACAGGTGAGATGAGGGGGGTGATGGGTCATTGGGGGAGCGCACCTACCCCCCCCTCCTTTACATCTCCTTTATTCTTTTCTTGTAATTTAAAATCAGATAATTGTAAGAAAAACAAGTATAATTCATCAAGATTAAAAATATTCAATATTCAGTTGTAAAAATATATGATATTTCCAAGCAGTCTGCGCCAGATGTCTTGAGTTTCAGGTCGGATTCCTCCAGACGATTAACTTGTGTGTTGGGTTCATCCAGGAAGGTGTTTAAACTGAAAAATAAAAAAAAATTAAAAATAATGAGTCAAAACTCAAGGGAGATATAAAAACAGAGGGATAGAGAGGCAGACAGAGATAAGCAGAGAGAGACAAATGGATAGACAGAGAGACAGATAGATA